>NC_143149.1:22140833-22444166 GCF_059928025.1 Delphinapterus leucas
CAACTTTCAAACATGCAATATGGTATTGTTAACCATAGTCACCATGCTATACATTTCATCTCCAGAACTTATTTCTCGTCTAACTGGAAGTTTGTACCTTTTGGTCACGTTCACCCATTTTTGCCCACCCTCCACTCCCCGCCTCTGTCAACCACCAGACTGTTCTCTGTATCTATCAGTTCATTTATAAAAATCATACAGTATTTGTCTTTCTCAGTCTGACTTACTTCACGTAGCATAATACCCTCAAGATCCATCCATGTTGTTGCAAAAGGCAGGATTTCCTTCTTTTTTGTGGCTGAATAATACCCCATTGTGTATATACACCACATCGTCTTTATCCATTGATCTGCCAATGGACACTTAGAGGGTTTCCATGCCTTGGCTAATTGTAAATAATGCTGCAATGAACATGAGGGTGCAGGTGTCTTTTCAAGATAGTGTTTTTGTTTCCTTTAAATAAATACCCAGAAGTGGAGTTGCTGGATCATATGGTAGTTCTATTTTTAATTTTTCAAAGAAACTCCATACTGTTTTCCATAGGGGCTACACCGATTTACATTGCCACCAGCAGAGCACCAGTGTCGCCTTTTTTCCACACCCTCATCGACACTTGTTACGTCTTATCTTGTTGATAATAGCCATTCTGATCAGATATAGGATGCAAACATTTCTTCCATTATGTAGGTTGCCTTTTCATTTTGTTGATGGTTCCTTTGCTGTACAGAAGCTTTTTAGTTTGATGTAGGCCCATTTGTTTATTTTTACTTTTGTTGCTTAGTTCTTATTTTTTGTTGTCTGCTTTTGCCACACTGTGACTGACTCTTCTTTTGTCCAAAAGACAGGACACTGGCTGGTTAATTATGAAAGTAACATTCACCACACAAACCCAGCAGAAAGATTGTGGGGAAAACCATTTCAGTTTAGGGTTAGACCCACCAGTTAGCGTTTCTCTTCACTTGCAGTTGAAAACACCTTAATATTGTGACAGGTATTTAACAAGGATAAGGTGATAGTGGGAGACTCCTTCCATCCAAACCCAACCTCCCCTAGATTTGGAGTCTCAATTAGAAAAAATTAACTTCAAGAAAACAGTTTACCAAAAATGTTTAAATTCCTAGGTGAAAGAGGTTTTCTTACTCTTTTCTTTTTTTCTAGGCTCTGACCCCATGGAATAAAAGAGATCCTATTTAGGGACAGTTAGTTTTGCTGCCCAGAAGATTCTCTCTCTTCTTTGGTGGGCTTTTAGAAAACTTTGGGTTACTTGAATCCCAAATTAACCCACGTTGTGCAACATGTAATCAATTAGGGAGATTTTTCAATGGAAATCATCCAATTTTGTAAGAATTGGTTGACACTTTTCCCCTTTCTAATATGATACACTTCCATAGCTTCATTCATTCCTCTCCTAATACTCTCTCAAATAGAAGTTTCAAATCATTTGCCATTTAGCAAGTGTTTTCTCCTATCTTGTGATTTACTCCTGTAACATTTAAAGTAGACTCTACAGTTTACTGGAAGGTGTGACTATGATGCAATTTCAGCCCTCCTGGCCTGTTCACAATGGAAGTTTTGCCGTAAAAGATGAATTACGATGTAATAGCTGAGTAGAACTAAAAAAGTCAATGCAGTTGCCCTTTGGTGCATTTGGGGGCTAATGATATTTAAGTCAATATGGCTGAAAAAGAAAAATAAATGTCAAACCAAATACCAAAGAATGAATAACCTACTGCAAGATCGCTAGAATCATAAGCAGTTACCGATGCTCTAAGATTGCTCTGAGAGCCCCGTCAATACACGAGTCTCACGGTAATTAAAAAATTCTAAAAAGCCAATACTTACTTTGTCAAACACACAAATGGAAATTGGAAATCCAACCTGGAATGTGAACAAATTAACAGAGTTCTGATTGTGCTCAAGCTGGGGCAGTTAGCAATTATTCTTGAAAGAATATTTCTGTCAAGAACTTTCTTCTAAAACTCAAAATACTAGAGAATCACACAAGCTGGAAAGGACTTAAGAAACTATTTAGTTGCTTCGTTTTATATATTTGGAAGCTGTGGCTCAGAAAAGTTACGTGACTTGCCCATGGTCACGTTGCCATGTGACTGTGACTCTTGGCTGGCCTGGTGATCTTTAAATTTGCTTATCTTGAGGTCCTTGTCTTATGTATCATCCCAATTCTCTCTTCTATTGTAAAAGAGCTCCTCCTTTAAAAAATCTTGTCTCTTTGGCATATTAATTATTTTAGGCTGGTTATTTTCTAGGAAACAGCAGACGTGAAAAATTCTGAAAACTAATTAGGAGTTACCCTTTTGTAAGAAACGTTTATATTTGTAAGGGAAATCTCTATACGCAAGGGTGTCTCCTTCCATGTACCAGGAAGAGAAAGATGACCAAATCTCTAGAAATTCTTAACCATGAAGAAGGCAACGACTTAAATCTGCATAACGCCCTTACCATTGTTTACTGTGCTTTTCCTGATAAGCTCGCATCAGAGAGTTACTGACTCTCCCATCCTCAACATCCTCTTTTGTCTT
The DNA here is from genome assembly GCF_059928025.1 of Delphinapterus leucas. NCBI lineage: Eukaryota > Metazoa > Chordata > Mammalia > Artiodactyla > Monodontidae > Delphinapterus > Delphinapterus leucas. The sequence goes on from NC_143149.1 coordinate 22,143,374, forward strand.
TAGCTGAAGATGGTATTTAAGATGAGGGCTCAGTTCTCCTTTGTCTCTCCCGTGTGTATTCACGTGACTCAACTTTTTGTTTGATTTTCTCCTGTTAATATGTCTCATGTCAATTTACTTCTTAGACCAGCCCGAAGAACTTAGAAGGGTAGAGGAAGATACCTTCCTCCTTGGTACAATGTTATAATGTCAGTAAGTGTTGAATGGATGTCCCCTTGGCTCTAACACATAAATAAGTAAGGTGAATTCTACAGAGAGATTATAGGCCATAGGGCTTTCAGTGAGGCCAGACGGGCAGCTCCTCCGTAGGAGCTGGATAAGGGCTCACAGGTGTTCAGTGAAAAAGACAGCAATCCAACATCCACAGCCTACACAGGAATAAAAGAAACAAAGGAAATTGAGTATTCACAGCTCCTTAAATAAGAAGGCCAGGCCCATATCAAAAGCCAGAGAACAGAGATGGAAGAACTTGAATACCAAAGACAGGAAAATGGACAAAGATATCAGAAGAATGAAGAAAGAGGGTGACATCAAAGATGACCAGATGTTGTCAAAAGGCTGGAAGTAAAAAGCAGGCACTTGATCCCAAGCTGGTGAGTAAACAGAATGGGCCAACTGGTAAACCTTTTGGCCCTAGGATTATGTTGGGTCTAGTGGAGAAATCTTGGTCTCAAAGTCGAGTCCCAAATCTAGCGATGCCTCCTTCATCCATTGATTCGTTCATGTAATATTTATGAATACACACTGTGCGCCAGGAGCTCTATTACGTGCTAGGGGATAAATCCATGAATAAGACAGACATAGTTCCTGTCTTTACAGTCTATCAGGGAGACAGACATCACCTAAATCACTACACAAACAATCATTTATTTACCTTGTGGCAAAAGTTATGAAAGGCAAGCACAGCATACAGTGAGAATTCATAAAGGGGGCATCTCACTTTGCTTGAAGACACGGGGAAATTGTGGTATCAGTTTTTAAAATGGAAACAAATATCTAGTGGAAGGCAGGTAATTTGCATTTTACGTTTATAAACACACCAACCATTACTAAACATTAATATCAAACAGAAGCGTATAACTGAACAGACCATGTGTACTAGAAACCCAGTGAGGAGGGGGAGAAAGGGACTCCACTGGGGAAGCCAGAGGACACAGGAGAAGTTGGGTCCCCAGCGCTGCTGGATGAAAGCAGAGGGGAGGCTCCTTCTCACTTTCACTTAGAAACAGAAATAGGTCGCTGAACATGAATAAGGCTGCAGTGCAGCCAGTCAGTCTCTGTCTGAACTCAATGCCCCGGTTCTGGTTCCCAGCCCGCGTTTTGGTTTCCCTGGTACTGAGGACTGCCGTGCACCCTACTTCCTTCTCAGCCCGGTTAACCCAGCTTCTCTGAACTGTCCCCAGGCTTCTGGATATTGCTCACCTATGTGCTGGATCTTCGCAGGTAAGAATCAGGACTGGACAAAGTCTTGGCTCTTACGAGGTGATCAGCATGCCTTGCTGCTTAGAGACTGATCCTTCTGTTTTTGATGTATCTTTGAATTCATTCTCCCATGGCCAGACCCCACAGCACTACAGAATTCCAAGGATGTCCACCCCTGTAAGATCAGGTACTAGAACTCCAGGTTCTGCTACTTCAACTGGATTCCTTGCAACCTCATGACTGTGTATGACTCGATCCACAGTCATGAGTCTCTTCCTAGGTAAAGTGAGTAAATCAATCAATCTGTATTTTAACAGATACCTTCTGAAAACATGCTTCAACCAAAAGTGGAATTCTAATGGTAGACACGTGGGCATGGTGGGTTGTCAGAGCAGAGGTTTGTGGGTGGGGGACTTTGGGTACCTAAGTAGCGCACCACACACTGGATCAACAACCCCATCCCTTACGGATACAGCAGACACGCCCTCCAAGAGCCAAAGTGGGTGTGCAGAACGCATGTCCTAGAAAGGAAGAGAATTTGGTAATGGTTTCTTAGGAGAAATAAGTCCCAAGTGGAAGTGGACGTTTGAGCAGAGTTTTAAAAGAAAAGTCAGGCTGGCACACTGGAAGCCTCCTGGGGTGAGGTTCAACCTCTGCAAAGCTCTGGTTTCTCATTGCCCATCTTGTTTTTCTCAGTTACAAATCAGTCTGGCCCTTCCCTGTTTTCTTTCATCATCCTCCATCATTAGAGAGATCATCTCAGCCCAGAGACAGACCGCTATTATTTTGGCTTCTGGTTTGTATTGTGTTAACTGCCTGAGAAGATGTGCTGTCCGTCTCCTCGGGTATAAAATGGGGATAACACCCCTATCCTGGTGTGGTTGTTATAAGGCTGGAACGTGAGGGGAATTAAACAAAGTTGGGTTCCTGCCCCCTTGCCAAAAATACTTTGACTAATTTCGAATACTTTGTTCATTCAGTGATTATTTATTGAGCACCTACTATGGGCCAGGCACTGTTCTGAGTACTGTAGAGGTAGCAGTGGATAAGATAAAGTTCCTGTCGTTGTAAGGCTGACTTTCTATTGGGAAGAAATAGGCAAGGACCTGGTAAGCAAATAAATAATATAAACTCAGATCATCAGTGAAGATAACAAACAGGACAATAAAGTAAAGAATGAGTGTGGGGTTGGAAGGATCACATACACATCTTTCCATGCTAAGCTAAGGTTTTAAACCAGTGTGCTAAATTTTCCCATAAGTGCTCAAACTGCTAAATACAGTGATTAATATGCCAGGACTCACTACTACCAGATCATCTTCCAGACCACGGGTCCTGAATTGGGGTGGCAGACCTTAGTCTCTACATTCAAGTTGCATTTGCATAGCAGGCTCATCAGAGGGCCCAGGTGTAACTTGCCATCTCAGTAGACCCTGATGTCCACAGAGGGGCCACATGAGGTTAAACCCAGGACCAGGTATTTCAAGGGTGGCTGGCAGGGCTCTGCCTGGTTGTACACAGAACACCAAAAGTTAAACTAAGGTCTCTGACCCCTAGATCCTTGGAGCCCCGGAGAGGCTACTGCTTTGTGTAGATGAAGCTAAAGCCAGGATCGTGACTGAATTACAACCAGGAAACCACGTGTGGCAGCTGAACTGCTGGAGGTGTTGAGCCAGGACAGAGCAGCTCGTAAGTTTCCGGGAAGCCTGGATTTTCTCAGTGTCTAGGACTGATGTAGCCCAGCCCATCAGCTCTGAATCCTCAGGCGAAGGAGCTGGAAAAAGAAGCCATGTGCCACACTGGCATGTTTCCTGTGTGTGTATGTAAATGACCCTGTTTTAGGGATGAAAAGAATACTTCTATGGTCACTTTTAGATAAGAAGAGTCCTGTGGTTTGTTATTCAGGCCAAAGTCTCTCCTCTCCTTTTCTTATATAATCAAATCAAATAGAGTTACATCCTGAAACTAGGGAAGAGGCAATAAGCTGGAAAACTCTTTGGCCAGTTGTCAACTTTGGGATGAAATTTTTTTTTTTTTTTTTGCGGTACGCGGGCCTCTCACTGTTGTGGCCTCTCCCGTCACGGAGCACAGGCTCCGGACGCGCAGGCTCAGCGGCCATGGCTCACGGGCCTAGCCGCTCCGCGGCATGTGGGATCTTCCCAGACCGGGGCACGAACCTGTGTCCCCTGCATCGACAGGCGGACTCTCAACCACTGTGCCACCAGGGAAGCCCTGGGATGAAATTTTTTAAAAAACACACAAATTCCAGTCTTTCCTTTCTTATGGAAATCTCAAGTTCCCTCTCTGAACTGTAGCTTTTCCAAGGTTATAGCGTATCAGTTCTTTGAGAAGATCTACTTCTTATCTCCCACCCCCAGTGTATTTATTCACAGATTTATTTATTTTTTAATCTATTGACTGACTCATATATGTTTACAATGGCTGTTGGTTGTACATCAGAGTTCTTGGCCTTATTAGGTTTATGATCCAGAAGGGGACACCAAAGCCACTTCACTTACAGAACCATGGGCTATTGAAGTTGGAGTCTTTGATGTTTCTGCTGCAAAGGAAAACCTAGAGAGAGAGAGAGAACAGTATCTGGGAGAGTAGCCACTCAAACCTTTATCAGCTGAAAGAATCAGAGCATTGTTTGAGCCTCAGCAGAGCCCACTGAGAAGGCATGAGCCCAGGTGGCTCTGCCAGGGGTGGCTGGCAGCAGTGAGGTACAGAAGAAAGGACGGCTCCTGGGAGTGAGAGAGCTGGATTCTAGGTCTGCCCCTGTATTTCATAACAACTCCTAGAGCCCAGCTTTCCACCTGTGAAGTGAGAGACTCAGATGCTGAGGAGGCCTCTCATTACTACGCTCTTCAGCCATGCTCATTGATGGAGTCACAGACTAACTCAGAGCTCACTTTAATCAACATCCCACCCTCTAGCACTGGTGAGAAATGAATCTGTTTTAATATAGAAAGTTCTGTGGTTGATTGAGTGGTACTATCTATGCCTTACACAGAGAACAGTTTACAAAGGATTAGAAAATGACGCACAGGACTTTTAAAACTGTAGGAATGTAAGCTAAGTTTCCCTTGATTCATGAAGCATTTCAGGGCCTAATAACTATTCCCATCGATTTAGGAAAGGCCCAGCAGCAAGTTACTGTACCTAGTTAGGCCTTTTCCTCCTACTTGTTATGGAACTTAGGCCTTAAAAGAATCTCCAGGGCTTCCCTGGTGGCGCAGTGGTTGAGAGTCTGCCTGCTGATGCAGGGGACACGGGTTCGTGCCCCGGTCCGGGAAGATCCCACATGCCACGGAGTGGCTGGGCCCGTGAGCCATGGCCGCTGAGCCTGCGCGTCTGGAGCCTGTGCTCCGCAATGGGAGAGGCCACAACAGTGAGAGGCCCGCGTACCGCAAAAAAAAAAAAAAAAAAGAATCTCCATTATCATCCAAGCTCAGGTGAAGAAAAAGTTGAAGCAGCATTTCCAAGTTGACACAGCTGGTTAATGGAAAGCCAAGAAGGAAACGAAGTGCCCTCTGTTCTCAGGCCCTGTGTGTGCCTTGCTACTGTTTACAAACTTCACACAACACATGTACTTTATGCTTTGCCATGGCCTGGCCCTGAGGCAAGAACCAGAGGGCCCTCATCCTCTTGGGGAAGATAGAAAATAAGTGGACAAGATCATTCCAGGTGGCCACAGGTGCTATGAAGAAAGCCCATCACAAGAATGTGATAAAACACTGGATAGTTGGTCTGTTTGTTTTGTTTTTTAGTTTTTACTGAAATACAGTTGATTTACAATACTGTGTTAGCTTCAAGCATACAGCAAAGCGATTCAGTTATATATATATATATTCTTTTTTCAGATTCTTTTCCATTATAGGTTATTACAAGATATTGAATATAGTTCCCTGTGCTATACAGTAGGTCCTTCCTTGTTGGTTATCTATCTTTTTTTTTTTTTTTTTTTTTTGTGGTACGCAGGCCTCTCACTGTTGTGGCCTCTCCCGTTGCGGAGCACAGGCTCCAGACACGCAGGCTCAGCGGCCATGGCTCACGGGCCCAGCCACTCCGCGGCATGTGGGATCTTCCCGGACCGGGGCACGACCCCGTGTCCCCTGCATCGGCAGGTGGACTCTCAACCACTGCGCCACCAGGGAAGCCCGGTTATCTATCTATATAGTAGTATGTATCTGTTAATCCCAAACTCCTAATTTATCCATCCCCCCACTTTCCCTTTTGAGTAACCGTAAGTTTTTTTTCTATGTCTGTGAGTCTATTTCTATTTTGTAAATAAGTTCACTTGTATCATTTTTTTAGATTCCACATATAAGTGATGTCATATGATATTTGTCTTTGTCTGACTTACTTCACTTAGTATGATCATCTCTAGGTCCATCCATGTTGCTGCAAATGGCATCATTGCATTCTTTTTTATGGCTGAGTAATATTGCATTGTGTATATGTACCGCATCTTCTTCATAAACATTGGATAGTTTAGACTGGAGGTCAGAGAAGGCCTGTCTGCATAGATGCTCTTCAGCTGCGTTCATCGGTGAATTCTTAGACTCACTCGGAGCTCAGTTAGGAAACATACTGCCCTCCAACGCTGTTCAAGTCTGTAGCACGTTGAGATTTTCTAGATACCATCTGAGTTGAGGCATGAATGATGTGGAGCCAACCAGGTGGGTTCCTGCAGAAGAGTCTTCCAGGCCAACGGAACAGCCAGTGCAGGGCCCACAGTTGAGGGCAACGAGGAGACAAAGTCTGGTGTGGCTGCGGTTTGGGGACCAAGTCAGAGATTGGCGTGTAATGAGGTCAGAAAAGTCAGTGGCATCCAGAACTGCAGAGCCCTGCAAGGAGTTTGAGTTTTATTTCACGTGCAGTCGGGAGACTTTGAAGGGCATTAAACAGGGTAGTCAGGGGATCCAATATATGTTTTCAAAAGATTGTTCTGGCTGTTGTGTGGAGAATGGACGTGGAGGGGCAAAGAGAAATAGGGAGACCAGTTAGGAGGCGGGTGGGCGAGTACAAGTGAGGGCGATGGTGGCACGGACAAGGGAAGTGGAAATGGAGATGGGGGTGAATGGAAGGATTTAGGGTACATGTTAGAAGTGGCACTGGCGGGACCTACTGACGGGGTGTAAAGGAAAAGAGAAATCAAGGAAGCCAGTGGATGCAAAGACTGGGGGGCAAACAGGTGTTTTAGCTAGAAATGACAAGTTCAGTTTTAAATACAGTAAGTTGACATTGCTTGTGAGACATATATTCCTTTAAACATTCTCTGATTTAGTCTAGGTTTGCCCCTATTTGTCTGAATTAAATGAGCTTCCTGTGTCATGCTCTAGAAACTCCACTCAAGTTCCTGCCTGAGATTCTGGACAAGAGTTGGTTGTTCTTTAATGGCAACAGTGATGTCATAGACTTGAGAAGATGTCCTAATTTTCCATTTAGAGAGGCCCCTCCTGGTCTCTGGTTGTGCTCAGCTTTTCTTTCCCTTTATAGACCTCCCCAGGGCATCTGCATTGCAGATGGGAGAGGCAGTGGGGCAGGTAGACCAAGGACACCCAGAAGGCAGAGAGACAACTGGGTCATAGACCCCAACATGCGACCCTCAGTTACCCTGGATTGGGTGGTTAGTGTTTGGGCTTCTTTCTATTTAGGTTGGGGATAAACAGTGGATAATCAAAGAAAAAGAGAGCATATGAGATGAGATATTTAGTTTGCAGAAAGTTAAGGTGGGAGAGGAAGCCAGCAGCCCGTCAGGAAAGAGGGGAGGGTGTCAGGATTGCCTGTGCATCTGATGGAAAGAACCCAGTGGAGGGTCTTGAAGAACCAAATAGATGAGCTCATTTCCTCGAGGACCAGGAAACTGGAGAAAGGATGCGTTCTAACTTGAGTGTGGAAGATACAGGTTACAACTATGAAGAGATGTGAGCTTCCCAGATAAGCAGGTAGCAGAAGATCTGGGCTGAGGGTAGAGGGTAGATTTCAAGGACTAAGCAATGCAGTCTAGCTTTGTTTTCAGTTTTTTGTTTTGTTTTGTTTTGTCTTTTTCTGTTCTTGTTTTTTAGTGCAAACTAAAGCAATCTCTAGAGGCAAATGACCTGAATGCTTAAGACCATATATATGGTTTTTCCCCAAGGATCTTTGTATCACTGATATTCCTACTGTCATCACATGGCTGGAATTTAGTGTCTGCTCACTAATTTCAGTTCGTGAAATGGTAAAGACCATGGGCACTGGAGTCAGAGAGCTTGGGTTTGAATCCTGACCCTGCCATCTACTATGAAATTGGATATGTTACTTCGACCCTCTGTATCTCAACTACTTCATCTTTAAAATGGGGTCAAGGACTTCCCTGGCGGGCCAGTGGTTAAGACTGCATGCTTCCAATGCAGGGGAGACGGGTTCAATCCCTGATCCCACATGCCTCGTGCCCTACTCCCCCCCACCAAAATGGGAACCATGATAGTCCCTACCCAGTAGGGCTGTGGTGAGGATAAAAGGAGTGAATGCATGTTAAGCCCTTGAAGTAGTTCCTGGCACATATTAAGCCCACTAAAATACCATTTCTTATAGGAAAAGAACAGAGGAGAAAACGGGCCAACAAGTTGTAGCTCCTTAGTCCCCCAAGTTTTCTGTGAGATCGAAGAAGAGGCCAGAGTAAACATAGGTGATTTATCACGTCATCTTGGCATGTGGCATGAGTACCTGGGGACCCATTGGATCCTACATTAGAAGAAGAGGAGGGTGACTACTCTAGTCAATTACATAGCATGTGGAAAATATAAAAGCAGCAGCACAATGTCCGAATCTGCCTCCTAAAAGCATTGCTAAGTAATTCACTGAGCCTGAGACATAGGCAGATGGTGAGATCCCTTGAAACACCACTGTGAAATGTCTGGAGCCTTTCTAGATTAATAGCATTAGAAAACTGCTGTTAGAAAAATCCTGCATTAGAAACATCCAATGCCTGACTTTTACCACTATCCCCTTCGGTTTATGCCATCTCTCCCGAGGAAAGGAACTTTTAAAATTATTTTTAAATGTAAGAGGAAGAATTATCAATCCATCAAGGAAAACAAAAGCATTCTAATTAACAGCCGTTCATGGGAGAAGAGCTTGCTGCTGCAGGACTAGATAAATGCCAACCCAAAGCTACAGACATTGAGCAAGCCATACTGTCAAGTTCAATTATATCATCCTCACTCAGCCAAGTAATTGATACCCGATTATTTTGCCTGATGCGTGTTGATGGAGAGAGAGTGTTTTCTCCCTGCACAGGACCAGCGTCACGAGCAGCTCTGGACTGCTGCTCAAGGAACAAAAGAACAGGCAGGGCAGGCTCACTGGGGAATCTGTCCCCAGATCAACCCACCTGAGGCAACGGAGACAGGGCAGCCATCTCCTGGAATTCAAAGCAGAGATCACCCCCAGTCACCTGTCACCTTTTACTAAGTCTCTTTGACTTAGTAAAACCTTTGCATTCTGAATAGAGAACTTGCTGAAGCAACTTACTGCTTGGCAGGAAGAAACTAGGTGGTGATGTTTCCCTCTCCTGTTAGCAGAAGTAGTTATGATAATGACAATGAATGTTGCTTAACAAAAAAAAAAAGCCTATCTTTAAAAGATTGATTGAGTCCTTTGTTTCATGACCTTGATAGCTAAATGGTTATTTAATGAATGATTTGTAAGTGCTGTTACTTCATATTCAAGAATCGAGGGAAAGTATCCTTCAGATGCCCGTCTCCACAGTGAAGTGGAGATAATCTCTGAACAGCCACTTGAATCATTAGGGAATCTAATCCCAGTCCAGGGACATAGGATTTCAGTACTAACCTGAATAAAGAAGTGAATTATACAGCTAATTATCATTGCACAGGCAAATAAATTCTAGCCATTCAAATCTGCTTCCACTCAAAAGTGCTATTTGTTGAACTTAAATAATGCCTTAGGAGTTACTGATATAAACATTCTTATTTGCTAGAAAAGCCTTCATAGAAACAAAGCTCCAAGAGTCAAGCAAAGACTGAGACCAAGAAACATCAAAGAAACACCTCATTGTATTAGGTATTTCCGTGGAGCCTTATTGGGCAGCCGACAACTGTGGGACTCTGTCTTGCTTTGATGACAATTCCGCAGGCAGAACTCTCAGACACCTGCTGTATCAGCAAACTGTTTTCTCCCAAGAGATAAAACCATATATTGGTCAATAGAACCCGTACTGTTAGGATGAAAAACACACTCTTGGGTTTTTTAGGGTTAAAGGTGATGACCTTCTGGTCCAACCCAGAGAGGTTAAGACCCTGTGTGCTCTAGATCACACAGAGGCTGACCCAGGACATGAAACCACCACGTTTTCTGGACTGCTGATTCAGTGCTCTTTCTACTTCACTGAGCTGCCTCTTAGGGAACACATTTGAATCCCTGGAGTTAAAAAAATTCAACAGAAATATTCAACTTGCTTTACACTTGAGATAGACAGCTCTCAAGTGCAAGGGAAAAAGAGGCTCCATCTCTCAGAGCCCACCTTGCCCCAGGTTTGGATGGAACTGCAGTTTCAGGGTGGTGTAAGGGGGGCAGGCAGCGATTTTGGCAAGTCTGAAGACAGCCTGGAAGTGGCTTGAAAATGTCCTAGCGATCGTGAGAGTTTCAGGAAGTACTACTGGCTTGTGGCCCACAGACTGCAGGAACTGAGCGATAAGGAGGACACATTCCAGGTGGGGGGACAAGATAGGGGGGACACGTTCTCTCCAGGAGGGGAAATCCACAGAAAAGCGAACTCTGTGGGTGTGATTGTTTCACTGTATAGCACACATTTACTGAGTCTTTTCTATGTGAAATGAATTGCACCTTTTCATGAAATGATGATAAAAGGAGGTGTGGGTAGATGGAAGTGAGGATTGAAGACCTGGAGTATATGCTTGGTATAAAAGTCACTTGCCTGGGGGCTTCCCTGGTGGCGCAGTGGTTGAGGGTCCGCCTGCTGATGCAGGGGACACGGGTTCGTGCCCCGGTCCGGGAAGATCCCACATGCCGCGGAGCGGCTGGGCCCGTGAGCCATGGCCGCTGAGCCTGCGCGTCCGGAGCCTGTGCTCCGCAACGGGAGAGGCCACAGCAGTGAGAGGCTCGCGTACTGGAAAAAAAAAAAAAAAGTCACTTGCCTTGGAGTTCTATGTCAGGTACAACAAAGGACCCACAATGGGAATAGAGAGAACTATGGCACCTGGTCTCAGGTGGAAACAGGAGGCAAGGCCACTTTTCTTGAATGTTTTCAATTATAAGTCACTGTAGAGGAAGAGAAAGAGGAGGGTGTTATCTGCTACTTAAAATTCCCAGCAACTTCCAGAAAAATATTCTATATCTTCTAGATACACAGTAAATATTTGTTGAGAAATGAACTGCTGAATTGGTGAAAGAATGACTAGTCATGTCTCATTTATTTTGACTCTTTGTGGAATTATGTTGAATGATTTTTCCAGTTAACTAAGATTTCCTCCTATAGATGTGAAGTCACCTGCTTTTAAACATGTTATATGGTCATGTTTTTAGTGCTTCTGTCATGTTCCTTTCTTCTTAAATGTACTTTATGGAACATAATTTTGCCTTTTCATTGGTTATTTTACTGTGTACAACTGTGACTTTGAGGTTTGGAAGTGTGAGCTATTTGCCTCCACCCTACAGTGATTTTTTTTTTATTCGGGGCTTCTTCATTTTCCTTCCTTACCTTACCAATCATCACGAGTGTGCATTACCGTGAGCCAGACATGCCCTAGGTACCTGGAAACAACAGTGAACAAGACGGATGTGGTTCCTTTACAAAGTTTCCAGTCTAATCTGTAATTCAAACAAACCGGGTGAATAATTACAACCTGAGGTGAATTCTTTTTTTTTTTTTTCTGGCCGCGCAGCTTGTGGGACCTTAGTTCCCTGACCAGGGATCGAACCTGTGCCCCCTGCATTGGAAGGGTGGAGTCTTAACCACTGGACCACCAGGGAAGTACCTGAGGTAAATTCTATGAAGATAACTGCTAAGATAGAGAATAATGTTAGAAAGCAGGTGAGTATTCCTGTAGCATGGTGAGCCCTGAAGACCTTGCTCTGAAGGTGACAGCTAAGCCACATCCAGAAGGAGCAGGCCAGCCAACTGTGGGGAGAATGGCTGGCAACTGTTTCCACCCCGCTTTCCCCTCAGTCTCATTGCTGAAGTCGGCCAGCAAATATCAGAAACACACATCTGTTAAATCATTAATCTCATGTTCACAGAAAATAGAGATGTTGCTCTTAAGGGGATTTCAGTCTTTCCTTAGGTGAAAATATATGTTTATGACAACTATTTTATTTACTCTTCATCCCACTTTGGAAAGATGTGCAAAGCACTGATCCCCAGGGGAATAAAAACTGAATGATGCATGGCCCCCCTCTACCTTAGGAATTGTGTTAGTCAAGGTAAGTGAGGCTGCTTCGCAATAACAAGTAATCCCCACATCTTGGTGGCTTAATGTACTAGTAGTTTATTTCTCACTCACACAATTTCCAAAGTGGGTCAGCAGCTCTCCTGGGTAGCTCTCCTACAAGTTGTTACTCAGAAATCCAGGTTCCTTTCATCTTGTGATTCTGGCCTCTATCCACAGAAGGTGAAGAGTGCGCTGGAGGCTCATCAAATATTTTATTTTATTTATTTATTTATTTATTTTTTTTTTTTTTTTTTTTTGCGGTACGCGGGCCTCTCGCTCTTGTGGCCTCTCCCGTTGCGGAGCACAAGCTCTGGACATGCAAGGCTCAGCAGCCACGGCTCACGGGCCCAGCTGCTCCACGGCATGTGGGATCTTCCCGGACCGGGGCACGAACCTGTGTCCCCTGCATTGGCAGGTGGACTCTCAACCACTGCACCACCAGGGAAGCCCTCATCAAATATTTTAAAAGACCAGTCTTGCAAGTTGCTTACAATACTTCCACCCAATTCCATCAGTCAGAACCCAAACATATAGTCTCACTCCAACAGCAAGGAAGACTGAGAAATGAGGCCTCCCTATGTTCCCAGAAAGAAGAAATGGGATTGATGAAGATATAGCTGGCCTCCATTGTAGGAAGCTCTTAATTTAGTGGCCCAGAAAGTCCAGCAGACACTAAAGTATCTTTAGGAGGGGCAACTGTTAAAAACATTAAATAGAGGTGGAATCAAAGAAGGGAGTCCACAGGGATAAGATTGATTAATTCTGATTAATCAATAAGGGAGAGCTGATAAGGGAAGTCTGCTAGAGGAACTGGGTTTAATCGGGGTCTTAAAGGATGAATAGGTATTTAAATGGTAGAAATAAAAAAGTGAAGTTAGACAAAGGCACAAAAATGTGAAAGTTCATACCAGCCAGAAACGGTGAGGCATCTGGTAAGACTGGAGGAAACAAGAGTGGGGAAAAAAGAGGGACCACATTCCCAAGGGTGTTGGATGTGAAGTTAAATAGTTGGATTTTGTTCTGTGGGAAATAGGACATCATGAAAGCTTTTTGAATAGGTGGTAATATCATGAGATTTGTGTTTAAAAAAAGATACTTTCTTTTCCATGTATTTGGTTGTGGGCTGAGGTTGCTGGGAAGCTTAATGAGTGATAATTAGGGATGTGGCTGCTTCATAACAGGTAGTTCTTTTCTTCCAAGAATTGACAACACTTTATACGTGCTGGAGAAGCTCATTAATCCTCAGTTTCTTCAAGAATAGCACAGATGAATTAAATATCCCTCTGTGACCTACGTACTTTACCGAACTGAGAGAACCTCATGCTGGTGGCCCAAAAGACATCTAAAAAACGTTACAGGTTGCATCATCTGTCAGCCTTGCAGAGAACTCTGTCCAAATTCTTTTGGGAGAGGCAGAGCCATGTGCCAGCTCCCCAGTGGAGCCCAGAATACTGACATACGAGTTCAGGGATTTTTGGCAACACTTTGGGACTCTTGTCATCAGTACGTTTGGGTTCCAGTTTTCAACTTGTTTCTGATCAGCTAATAACAGCCCATATCTTAAACTTTAACCTAAAAGATAAAGATCCATCTCTTCATGGATTCTCAGTCCTACTGCTCCGTCGTCATGTTGATAGTCACATGTATTTCTCCATTACAGCATTTGTCTAAATGCATGGAAATTTCGTTTAAGTCCTAACATAGTTGAAGTATCTTTAGTTTCTTTGTAGCTCCTCATCCAAGGTCCCACCCCTTTTCATTCCCACATCCCCAACCTGGAGAACAGTTGAAAATACAGAAACGTAAAAACGTTGCCGCTAAGTGATCTTTCTCCAGAGAAGTTTAGCACACTTCACTTAAGTAGAAGTCTCTGTTGGTTCTGCATCCAATGGCCAGTTCTTTCCTTACTTACTCTTTGGTGTCAAAGCCATGATTTTGTCCAGATATCCTGGACTTTTCCCTAATCTGACTCAGGAATAAATCCAAATTAATCTAATCACGGCAATTTTGTGCCTCTTATCAGTGATGGATTTAGGGGTGACCCAGTGTATGCATGGGTGAGAACATTTAAGATCTACTCTCTTAGCAACTTTCAATGATGCATGAGTACAGGTCTGCTTGGGGGTTTCTTGGAAATGTTGCCTTGATTTTGAAAAGCGCCGATGCCAGTATTTGTTTCTCTTCTCCCACCATCAAGATACGGTACCTGGAACAGCAGTAGCCACCTTGCAGCCCTGGGGAAGCTCAGCTGGAGCAATGCCAGTGCCCTGAGGATGACCGAGCCAGGAGGACAAGGAAAGCTTAGGGCTCTGGTGGCATTGCAAAGTCACCGGCTTAACCAAACCCAAGGAGTTCTACCAGGACCTCTTTTATGTGAGATGATTCATTTTCTTTACTACGCTAAGCTGACCAGTTTGGACTTTTCTGTTACTTGCAGCAGAAGCACTGTAACCAATAACAATGGCAATTCACACCGTTTCTTACCAGCCCAGTGAGGAAAGCAGATGGTCGGAGCAGAGCACTCACGTTACATCACTCTAAGCTATAATGAAATCAATGCCCCTGGAGTTGCACAAAGCAGGTTCCGGAAAGCAGGGAGTGAGCAAATGGCTTCATTTGAGTCACCGAGGGGATCAAGAAGAAAGCCAGGAAGAAGGCAGCCAAGACAGTGGCTTCCTCCTTGAAGGTCAGCTGGAGCACGGAGCCTGGCTCAGCCAGCTCTGATTCCTTTTGCCCATAAACTTGGGCCACTTCACTCCACATCTCGAAGCTTCAGCTTTTCTCATCTGTAAGATATATGCCTCGCAGGTTGCTGTGAGAATACAAAATAATGCATGATAATTCATGCAGCGTGGTGCTTACAGCCCATGCACTATGGGCATTCAGTAAAGGCAGCTTTTATTTGAACAAGCGTGATGATTCCCAACCTTTTTCTGCCTCAGATCCTTGATGGTAGCAAAGAACCTCTGGGTCATTTATCCTCTTACTGTCACTTGACACCATAAATTCATAGGCCAGAAGGGAAGGAGAGTGTTCCATGAATGAGACTCAATTTGCAGCTGTGATCAGTGAGTCATTACTTCATGCCCGAAACCCACATCCAAACAACTCCATCTCCATATGTGAAAGCTCGTATGCATCAGGAAAGATCCTGGGACCATACCTGAGAACACATTTTCTTTTTTTTCCTCGGATTTATTGAGATATAATTGCCATATAACATTGTGTAAGTTTAAGGTGTACAATGTGTTGATTTGATACTTACATATTGCAGAATGATTGCAACCATAGCTAACACCTTCACATCATATAATTACTAGTTCTTCTATACTGTTGAGAACATTTAAGATCTACTGTCTTAGCAACTTTCAAGTATATAATACAGCATTATTAACTATAATCACCATGCTATACATTAGATCCTCAGAACTTATTCATTTTATAACTGGAACTTTGTATCCTTTGAACAACTTCTCCCTATCCACCCCCCAAGGCCCTGGTAACCACCATTCTAATCTCTGTTTCTATGAGTTCAGCATTTATAGATTCCACATATAAACGATATCATATAATATTTTTCTTTCTCTGACTCATTTCACTTAGTGTGATGGCCTCAAGATCTGCCTATGTTGTTACAAATAGCGGGATTTCCTTCTATCTTATGGCTGAACAGACATCTTCTTACGTATTCATCCATTGATAGACACTTAGGTTGTTTCCATATCTTGGCTATTGTGAATGAACACACAGTATAGATATCTCTTAGAGATTCTGGTTTCATTTCCTTTGGATATGAAAAGGAAGTGGAATTGCTGGATCATATGATAGTTCTATTTTTAATTTTTTGAGGAACCCCTGTACTGTTTTCCATGGTGGCTGCACCAATTTACATTCCCACCAACAGTGCACAAGGGTCCACAGAACCCATTTTCTTTTTTTTTTTAACATCTTTATTGGAGTATAATTGCTTTACAATGGTGTGTTAGTTTCTGCTTTATAACAAAGTGATCAGTTATACATATACAGAACCCATTTTCTTAAGCTATATTGCCACCTACAAACGGCGGAAAACTGGGTTTGTAAGAGTCATTTCAACCGAGTGCCGCGCCTCTTACAGATACGCCGCATTAATTTTTTTCATAACTACTTGTTAGCCTCCAGTTTGAGAGAAAGACAATGAAAAAGAAACCTGGAATGCTCTTGCTTGGAATTGTAATTGCTCATTAGAACCCCATTTCATTATAATTGTACAATTCATTATGCTGAGCGCTTCATTAGAAGTATTGTAAAACTCCTGACAAGTTGAATATTGAAATGAATCTGATTTAGAGCTTTACTGTTTCTTGAGGGCATTTTCTAATTAATGCAAGTCTAAGAAACCAGAAAAAGTGAGAGTCTTCATATTTTCTTCTGGGGGTCATTACTGGAGATGTGTTTTTAAAAAAATCATTTTGAATTAGGAAGCTTTCTTTAGCACAGAAAGAAAAAAATAGTCCATAAACCCGAAATAGTCACAGTGAGGCCACATCTATCTTTACAGATACAGAGAGCTCAGAATGATCCGCACTTAATGCTAAGCCAAATGTTTTTAGAGTGCTGTTAGGGACTTCGGGGTAAAGAGAGCGGACTGAACATTTTCGTTGATCGCTCTTTCCTCTTGAAAGCCCACTGAAATGACAGCAACGGAGGTTTAAAAAGGGTAGAAACCCACAAGGACAAAGAAAATGCAGGGGAAGAACAGAGCAACAGAGTCCTGGCAGCTGCAGGCAGAAGGACAAGGACTATTGACATTTCAGACCCAAGAACCAGAATCCGAAGCCAACAGAGTAGGAGGTGAGGTGCAAACTCATTGCGCTCAGCACCCCCCGGATGTGCAGGAATTAGTGGTTCCAGTAAGTGGAGCTAAATGTGGGGCTCTAGGAGGATCAGCTGAGAGTCTGCTTGGGAAGCATTTGGATCCCCGGCAGAGGGACGGTCACTCGTCTCCACTGGTACAAGTCGAGAGGTTTTTCCCTCTGGAGAGGGTGGAACAGAGGGTCTCTGGACTGGAAGATTCTAGAAATGGTTGATGGCAAGTCTACCATAATACAACAGGGGGATCAGATGAAAACTTACACATCTAATGATTAGACCTTCCCTCCAAGCCCTCTTAGGTCAGCAAAATGCCGGCAGCAGGGCCTAGACCCTGAGCATGAGATTGGAAGATGCTTCTTTGAGGAATCTGACCACCCAAGGAGAAATAGCTAAAAATGGCTCTCTCAGGGAGTTCCCAAGAAAACAGACAGTCAGAGCGGTGGCTCCCAAAGTGTGGTCTCCAAACCTGCAGTATCGGCAACACCTGGGAACCCGCTAAAAATGCAAATTCTCACACCCTGCTCCAGACCTACAGAATAAGAACCACTGGGGTAGGACCCTGAGATCTACTTTAAGAAGTCCCCCACCTATTCAGTAAAGTTGAGAACTCCTGCTCTTCAGCGAAGCTCACCATGGACACAAAATGTCCCTTCCTTATAAATGTGAGCAGACGATCAAGGGTGAGCAGATATCTAAAGAAAGATGGAGAACAAAATAAATTGAAATAAATAACAATCTTGGAGGAAAAAGAGACTTTTCAGGAAAAATTAAACTTGGAAAACAGCTAACATTAATACCCTTGGAGGGGTAAGAAAAGATATTTCATCCATGAAAACAAGAAGAGGTGACTATTTTTTTTAAGAAGGGGTCCTTTGAAAAACAATGAAAATGGGCTTTTGAAAATTTTTAAATATGGTAGTAGAAAGGAAGAATTCAACCAAACACTAAAAAGTGAAGCAAAAAGACAGAAAAAAAAAAAAAAAACGGGGAGAAAAAAAGAAAAATCTGAAGATTAGTCTAGGAAAGTGAGCCGGACAAAGGAAGCAGAGGGGAGATATAATGAAAGAACTGAGAATTGTTTCCCAGCATTGAAGACCATACAGCCCTAGATGGGATCCACACCGTGTCCAGACATTGGATGAAAATAGATTTGTATCCAGACATGTCATTGTCATATTTCAGAATGTGGGAATAAAGAGAAGATCCTGCAAGTTTCCAGAAAGAAAACCTAGGCGCATACTAAGGATTAAGAACCAGAATGGCTTCAAATGTCTCTGGAGCAACATTGGATCCTGGAGGACAATGGAACAAAGAAGAGAGCCTGAAGGAAGATGGTGTCCAAAGCTGAATTCTATACCCTGGTAGACGATTAATTCTATGGGGAGACAGAATAAGCATCATCCAATGTGAGGGTAGAATAAAGACATTTAAAAACAGGCTCAGGGACTTCCCTGGTGGCACAGTGGTTAAGAATCGGCCTGCCAATGCAGGAGACAAGGGATCGAGTCCTGGTCCGGGAAGATCCCACATGCCGCGAAGCAACTAAGCCCGTGCACCACACCTACTGAGCCTGTGCTCTAGAGCCCGTGCTCCACAACAAGAGAAGCCACTGCAACGAGAAGCCCGCGCACCGCAACGAAGAGTAGCCCCTGCTCACCACAACTAGAGAAGGCCTGCACGCAGCAACGAAGACCCAATGCAACCAATAAATAAATAAAAAGTAAGTAAAATAAAAACAGGCTCAGTTTTCGAAGTTCTCAGATCGAGAGGTTAAATTTTATAAGAACTGGATAGTGGTCACTGTCAAAATATCAACTTCTGATTCGCAGAGACACTTATCAGAGAAGTACTTAAACCAAGGACTTTGTGATGACTACTGTTTGTCCTCTGCATCTATTCTCATCCCTCTTCCATCCAGGCTCCACCTGTGACCAGAAAGTTCTCTCTCCTGAAGACTTGTCTCTCCAGCCTTCCCCTACATCCTTAGGATACTAAGCAAACCCTTTTGTTCTCAATGAGGCTTCATCTTGCCTCAGTTCTAGAATTTCTATCAAGAGGGGTTTGGGTAGAAATCTAGATGAGGGGGTAGGAGGCCAGCCCTGGGGTCTTGTCTACAAGCTACATTCTTAAAAACTTAGATTTCATAGCACTTTAAATAAAACTTTTCAACGAGATTTTACTTACTCTAAATATAAGGTTAAGAAAATATTCCTTGCCCCATAAAATGTTATTTTTATTTGGGGTGGATTGGAGGACTGATAGAGATTGGGGCTGTGAGCTCAAGACCCCCGCCTCAGCCATCCTTGGCCCTTCATCCTGGGATGATGGCAGGAACAGAGTCATTCTTCCCAGCAAGTAACTTGGAGGCTGTTTGGATGCGCCTTCTCGTTCCTGGGAATGAATTACTTCAGGTCTGACCCACTCGGAGTCTCTCGCAGTGAACCTCCCTCTTAGAAGCTGCTCTCATAAGCTGCCCAGCTGGCCTCCTCAGAGCTGCAACACCGCTTTCTCAGACAGCTACCCTTACAGAGACTTATTCAAAGATCCCTAGATTGGCCAGGGCAGGCATTCTGGGTAAGGGCACAAGGACACCCTCCTGCTTTCTCAGCTTCGCTGGGCCGAGCCTTAAGGCAGGACCCAGATCCACTGGGTTTTGGGTGAACGTTTTGTTTAGCGTGGTGGTTAAGAGCCTGTCTTGCAGTGAGACAAAAATGGGTTCGAGTCCTGCCTCTGCAAACTATCTGGAGAATGGGACAAATGAACCTGTCTCAACTAGTGGTGGTGGATTCAACGAGCTAACGTATGCAAGGATTAAGCACATTAAATCCTCAATCAGTGACAGTTCATTAACAAAATTAACCACAACTCTCTAAGAGTTTCCTCTGAGGAAAAAGCACTGCAGAAATAGTCCCTCTGGGTTAAGGTATCTAGGAAACGAGACAAAAATCTCTAGGTTCTTTTATTTATATTCTCCCCTTCCCTTTTCCTTCCCTCCCCCCATATTGGCCTGGGGACACAGCTACAAATTAAGTCCAATCTCAGTACTAGTTCTAAAAGCTCTATAACCTGAAATATAGAAAAACAGACATATTAGATGCTTAAAGAAAATTTAAAAGACAAAATGAAACACAATGTAAAGCTTTTCCTCCCCCCTTTTATTCTAGAAGTGTGTCCCTATTTGTCTCTAACTTTCACCAGTGGGTAGAGTGATAATAATGCTAATTGGCGTTATTAGTCAAGAGCTTTCTATGTGCCAGAGTCTTTTCCAAGCATTTTACTAAGATTATCTCATTGAACCCTTATGGGACTCCTAGGAGGTAGGTACCTTTCTTATTCTTTTTCGGAGATAAGAAAACTGGGGCTTAGAGATGATAACTAACTTACGGGGAGGCATACAGCAGCTCACTGCGTGGAAGAACACCCCAACGGTTTGGGTTCCTGAAAGCATGGTGTCAGCCTCGTACAGGAGGGACATCCGTGGACTCCACCCTTCTTGTCCCTTATGGCTTCTAGGAACAGTGTGGAAAAGGTCAGTTTTCTTCTTAGTCCTATGTAGCTAGCAGGGAGCTTTCTGCATGTCCAGGGATATCTCTCTGTCCTCTGCCTCAACATACAGAGCTGTGCAGAAGGAGCTGGTCCGTGAGAACTTAGAGGCAGAGACTGTCAGGGCTCAGTTCAACCCTCTGACTTGATTCCTATTCATCTCCAAACCCTTCAGAGGCCACGACTGGGTCTCAGATACTCTTGCCTTCCCCAAAGGGGTGCATAGCAGAAGCAACTATTCTAGCTTTGCTACCCACATTTATTTACTTTTTTTCATCTCTTCAGTTCCCTCTTGGCAAGATTATTCCCAACAGGTATATCAGGAGGAAACCTTGACTAGATGATCTGCAAAGTTCCAACAACTCTGAAATTCTCTCATTCTGTTGTTCCATAATTTAATGTTCTATAAAAGATAAAGATATGCATCACAGGTGTTAAGGGCATCCAGAAACGTCACTGGATATTAGTGCTTTCTGGGAATCTCTTTTAGGCATTGACAGTTGGGGGTCACATTTCCACTAGGCTGAGGAGAAATCAGAAGGGAAATGACCTTGAGCTGACCTTGTGCGGGCCACTCTGTGGTCGGCTGAGAGCTCCTCTTTGACTGCTGCCATCGAGCCCAGCCCTGCAGGGTCCATGAAGAGTGGCTAAGGACCACCCTCAGAGGGTACATCGTGGATAGAGCGCGAGCTTGGATATTAAACCCTCCAGGGTTCAACTCCCAGCTCTGCTACTGACTGGCAGCGTCACCTAACCTCTCTGCTTTCTCATCTGAAAAATGCAGGTAATGCCACCCTCTTCCCTGGGCTGTGGTAATGCCCATCTCATGGTAAGCAGTGCATCATCAGTAGCTGTTAATAATAGCATCACTAACTAGTCTAATTGCCCTTCCTGTTTTAAAGGCTCACAGCCTGTAATGCTGGGCTGGGGACCACTCTCACCGACATGGGGACTTTGAGTTTTGACTACCACCGATTCGCAAGAGCTAAACTAGGGGTAGTTATGGCTATCCCCACTGTCATTAAAAAAAATCAGATTTAATTTTGGAAATTTGAATGTATTTTTAATTTGAGCTGCCTGTTATTATCAGTGACAAAGAATTTTCTGACAGGTAAAGTTAACCAAAGATGGACTGGTTGCTTCAGTGGTGGGAGGGCTCATCACCATAGCAGGGGTGGCTGAAGGGTGGGGCAGAGGACCGCCTGGATGGAACGTATTAGAGGACATTGAAGGGCTGGTAATGGTTTTTGTTGATGACTTAAAGTTTTCTAAAATTCCAGATGTGCCTCACAGCTCTCTGAGCAGCCCTGGTAATCTGTCGTTTTTGCCTCAAGTTTCTTTGGTCTTCCAGACTACCCATCAAGTAATTGAGAAACTATAAATAAACGTTAGAAGCAAGCCCCTAATTGATCAACTTTCAGGTTTTCCTTGGTGAGTTTTCTTGAAACTTGGTTCCTGTGTATAATTTGATTCACGCATCTCTGGGGGAAAGACCCCTCCCCTGATCTTTGAGGAGGGTAGCAAATGGCTGCAAAGTCCAGGCAAGGAGGTGGTAGTGCTACATTTGCAGAGCTAACAGTCAAACCTACAAAACGAATACAGTTTCCACGCAAGGAGGAAGGAGGAGGACAAATGGCTGTCAGACCTGTACATTTACCGAATCAACACCAGTCCCAGGCCACAGAGCCCCGTACTTAGATGCTTTGGCCGGATTGCTCGAGTACTGACATAGCCTTGTAAACTGAGACCCTTCAAAGGAGTGAAAAGAAAAAATAAGTTTAGAGGAACGTTTACATAGAGGTTTCCCTTGGGTTGCAGCTGCCCAACTGAATTAGCATCAAACCGTTGCCCTGGAAAAGGGTCATGAGAAGTGGTTTTCCCGGCCTCACACAATGCGCACAGTCAGTATGGAAGCTGCCTGGTTCTCATTTGGAAGAAATTTGCATCTGATCCCACCCTTACCCCCAGACTTCTGCCTTCCTATATGCTTCACTCTATCATTCTGAGGGCCATATATTTGCAAAAAGTGCCTTCACCACTGTCCTTTCTCCTGGTGACGTGGCTGTAAAATTCCTCTCCCTCAATCTTTCTTCCATCCCAAGCAAAACTCCCATTCTTGAGTTCAGACTAGTATCAATAAGGAGTTTGGAGTGAAAACGCTGAGCGAACTAATTCACACTAAATAACAAACAGCTGATAAATTCTTGGAGCGGCCCTAACGCTTTTTATGAATTCAAGTATCTCAGTTATACAATTTCAGGGTGGCATCTCACTCACTAAGGTCAAGGGCAAAAAAAAGTTTTAGCATCGTGAGAGTTACCTCCTTTCCTCTGTGTTGCTTGATCTGATAATAAGGAAATGCTGCATCTGGGAATAGCAGATGGTTAACTCCCCAATATTCAGAGATCTACCATGAGGATAGATAAGAATCATGGAAGCCTCTTTGGACATACTAGAAAGGAAAAGCAAGCCCACACAGGGTCCTAGAATTACTGGTCCTTATCCTGGGTACCCCTGAGATAGGGGTTCTCAGGGATGGGCCTCCCACTCCTATTTATTCTCCTTTCCTCCCTACTCGCAGTGCCAAATGAGGAGCGTCTTTGTCCTTTGGGAGTGCAGGCAGAAGGAGCACCCCTTGATGTTGGAGTTTTGACATTTAAATAATAAATACTAAAACTTACCAAAGGGGCTTCCCTGGTGGCGCAGTGGTTAAGAATCTGCCTGCCAATGCAGGGGACGCAGGTTTGAGCCCTGGTCCAGGAAGATCCCACATGCCACGGAGCAACTAAGTCCGTGCATCACAACTACTGAGCCTGCGCTCTAGAGCCCGCGAGCCACAACTACTGAAGCCCACATGCCTAGAGCCCATGCTCCGCAGCAAGAGAAGCCACCGCAGTGAGAAGCCCGCACACCGCAACCAAGAGTAGCTCCCAATTGCCGTGACTAGAGAAAGTCCCTGCACAGCAACGAAGACCCAGCACAGCCAGAAATAAATAAATTAAAAAGAAGAAAAAAAGAAAACTTACCAAAGGCTTACTACGTGTTGCTACTGCTCTAAATGCTTTAATTCATTCATTTATTCAACAAGTACTTACTGAGTGCATCCTATGTGCCAGTCACTTCTAAATGCTGTTTATTCATTTATTCATCCAGTGCTTGACCTCTTATGTGTCAAGTATTGTTATAAAGGCTTTTCATTCATTTATTCATTCATTCATCCATTCATTCAACAGGTATTTACCGAGAGCCTCCTGTGTGTCAGGCACTGATCTAGGTTCTATAGTGGTGAGCTAAACAAAGCTTCTGCCTTTACAGAGATGATACTTTATTGAGGGTTGCCAGGCGATGCACAAATAAACAAGAAGACATACAGTGTATCAGGTGATTTTAAGTCCTACAGAGAAAAATCAGCTGAGGCAAACGGGCAGAGTGCCAGGTAGATGTTGCTATATTTAGGTCTCATTGATGAGGTGACATTTGAGCGGAGAGCGAGTAAACATGACAAAATCAAGTCACAGGAAACACCAGTACATAGACCCTGGGGTGGGAGTGTGCTTGGCCTACCTGAGAAAAATCAAGGGAGGAAGGGGTGACGGGAACAAGGGGGAGAAGGGTGAACAAGGTCAGATGGAGCTGGGAGGGAAACTAAGCAGGACCTCACAGGCTCTGTTGGACGGGGAACACAGTAGAGCGCTTTGACCACGGGGATGACTTGTTTTAAAAGCATCCTCCAGCTGCTGTGCTGAAAATAGACTAGGGCATCAGGGGGACAATTAAATGGCTAGTGCCAAATCCAGCCTGGAGGGGCTGGTGGCTTGGGCTGTGGCAGTTACACTGGAGGTGGTGAGAAGTGGTCAGTCGCCAGTTATCTCTGAAGGCAGAGCCCATGGGATTCGCTGGTGGACTGGATGTGGTACGTGAGAGGAAGAGGAGAGTCGGAGATGATCCCGAGGATTTTGTCCTGAGCAACTTCAAGGGTAGAGTTGACATTTCCTGAGACAGTGAAAGTGCCAGAGGAGCTGTTTAGAGGGAGAGCTGGAATGGGGAGTTCAGTTCGGGATATTATTAAGTTTGAGATTCTCATGACGATCTCAGTAAAGAACTCGAGGCGGGCATTTCGGTGCTAGTCTGCCATTCCAGGGAGGCGTCCAGACTAAGAATATAAAAGTGGGCGGAGATGGTGTTGAAAAATCACAGACCAGACACATGAACTGAGCGTGTATGAGGTTAGAAGAAAAGTCCCAGCACAGAGTCGTAGGGCACGCCAAGGTCTAGAAAAGGAGGCAGGATCCAGGCGGGAGATGAAGATGTAACCAGTGAGATGGAAGGAAAACCAGAATCAATGGTTATTCTGGAAACCAAGCCAGGAGGCGCTTGAGAAAGAGGGAACCATCAACCACATCAAGTGCTGTGGGTAAGTCAGACCAGATGAGGCATGACTGTTGTCCACTGGGAAGGTGCCCGAGGCCCTAACTGGAGCTGTTCAGAGGAGTGATGCCCCATCAGGGCATGTCAGGAACAACGGTGTTTATATTTAATTCCATGAGGGATATTGTGTTATATTTCTGTTTTACAAATGAGAGAACTGAGGCGCAAGAGAGGGTTGAACACAGCTGGATTGGAAGTCAGACGGTCTACTTGCTCCAGAGGACATGCCCTTCAAAGCCTGGTGTGCTTGGAACTTGAAGGCTCTCAAATCACCAGGGGCAGTGGAGAGCCGGGAGAAGCCTGCTGGCATCTTAGGACAGCAATCACTAGGTAAAGGGGACAAGACAACAGAGAATGTGACCTCACACCCCACACCATCCACCGCTGCCTCAAATTCATCTTAGCTTTTGGAGAGAAATGCTGGCTAAGATGGGCTGGGCAGGAAAGTTACCCTTTGCTTTTTTGATGGTATTTTATGTTTCTAGAAATTAATTCAGAACCCTTAGAGCATGCTAAATCTTCTAATAGTTAGAAGGTGTGGCATTAAATTGTCATTGGTAGAGAAGATGACAGTGGCTAAGGGTTTTTGCTGACATAGGGGTGTCTTGCTGTGAACTCCGTGCTCACCAAAATTTATCTACGAACTGATGGCAGTCTCTGTGTGATGAGCGGCAGCAAACTCGTGTTTTTGCTGGATAAACCTTCTGGTTACAGGTGTGTTTCCATGTCTGGAACAGAATCCGGGGGCCTCTGAGCTAGAACGGGCTTGGAGGAGGGTGAAGGGCAGGTTACTGCACGGGAGCCAGGCTGGAAGGTCAGTGCTCCAGAGCGACCTCGCAGTCGTTCCTGGAGTCGGACCGAGGGAGGGGGCAGCTGGGAATATTCTTCTTCCTGTCGCTCCAGCGTCAGGGCTCCTTTCCTGCGGACCTGGCAGGCTGTCCTCCAGCAGTTACGCTGTAAGCCCTGGTCAGCCAAGTCTCTGTTACGTTTTCTTGGGATTGGGGTGTGATTGGGGTGAAGATGGCAATCTGGATTCTTGTCCTTGACGTTAGGAAGACGACCAGCTGTCTGATGGGTCCCCTGGAGGGGACGCAGAGAGGGGGATGGGAGAGCCCCAAAGACCTGCGTCCCTGTTTCGCGTTTTGAGGCTGGTCTTTCCAGCCGGACAGATGTCAGGGATGGGCTCTAGCTGAAGTCTGCAACGACCTCAGTAAGGCTCTTGTTCTCTTGGTCCTTCCAGAGGATTCTCCATCTTGCTTCTTTGGAGCCAGGGGAAAGCAGGAGCAGCCAGCATGCAGGCGACCATTTACCCTTTCCAGGCCTGGGAGAGAGAAAAGTCAGCTGACCCAAGGCCCTGGGCCCTCAGCTCTCATGAGCTGACATCCGAGAATCAGTGAGTTCTCTTTGGTGTTAAACTTTCTGCATTTTGAACAACTTCAACAGGACCTCCCAGTGCTTACATGGCTTTCTCTTTACAACTGTTTGTTCAACTGTACTTATTTTTCTCTGTGTGTATCACACACACACACACACACACACACACACACACACACACACACACACACAGGTAAAGTATCTCTCTTTCCCCCTCATCTCATCTCCTTCAAGAAAAAACCTCTCTGAAAGGGGCCACAGTTTTGCAAATGAATTTTCAAAGCTGAGTACACAAACCATCCTTGTGGTCAAGGTCCGTATAAACTTGGGAGCTTCATTTTAGCCAGTAGGGCACTTCTGGCTAAAGCCAAACTTTCTCTTTTGTCCTTATCTGCAAACTCAAAGTATTACCATTGTCCTAAGGAGGGTCTCAAGCCCCCTTCCCAAGCATCCCAAACCAGAGCACTTTAACATCCCTGATGCACAAGAAAGGGTCACGGTTACGCTCCTAATCCTGTGGTCGTAACACTGAGCTGTAAGTCTAGCCACTGCATTGGCAAAGAAAGAAGCCAAGGCTCAGAGAGGCAGTGAGATTTGCTCTCTATCACACAGCTACTTTGAGGAAAAACCATTTCTCCTCACTCAAAGTGATTTGCTCTTGCGATCATGCCCTCCAAGTAATGCCCGATGGTTCCCATGTACGAATTCAAGTCATGAATCAATGGGAGGGCCAGAAGTTCAAGCCACCAGCATCAAAGGGATGAGAGCTGACATGTACATCCAGGAAATCTGATATGATTGGAGCCATGTGTAGATCTACTTTCTGGGGATAGAGAGAACTGAAAAGCTTGTTTAAACTATTAAGAAAATATGAAGAGAGGGGGAAGATGGCGGAAGAGTAAGACGCGGAGATCACCTTCCTCCCCACAGATAAATTATTAAGAAAATATGAATCTAATCTTTATCTGCAGTAAGCAAGGTGGGGAGCTGGGGAACGGAGTACCAGCGGAAGCTAGGTGATCTGTTTCAAGACAATGTTCCCCTGACAAAATGATGCTTGGAGAGAAATCTCCTGGAAGTATGGAATGTCTTCCTGCTATCTAGAATTCCTTGATTATTTCTTCTAAAAGATATTGGTTCTATGGTAGGTCATAACATATTTGGAACTCAGAACTTAAATATTTGTTGCTTATTCCATGCCCAGGGTCTCAGAGGCACTCGAGTTTTTGTTGAATGAATGCAAGATGATTTGTGCTAAACGAATACACCGATGAGACATTTAAATGTTTGAATACTGCTAACTGATGGATTACTCTGAAATTAATAAGTTAAAATATAACAGGAGCGAATGTACAGCCATGTATTCAGTCTCCAAAAAATCAACAGGGACAAGAGGGAGGATATTTGTTTCAACAGCGGTTCAAATGAAACAGACGTGAGAGCTTTAGTTTACAACTTAGTAAGAGCCAGAGGTATGAAGCACGTACTAAAGAGCTGACGTGATGTTAGACTGTTTCCGTAAAAGAATGGTTTCTAGATCAAGGCTGGACATCACTACACTGTGCTCTTAGGTGATTCAACCTTACCTGGTGTTGGTAATTAGTTGTCACATCTTAAGAGGGACATGGATAAACAGATCATGTTCAGAGAATAGAGGGCATGGAGGCTAAAAGTCTAAATGCCATGATTTATTATGCCCTGAAAGAACTCAGAATGTTTGGCTAGAAGAAACAACCAAAAGTGACACCAAGATTGATTAGATGGTACTCTAAAATTCATAAAGATTTTATGACTGTGAAGCAATATCCATCATTTATCACCAAAGGACCTGGGGTAGTTTAAGGTGGCATCCCCAACACGGAAGTCTCTGCTCCCATCGCCTGAAAAGTATTTCAGGTATAAATTAAAATGCTCTATGGGACATTGTTTTCCATAAACAAGGGGTTTAAATTATCCTGACCCACAAATAGAGATCAGCCATATGTTATTTACCCAAATAACCACAGTCTTGTCCGAAATGTTGGATCATTCCACCAACAGATTTTTTTCTATTGCTCCAAAGCATTAATAAGAATTTTGACGGCATTAAAAGCAACAAAATAAATCAATCCTTAATAAATAATATATAAATGCTCCTCTTCTTTCAGCAATGATTTATTAATATCCACTCACAGAGCTGCTTATTCTCTATCAATTCAGGCTTTTAATCACGTGTGAATTTGCCAAACCATATTTCATCCAATTAATATACTTCCATCTGTTTTTAAGGAACTTTAGCAAATGCTTTACTCTATCTATGATTCCCCTTATGTGCTAGGATATGAATGCTGTGAAAGATAATGAGGTTAGTACTGCACGACTTCTTTTGTGAACGCTTAGCTCATTTTCTAAGAAGCTTCACTTCTTTCGCTTAATATTCAATTGTCAGATTGTGCCAAGAAATAACAAGCCTCCTGCTCCCATGTTTGAAATTCATCTTTTTGAAATTTGGAAGATCCTGTTCCCCAAAGAACGTCTCAAAGATTATGACCAGCGTTCTGGGATCTTTCCAGACTCTGTGAGACCTCGTCTGGACTAGGGAGGGGGAAACTGACGTAGAAGAGGCAGCTTCACGGGGGCAGACAGGTTCACTTGGGGGTGATTGCCCGAGGGAGGCACCGTGCTGGCAGGATCCTTAAACCTTGTCCAGTCTCAGCAGGAAGTCATGCCATCACACCACGGCCATGTCTCTCACTGACCCCCATGAGAAGAGTGTTTGTGTGGGAACTCAGTATTTCCGATCTAGAGCTAAGTGTTTTCTTACTATTTCTTTACCATTCTAAGCTTTATTTTCCTTCAATGTATCTTTGTTTTACTTTTTTCATTTTGAAGACTTCGTATTAAGGGATAAAATTGAAGAAAAATTGGAGGTAATTAGTTCTGTTGTTTATTAGTTGTTGTCACTTTGGACAAGTTGCTTAACCCTACTTTATGGTGTTCAGTTTCATTCTTCCTTAGGCTAATCTTATGTAGCAGTGGCTGTCTATACCATCTGTCTTCTTCAGTTCTCTTTCTGTCCATGGAGTCAATCAAAGGCACTTATTACCCTTTTAAAAAATTTTATTGCCACAGCTTATTTTTTCCCAGTTTTACTGAGATACAGTTGATATATAACATTGTGTTAGTCCAAAGTGTAAAATGTAATGATTTGATGTATGTATATATTGCAACATGACTACCACAATACGTTTAGTTAACATCAGTCACCTCGCACAGATAACAAGTGCTGGGGAGGCTGTGGAGGAAAGGGAACCCTCCTGCACTGCTGGCGGGAATGTAAACTGATACAGCCGCTATGCAGAACAGTATGGAGGTTCCTCAAAAAAACTAAAAATAGAGCTACCATACGATCCAGCAATTCCATTCCTGGGTATTTATCCAAAGGAAACAAAATCGCTACCCTGAAGAGATATCTGCACCCCCATGTTCATAGCAGCACTATTTACAATAGCCAAGACGTGGAAATAACCTAAGTGTCCATCGACAGATGAACAGGTACCCATTTAAAAAATCTTAAAGGTTCCTTTCTTTAAAGATTTCTCCAGACTCACTCAGTCTCATGCGGACAAATCTTTGCTTCTGATTCCGATCCCTACCTCACCCCTTGGACTGGAAACCTTGGGTTGTCCTGCGGTTCCCTGGACACCTTTTGCCAGGGACATGGCTGGGAGTTCCCTGTGCTTTCTGCCTACACTTTCAGGCCAACCACTGTTCACTCCCGTCCTGTCCTTTTCCTGACACCCTCACCCAGGCTGGACAGCACAGCCGCCTAGGACCAGAAGGTCAGAGAGTAGCATTGGACTTGAAAGCAATCACGCAATGAGAGCACTGAAAAACCCATAAGACCTCTAGACAGCTCTATCATTACAAAGTGTTCTCAATCCTAAAAAGCGATATATTTGAAAGCAGCATCAGTTCAAAAAAGCTTTTTTAGGGAAAAAATAATAGATGTGCGCTGGGATTTACAAGGGATTGGATTTCAGAAGTATTTTAATGTTAAAAAAAAAAAAGCGTGTCTTAGGATCGGGGAGACGCAGTGTTCCTAGTGTTCGGCGCCTGCCCACACCTCCTAGTGTAACGGGTTATTGAACAGGTTGGAGTGAAGTCAGGAAAGAGCTTTGTGTTTCCCCACTGCAGTCGCCCTCAAACCCATCCTGTCAGCTCTCCCCCCGAGGCCTTAGTGTCATCTTGGACAGATTTTAGAATGCCCTGGTCCCCTTCAAGCCCCAGAAAATCCAGTATAATCCAAATCAAAACTTCACTCCCTCATCCAACAGAAGCTTCTCCCTTCTCTCCCAGCCCCACCGCGGCTCGGGTCAGACCTGCTCCTTCTTCCTGTCCCTCCCCTGCTCTCTCTGCTGCTTCCAGGTCCCCGAGGGCCAGAGCCAGGGCAGGGAAAGGGCTCCGCACTGTGTAATGTTCCCTCTCACTGCGGATTCACATATATTGGAGAATTGCTCTGGCGCCTTCTGTGGGTTGGTTAGGCGAACCTCCCCGCCGCTCTCACCCCGCCATCACTGCCTGCACTCCCTCAGATGCAGGTCAAGGCTGCACAAGGACCCCAGTCCCCGTCGGGGAAGAGGCACTTGGAGATGCGCTCTTAGGAGGCCCCTCGGCTCTTCCTCTCTGCGCTTTGCTACTGGGCTCCCTTCCCCCAAGCCGCCAGCCCTCTTGGCTGTGGTCCTTTCCAAACCGGGGCCTCACAGGTACGCCTCCCTCTGCCCTCTCTCCTCTCCCAATCCTCAGTGGGGGCTTCAGCTAGCACCCTCCTGCAGGCTGCTTCGGTGGTGAGTCAGGCCCCATGTCTCACGACCAGCAAACCCAGGGGCCACATTTCAAGGCCCTCCCAGGAACCCTCCCATGCCCCTCCAGCCACAGCAAGGGGAAGGCTGGAGAGTTTGAGGGGACCAGCCAGCACCTGGCCAGCGAGTGGGCTGTCCATCCCCCTATCCTGAAAATCACTCGAATCTCCGCCGGTGGTACTTTAAGGTGCTTTCATTTATCCTGGAGGCAGTGGGAGGTGGGGGAGGCTTGGGGGAACCACAAGGCTCTCCCTGGTCCTACCATCCTCTCCAAAGAATCCTTCTTCTCTCCTAAAAGCCATGAGGCCCCTCAGATGCCTAGGAGGTTGCTGGGTCGCTTGGCCTCCTCTGTCTAACTTCAAGATGGACGTGGTCAGCCCCTCCCTTTAGAAGGTGGATGGTACTTATCCTCGTCTTTGGTTTGGAGGCTTTGGCAAAAATAGGACACAGGAGGAGTCTCGATCTACCTGTTATTCTTGTTCAACTCAATTTAACAAACTTGGGGGCTTCCCTGGTGGCGCAGTGGTTGGGAGTCCGCCTGCCGATGTAGGGGACACGGGTTCGTGCCCCGGTCCGGGAAGATCCCACGTGCTGCGGAGCGGCTGGGCCCGTGAGCCATGGCCGCTGAGCCTGCGCGTCCGGAGCCTGTGCTCCGCAACGGGAGAGGCCCGCGTACCGCAAAAAAAAAAAAAAAAGAACTGCAGGTTGGAGACTCCCATGACGTTGGGCGAGGTGCCAAGGGAAGACCCTCAAAGAACCCATGAAAGTGCTAAGTAGGAGAAAGAAGCATCCTGACACCAGACTGCAGTGGTCTCAACCAGGTGAGCCCTTTCTTGCTCCCACCCTTTCCTTCACTCTGCTCCTGTTCTGGGGAAGTCTGAATCGAGAAGGAGTTCAAACAGTGATGGAGCCAACAAGCTCCTACACCACCGCCAGCTCCTAATCTTGCATCTGGCCCAAACTGGCAGGAAGAGAGGACTCTAGATTGTATGACAAACTTGAATTCTGGATTGAACTGGACATTTTTATTATCTGAAAAATGGGGCTATTTGTTAATTCCACAGGACCTGCCTGAGATTTCATCCAGGAGCAAAGAAGAAGCATTCAACTTAGCACAGAAAAAACAGTATAATTGCTTTCTGCTTGCACTCTTTTGAGTCCAGCTCATTTAAGGAAACGGTGGCTCAGTAACAAGAAAGCAGAAGCCATATCCTCTAGGGTCTAGATGGTCTGTGGACGCAGAGGATGATTTGGTTGGAGTCTTGGAAGCATGGTCCCCACATTAAGAAGTTCTTATGCATTAGGAACCCACACCCTGAGTGATGGCCCTTTAATCCTTTCTCCTTTTAGTTCCATCCCTATGATTTGATCATCCATCATGAATAAAAGATGCTATAGGACCAGAGGAAATTCCTGTTGCCATCCTCAGGAAGGAGCTGAGCTCAAGGACACGACAGACATAGGAAACATTTGGCAAAAGACTGAACCCAAGGAGTGAGAGGGAAGCTTATCCTCCAAGGCTGGACACAGGGTCTCTCAGGTGGGAGCACCCTGTCCACAAGCTCAGCACTTCACGATGGCTGAGTGTGGGTGCGGACTGTGGAAGCAAGCAGGTGAGTAAGAGCTCAGGGTGCGGGCCCCCCCAAAAGATGGGGGAAAGTTGAGGGTGAAGAGAGGAAAGGAGGACTGGGTGGAAGAGGAGGTCTGAGGAAGTTAGAAGGGCTCTGGCAGTGGGTTGCCAGACTTAGCAAATAAAAATACAAGACGTCCAGTCCTTTGTTTTATCTGGTCATTCTACTATAGAGACTGTTGGGCCAGGGGAGTGAGAATCAATATCTTTAGCATTTGCTATTGTGGCCAGTGGAGTCATCCAGAATTAAAGAGAGTGAAACAGTGTGGAAATAAGAGTGTTCTCCATGTGAATCAGAGTCAGGGCAAACGTTAGAAATACTAAGATGCATCAACTATCATCACCAGGAAACAGAGTCATATGGAAGACACATTGCTTGCTTTGGTGACGTAAAAGACACTAGAGAGAGCAAATTTACATTACTTGCTTTAAAGAAATACGACTTAAATATAAATGACTCTAAGGGAAGTCACATAACAACGTAAAACATATTAAAAAGTAAGTACCTTCAGCCTTTCATTTAATTTTGAGTCAGATAATTTGGTTAAATGTATTCTTTGTGTGACACATAATTTCAATCTTTTATTTTGCATTTCTGACGATTCAAATTGTGAGAGTATGTTTGGCACAATTAATCTTAATGATATTTACTGTCTGCTGGATATTCCTAAAAGGCAGAACATCTTGAAAAATGTGTTCAAGTTATTTCAAACCACTTTCAGATCCTTGTTAGCAAGCAAGAGCCAAGCTCCCATCAGCAGAGGCTTTTGAAAAACTGACAGACACAGGTCCTGATCTGCTAGCAGTATCAGAAACGTGATTTTCATATCAACAGATTCCTGTGCAAGAGGAGGTCATTGGTGCCACCTAAAGGTCCCCATCACAGGACCTCCCAGCTTCAGTCATGTGATGACAGCCAGCATCAGACATGTTCTTAGAGCAAAATAAAGCTGCTCCCACCTCCCCAATATTTGAAAGTCTAAAGCTCTGGGAGACTGAGCAAAAAGTGCCTCACTTACTCATGCCCTCCCCACACCCACCTCTCAGATGAGCCGTGAGCATCTTGAAAAGTGACGCTGAATATACTTTAGGATAACAGGTAACAGGGCATCGATGAATAAATCAAGAAACCCTTCATGGTGCAAACAGATGCTGCTAGAATTAAGGGGAGAGCTGAAATGCATCTTGCAGATCTAGAGGGAAACTTGAAGCTTAGACAGGTGAAGTGATTCACTCAAGATCAACAAGACAGGGCCAGAGAGGCATTCCTGAGACCTGGACTTTATTCAGTATACTCTTTAAAAATATTTTCTTAAATTTTTCATACAATTTTTAAAGGTTACTTTCCATTTACAGTTGTTACAAAATATTGGCCATATTTGCTGTGTTGTACAATACATATGCTAAGTGAAATAAGTCAGACGGGGAAAGACAAATACTGTCTGATATCACCTATATGTGGAATCTAAAAAATACAACAAACTAAGTGAATATAACAAAAAAGAAGCAGACTCACAGATACAGAGAACAAACTAGTGGTTACCAGTGTGGGGTGGAGGGACAATATAGGGTTGACAGAATGGAAGGTACAAACTATTGGGTGTAAGATAGGCTCAGGGATGTATTGTACAACCCAGGGAATAGAGCCAATGTTTTGTAATCACTGTAAATGGAAAGTAACCTTCAAAAATTGTGTTCAGTTTACTCTTAACATCCAGTTCCAAAGTCCAGACTTTTTTTTTTTTTAATTGGGCTTTCTTAAACTGAAGTGCACCTAGATTTGTGCTGCCATCAGCACCTGAAATCACAAGTTCCTCTGTGAAAAATGTTGTGATGTCTCTAGAAATTTCTCTCACTGGGAGTCCCAAACTGTTAGTTCCTCACAGCCCCAAAGCCGTCATTTTGGGGGCCAAGGTAGGTCTCCCCGATGATTTGCTATGCCCGAATTTGAACTTCGAACATGACCTGGCATTCTTTCCTTCTTTTCAGATTCCACGTGTCCTGAAAACAGAACAGCAGCTCTCGGGAGGTCTGGAGAGCAGGCCTCTCTCAAGTCACCCTCCCGAGGAAGGAAGAGCCCTTCTCTCCCCTTCTGCCTGCAACCCCTGGGGTCCCACGAGGGGCTGGCCTCAGCGCAAAGCACCAATGAGCTGGTGAGTGGCAGCAGGGCCTCTGCTCAGAGAGGTCTGAGCAGCGGGGAAGCTGACGGGTGTGAGGCAGAGTGCATGGAGGTTCACGGAGGAGCAGCAAGCATCTCTCTGATTATAACTGGGGCTGCGTTTGCCTTGTCAAACATTTGAGGCTGGGATCAGAGTATGAAATAAGAGGATTTACAATAGGGCGCTTGCATCTTCGAGGGGAAAGGAGTGTGCAAACTCGAGGCTGCACCGTGGCCTTGGTTTTCTGGGCAGGAGAGTCCCAGGTGGGTGATAATCATCGCTCTCCTGCCCATCCCCATGGTCTCCTGGCTGGTCTTCCCGGCCAGACTCTGGGGGGTAATTTGCTCTTTCACGTTGTGGTGTGAGACGCCTTTCCTTCTGTCTTCCTTTCTTTTATTCCTCATTTTCACAGTTTTACTATCTATTTAAAACTTGTACTCTTTTAGAAAATATAATACAAACGCCTGGAAAAATAGAACCAGTGCAAAAGGAATGCAGCAAAAATTGTCTTCCTTCCACCGCTGTTCCTCCACGAAAGGGCCACCCTCTGGTACCAGTTTCTAGAGTTTACCTTTCCAGAGGTATTACGTGCATTACCAGCAAAGTATCTTTCTATCCACGCGTACGACGCACTTCCTGCCCCTTGCTGTTCCAGGCATACAGTTTCCAAAACACCATCCTGCTTAAAATACGTTCATAGACCCCAGTTTTCTGCAGGATAAAGCCCAACCTCTTACTGGTGCAGAACATCCTTCACATCCGTCTCCCCAAATGAGCACCGCCTTCCAGCCCGGCACCCACCTCCCTCTAGCTCCCTCCGCCTCCCACCCCACTCCAGGTTTTAGCCTCAACAGATCTCCAGGCCTGTGAGTCTCACTCCTGTTAGTTCCTTGGTCTGGAGACACTTGCCTCTTCCCTCTTCTGCTTGTCAAAAATCATTCTCATCTTTAAAGACTCAGTTCCACGTGTCACTTCTGCTGTGAAACCTTCTCCAAGTTTCCCAGTCGTGTTGACTGTTTCACCTGTCTTAGGACGCTCCCTGGAAAGTTCTGCATCCCTCAATGGGTGGTTCATTTATTTCCTGAACATCCTTGAAATGCCAAATGTGCTAAGGAACAGAGAGACCATAAGCCATAACACAGTCTCCACCCTCAAGGAACTTAGGGTCTAGTGGGGAAAAGTAACACACTACAACAGAAGTGTGTGATGAATACAAGGTGTGGGACTACACCAGAAAGGAGCCCTTTCTGCAGACTGGGCCAGGACAGATGAAGAGGCAGAACCGAAGCCGATGCCTGAAGGTCTAGAAGGATGAGCCATAGGAGAAGTTATGGAGAATGAGGAAGTGTTGAAATATCCCCAGGAGCCATGGCACACAAAGAGAAAGGCACGTGCAAACGTTGAGGAGCACCAGAGCTCACGTGACGTCGAAGAGCTCAAACAATATGGCCGGAGGCGAGAGCTGTGAGGACAGAGTCAAGTGACTAACGGGAGACAAAGTCTTCTGCTCCTACACAAACAATTGGCGTAGGAGCAAGTGACTCAACAGGCCTGGCAATTGGAGATTCATAATCTCTGACTTCCAAGTTGCAGCAGCTTCTGAAAGTTTACAGAGGATTTGGGGAAGGCCAAGGGTTGCCACTTACATGATTGCCCTTGAGTACTCCAGTTGTGGGTGTTGACAAGGTGCTGCTAGGAAATTTTTGAAGGTTAGGATTTTGGTGAATTGCTCTGTAAATCCAGGTACATAGTAATAATGCTAAGAGCTGTAGGGATTAGCCTATATTGGGGCCTTACTCTGCTTCCAATGCTATTTTAAGTAATTTACATGTTAGAGGATATTTAATCTCAACTACTTAAGGGGGTGGGTATACCATTACTATCCCCATTTTATAAATGAGGAAACTGAGGTCCTGAAATGAGGTACTGAGGTTCAGAGGCTTTCCCAGTGGTGCAGAACTTGTCCTTGGTGGAGCCAGGATTGAAACCCCAGCAGGCTTGTTGGAGCCCATATTCCTAACCATTAGGCACCATTGCCTCTCCCCAGCTGCAGTGGGCGGGTGTTTGGGTGAGCACACAGCCAGGCCTAGGAACCCAAGGCTCACTGTTCCAGAGACAGAGTCCGAGAAATCAGGGACAGATGGACAGTAGGCAGGGTGTGCATGGTTTGCCCTTGGCACCCTGAGGCAGCCACTGTCTGTAAATAACAACTTGAGGAGTTTAATTAACAGCCCACTTGCAGGAACGCCAAGAACAACAGGAACTCCACGGGTGAATGACTTGGGGGTGAAAATCAGAATTGAGGGGCCGTCTTTGCCATCTTTCAAGCTGCTACGGATAGCAACAGGCAGACTGAACTGGCCAGGTTTTGGCAGGAGAGTGGGCTCCATTAATTACACAGATGGATCATTATGCTCAGAAAAAGCCAGTGGATGGTTTGACGGAGTAACTTCTGCAACCATAAAATCAGGAGAAATGTATGGCTATCTCTGTGCTAAATGGGGCCCTGAAGAGATTAACCTCACAAACAAAGTGCAAACGATATGCATGAATTTCACCAGACGGGGGAAACTCCTCGTGATACTTGATTTCATGCCAGGGATGCTGGATTCAAATGTCAAACGATAGAAAAGTTTTCTTGAAAGATGGCGTAGGGGGCTGTAAGGAGAAGTGCTGGGTTCTGATATGCAGAAGATTGGAATTTGATGTCAATGCCTTGAAGAGATCCCTGAATACATAAGCTTTAAGGAGGGGATGGAGTTGGGGGTTATAGTTATTTTATAGTCACTGTATATGTTCAAAGCACATGCATTTCAATGCCATCAACCCAGCAGTAAGCATTGTGACCTTCTTCCTCTCTCAGGGAAGGGTGAGGGTGAGGCCAGCTGGAGATGGCCGACCAGGCCATTGGCCTCTGGGGCGGCACCCCTTGCCATCTCATTGGCCTTACTCGCTGGCCCCGCGTGTGGGCTGCGCTTCTGCAAGCTGCATGGTCAACGCTTTGACAGGCCGCTGCGGGGAAGCAGGATGAGCACAGCATTTCGGGTGTGAAGACAGGTGTTCGAATCACAACTTTGCTACTGGCTAATGATATGCTGTTGGGTGAGTCAACTGAGCCTCAGTTTATTTGTCGGTGAAATGGGATAATAATCCCCCCACAGAGACGTTGCAAGGATCGAGGTAGTGACATACGAGAGCACCTGTAAGCTGCAAGCACTATGAAACGCTAGCTTCTGTAGTTAGCAGGATTTTGAGGCATAATTTACCTGATAGCCGCCTTCTACCTCTGGTCTTTCACATTCCCCTTTTGTTTTGTTTTGTTTATTTTTGCTATTTTTTGTTGCACTAAAATATACACACATAAAATTTAGCATTGTAACTATCTTTAACTGTACAATTCAGGGATAATAAATACATTCACAATGTTGTACAACCACCACTCTCCATTTCCAGAACTATTTCATCATCCCCCACTGAGACCCTGTACCCATTAAATAATAACTCCCCATTCTCCCCTCTCCTCAGCCCCTTGTAACCTCTATTCCACTTTCTGTCTCTGTGAACTTGCCTATAATACATATTTCATATAAATGGAATCATACAATACTTATCCTTCTATGTCTGGCTTATTTCACTTAGCGTAATGTCCCCAGGGTTTATCCATGTTGTAGCATGCGTCAGAATTTCCTTCCTTTTCCAGGCTAAATAATATTCCATTGTATGGCTAGACCACAGTTTGTTTATATATTCATCTGTCAGTTGTTTCCACCTTTCCACAATTGTGAATAATGTCGCTATGAACATTCAAGTCCAAGTATCTGTTTGAAGTCCTGCTCTCAGTTCTTTTGAGTATATATCTAGGAGTGGAATTGCGGGATCACATGGTCATTCTACGTTTAACTTTTTGAGGAACTGCCAAACTGTTTTCCACAGCAGCTGCACCAGCTTAGATTTCCACCAGCCACGTATGAGGGTGACAATTTCTCCACAGCCTCACCAACACTAGTTATTTTCCTTTTTTAAAAAAATAATAGCCACCTAATGGGTGGACGTGGTAACCCCATTTGCTTTGAAGAGTATCCATTATATCTCCATGTGGTGAGAAACTCCAGAGTAGATAAAGTTGCCTGTCTACCCCTGGAACTCTGGCATATCAGGGAGTATATCTGGCACCATGATTTCTTTTTGCAAAAGTTTTTATCCAAAGCAAAAAGGTTTTCCAGGGAGGAACTGGGAGAAGGGCTTGGAACCATAGTCACTTGACAGTTCTGTCCATCTGTTTATTTATTTATCCATTCATTTTTTCCCTCATTCATTTATTCCACAAATATTTATTGAATGCCTGCTTTGTAGGGAGCAAGGAAAAATTGTGTCGAATTCTGTGGCATCTGGATTTTAGAATCCACAACACCAAAAATTGGAAGGGACCTTAAGAATCCTCTTGTCCAAACACCTACCCCACTCAGCAATGTTTCCTAAAACTAGAGAGATAGGAACAGAGCTCAGGTTTCCAACTGTGATCAGCCAGGAATGATGTAGCCAAAGCCAGGGAGCAAAACTCCTCAAACTTGCAGGAGAATGGGTTTAAAACAAGGGCAAGCATTTGTAGGGAAGCTCTCTTTTCTTACATCTCACTAGAAAGTCCAGTCACTCGATAAGCCAGTGGGATTTGAACACAATAAAACAAGTGTGAAGAAAACCTGATTAGATAAGACTTGAGTACTCACATAGTCCTTATACTGTGATAACCTCCCTCCCAAATGTCACCTACAGGCTGTGTGCAGTGGGGAACACCGCTGACTTGGAATCTGAAAGCCAGGCAGGAGTGTGAATATTTGATTTCAATCCGGGAAAATTCCAGAGGACTAAATTCAGAGGATTTATGAACACCATCATATCCAAACAACTGGATTTCATTGACAAA
This sequence comes from Delphinapterus leucas, assembly GCF_059928025.1. Classification (NCBI taxonomy): domain Eukaryota; kingdom Metazoa; phylum Chordata; class Mammalia; order Artiodactyla; family Monodontidae; genus Delphinapterus; species Delphinapterus leucas. Next base: position 22,183,006 of record NC_143149.1, read on the forward strand.
CACAGACTTATTTTGTAGCTCAAACTGGGACATTTCAACTATATTAAAAGGCAGAGATAAAGAGATGGAAACAGTAGATAGAATGCAACTCACAGAGTTTCCACATATATGTTTATTTTACTCTGGTTAATGTTTAAGCCTCAGGAGTCCAAAAATAAATTAGAATCATAGACAGCATCATTTCCTAAAGCCATGCTCTCTTCCTATACACCCTCCAAAGCCACACAAAAGTACAAGATGGACCTCATCTACTCGTAACAGGGAGAGAGCAGCATCTTCTCAGATCCAGGTGGAGCTTTGCAGAAAGAGCTTCCCAATCTTCATGACCATAACCACGGTGTCCAAGATGATAGCTGGAAAATAAGGTTAAATACCATTATACGAAACTTTCCATAACTTGGATGCCAGCAGCCCTAGCTTCCATTCCATCTGTAATCTGGTTTCTCTACCTCATTTAATATTTTACTACCATTTTTATGTACATGGAAGTATTCACAGAAGTAATGAATGTCTTAACTATATATAAGGCCTTTCCACGTAGGACTATTAGGTTCAGCATTATTCTGCTGGGTGCTGCAAGGCCCTTTGTTGTGTCCAGGTGTCTGTGCTTATACAGCAGGATGCCGGAATCTTAAAAGGAAGCAGAAGGCTGAAGACTAAAAGTCACCCTGCAACCCGGTAAGTGACGAGGATTCAGCTGGTGACTGAGTCATCCTTGACCCCCAACCTCCCTGACTGCCTTCTCGTCCGCTCTTCTCGTCCGTGGCTGAGCACCTTGAGGTGCTGGTCCACGCTCCTGACCTGCTTCCTGCTGCAAGCCCACCACCATCTAAAGAGTCACCCCATCCCATCAGCCTAGTCCTGTCTCACATGAATCCCACCGCAGTGGCTCTGCAAGAAAAGCCTAAACTCCTTCAATATGTTTTAGAAAGATTTACATTATCACAAGCATTTCAAAAGAAGGAGCGAGGCATCGGTTAAATTGACCATGAAATTAACCATAATCCTGCCACAAAGTATTCAACTAATTGAGATTACAGTCCCAAAACTAACACAGCATTCAGTGCAGTTACTAAAGGAGGTTATGCAAAATACATGCTATGCAAACACCTATCTAAAAGGAATGGATAAGGAAATTTTTTTAAGTTTTTCTTCCCAGTTTTACTGAGATATAATTGATGTATAACACTGTATTAATTTTAGGTGTACAACATACTGATTTGATATACGTATGTATTAAAAATGATGATCACAATAGGTCTAGTTAACATCCATCACCTCACATAGTTACACTTTTTTCTTGTGATGAGAACTTTTAAGGTCTACTCTCTCAGCAACTGTCAAATATACAGTACAGTGTGGTTAAGTAGTCACCATGCTGTACTTTTTTTTTTTTTATAAATTTAGTTATTTATTTTTGGCTGCGTTGGGTCTTCATTGCTGCGTGTGGGCTTTCTCTAGTTGCAGCGAGCAGGGGCTACTCTTAGTTGCGGTGTGCAGGCTTCTCATTGCGGTGGCTTCTCTTGTTGCGGAGCACAGGCTCTAGGCACGTGGGCTCTAGTAGTTGTGGCACGCGGGCTCAGTAGATGTGGTCACAGGCTCTGGAGCGCAGGTTCAGTAGTTGTGGCACACGGGCTTAGTTGCTCTGCGGCACGTGGGATCTTCCCGGACCAGGGCTCGAACCCGTGCCAAGTTCAGGACTGGTAAGATCAATCCTAGTTAACATCTAGATCTGCCGGTTTTCTGTCCCATGGGGCGGATGGGGACCAAATCACCAAACCTTCAGTGAGTGCAAAGTGTAGAGAAACAGTCAATTCTGGGAGGGTCTGAGCATGCGCCCTGCGCTCCCGGAGCGGATGTTTCTGCTGGAGGGAGGAACACTTCGGTACCGCGAGAAACCCCGAGGTTTCCGGGTGTCCTTTTTATCCGCGTAGGCGCTGCTCTTCTTCTGATCCCGTTACTCACGCTGCACTATCACAACGTACTGGCCTCTCTGGGCCTGGGAAACCGAACCTGCTGACCGCCGAAGCACCAAGGCACGTCTTGGAAGTCCACGGGACACTCAGAGAGATGCCTATTTTCTGTCAGGTAAGGGAAACCTTACAATGCAGTGATTCTAGATTCTAGCTCTTGCTTTATGTTTGCGGAGAACTTGCTAAGGGGTGGGGACTTCTTCTGCTCGGTTTGTGCTTCCATGAGGAGGACTTCTTTTAAGGGACTCCCGAGCCTCCATCCACCCATTCCGTCTGGTAAGGAAGTCAATCGTCTGGTCGGGGTATTGGGAGGAGAATCTGAGCCCGCGTGGTTCAGCTTTTCCTGGTTCCTCCTTGTTCCATACCTGCCTGCGGGCAGCTCCCGTCCCTCCTGTGCACCCTGCAGGCAGAGGGGCCCAGCCCTGTGGGAAGACCTGCTGAGCTCTCATCCCTGTGGGTATTTCAGAGGCCAAGTGTTAGCACAACCCGCAGGCTGCAGGTCTACAACCACGCTCGCTAGCCAGCTTATTTGCAATAACGCTGACATGCGGCTCCCCAACTGTTGACTGCCTGTATCTTTCTCTCTATGGATTTTGAATTCAGGCGGAGAAGATGGGTATTATGTGTGAGCCCCTAATTCCCAAACAACTTCAGTGTTCAGAGCTTTACTTGCTTTATTCTAATTGTCCCCCAGTCCAACACATGTGCGTGCCACACAGGTGTGCACGCCTGTACATTTACCCCTCCTGTTTCAGAGTCCCCAGCCCTTGCTCTCTTCGTCTCAAGGTCCCAGGGCATCTAACACATCAGGCTGGGTGTCTGGCCTGAAAGGGCTCCAGGCTTCCTTCCACCGAGGGGGACGTATCACTGACGAGGTGCCACGGGTCACGCCCTGGGTCCAACAGTGTGCGTGTGCCTCTTCCACTGGGTGGACAGATGGCCATCACTAAGCCCATTTTCCGTGGGCGCTCTGGACCACCTCCTCTTTGTCTGGCCTGACCCCCTTTCCCTTCAAGATTCCTGGGGCCGTTTCCCTTAACTTTGACGCCAGGAGCCCTGCTCTGCCCAGCAGGTTTGGCGGGTCAGTTATAAAACACAAGCATTTTCTGGCAGGAAACTAACCACCAAGGAAACAAGACTGTCTCCAAAGTCAGGTCAGCATGAGGTCAAATAAGCACAGCCTGGAATTTTTAAGAATCTGCAGGAGCTGATCCCACAATCTTGTCTCTCTTGTGTGCGAGGGAGGGACGCTGGTGATTTTCTGACAGTTGCCAGAACACGGGGCTCTGTGAGAGATAGGGCGTGAATGCCGAGCACTTCCCTCCAACCATGGTGGTGAGGGAGTATTCATTAATATGTGGTTCCTGACACCACTCACTCAGCTGCCAGAACCCAAGGGGGCCCAGGAAGGGGCTCCAACTGAGGCCTCCTAGCTCTCCAGCTCTGAGAATTGCTGGGGACCTTCCGGATATATTTATTAAAGTTTAAATGGGGTCATGCGGGGTGGCCAGGGGTGTGGGTGATGACACCTCTGGAGTCGTTCATTGCCCAACCAGAGAGACATGCAACAGCCCTGGGGTCTTGCGGAGACGAGCAGGTCCCCACCGAATGGCCTTATGGGACAATTTTGCCACGGTCTGGGCTGGATTATCAGTTTCAGAGATTTGGCCACTTCATTTATCAGGGGAACAGAGGCCTTTCTTAGGGAAGGAAGCACCTTAGCCATGTTCACAGAGCCTGCTGTGATTAAAAATAAGAAATACACATAACACAGGGAATATAGCCAGTATTTTATAATAACTCTAAATGGAGTATAGCCTTTAAAAATTGTGAATCACTATATTGTATAGCTGTAACATATATAATATTGTGCAGCAACTATACTTCAAGTAAAAGAAGAGGGAGAAATACACCAGCCACTCAGAGTGGACCACCTGGGTTGGGACAGGCTCTCTGTGATGGGCAGAGTGGACACTCACCCATGATGTTCTCGGCTCTGTGATCAACTGTCCCTTTTTCTGATGGCCGCAGTCTCTTTAGAGATGGAGAAATGTCCCTCAGTCCCCATTGTTACTGAGTCCTGTCAGGCTGGAGGCAGTCTCTCTTAGATGACTTTGTTCTCTTGCTTTGATCCGCTGTGTACAAGTTTAGTAGTTTAACTCATAACATAACAACCTCAATTCCGAATTATCTGGGTTGCTTTGAGACACCTGGTTTATCCCAGCCCCCAGATACGGAGCTGCTCCTGAGGCCGGCCAGCAGCCCTAAATGCTTCGCTGCACACCAACCATGAACACACCATGTTCTTTCCCTGTTCCGTGCACTTACTGATGTAATACCCCCCGTCCGACCTCTGCTTCCTCCAAGGCGCAGCTCAAGACCCACCTCCTGCAGGAAGCCTTTCTTAACCTTCCCGCCCTTGATCATCTCTCATCCTTCGAAGCTCTGTAGTACTTGGAGATAATGGAACATAATTTAGCCCTTAAATGGGTACTGGCTAGTATCAGTCACTCATTTCCTCTGTGCTCTCTTGCACCAACCAGACTCCAGGCCCTTTAAGACTAGAAAATGTATTCCATGTTTCTTCAGCCTCCCCACCATTTCGTGCCCTTCCTGACCACCCATTATTGTCTGAGCCGTGCATTTTGTCACTCAATTCCGTTCCATCTGAATGCATACTCTAGTTTAAGGTATAAGAGTTCTGTCTGCACAGCTGTAGCCAAGGTGGAGTGATATTAGCTCCAGGCCGAGGTGGCACTAGGCACGGCCCTGTGTCAGGGTCTGATCCTCACGGGTCTTAGCCAGTGTTTGTGGTTGCCCTGAAGGTGGCCCCCACCAGTCTCGAGGGGCAGGCTTTCGCATCAGGTCAATCTGCGCGTGAGTCCTGGAGCCGTCACTTACCAGGCGTCCCTCCAGGCAGGACCTCACCTAAGCTTTCTAGATCTCCATTTACTCATCTATAAAATAGGAGAGGGTATATATAATACCTTCCACCACACAGATCTATTTTGGGTCTTAAGTGCCATCATCCCCTGAAAATATGAGGCATGGAGAATAGGAGTTAAGAGCAGGGTTCTTTGGGATCAAATCACATGACCTTGATTGACCAAGAGACTTCACTCCCTAAACTTCACCTGTATAATAGAGATTATCATGTGAACCTCCTGGGCTTCTTGGGGATCATGCCGGACGATATTAGGTACTTGTGTGTTATTATTATTATTGGTAGTAGTCATCGTAAAAAACTGTTAGCACAGTAACTGGCACATGAATAGTGCTCAAAAATTGTATCTCCACCATGCTTGCTTCTGTTTCCCTGAGGTATCAGGCTAGGCCCGCGGGTCCCTTTTTCCACATCTGCCATCCCCACAGCTCAAAGCAGGGCTTGCAGCCTTGTCAAATCTTTACACCATGGCAGTCCTAGGAAAGCAGAGGTGCAGCATCTACTGGTACACAGCGTGCTCTCAGCCCCACCACACCACCTGTGTTATCCTGCACCTCTGACTCCTCCATCCTACAGAAGACTTGCCATAAATTCTTACTGGAGCATGGGACATAACAATTTGTAGCGAAATAAAATCTGCAAGATTCTTCCTGTAGCAGAAATTTTGATGACAGCTCTTTTCCCAAAGGACAGCACAGAGGATGCCTGCTCTAAGGGAAAATAAGCTCTCCAGGAGAGGGGGAGAAAATCCCGTCTCCGCCCTACAGTGCAGGGGACCATCGGCCTTTTCAGGAGCTTGGCGTAGCGCGTTGATTCCTGTGGCTGCAGACTGTTTGATGTGCAGGCTGTCAGCCCACCTCGCTTGTGCGGGATGATCCAGGTAATTCCTCAGAGGAGAGCAACCTTCTACCCTTTGGCCCTGGACTGATGCTAGAAGCCTCTCTGACCTCTCCATCCTTTACTGTGTACAGTCCAATCTGGGAATCTACAAATGAAGGCTCAGAGTCCTGGCCAAGTTGAGACGGTTAGTACAGATAACTTCTGAAGTTCTTCCTTCAAGTTTCTGTAGCTTATGGTTTATTACTTAATTTTTATCTCTACCTTTTAGGTAGTGATTTTAACGCAGCTAAACAGGTGCCATAAGTTACTCCTCCAAGGGCCCTGCTTTTCTGTAATGATGGAGAGATCCACTGTATTCCTGCTTAATCAGATTAGCTTAAATTTGTGGACTGCCTCCAGGAAAACGAGAAAGGTGTAAAGATGCAGCATGGCTGTTCTTCATTTTTACTGTAGCTCATTCTCGCCCATTTAATTATTGGATTTCAGGAAATCAGGACCATTTAATTGTGTCAAGGGCACAGCAGGAAAACTGCAAAGAGGCTGTAATGACTCAGGGGGAAGAAGCAAGTCCAGATGTAACAAAGGATGATTCTAGAAGCTTCACCATAGCTAAGCATAATGTGCTACAAACCCAGAAGGAAGGGCTAATTAAAAAAAAGCAACACAGGCATACTTAAAGCCATGATTAGCTGATAGAGGAAGAGAGAGATGAAAAGCATATTAAAACCACTGATAAGTCTAAAATGCATTTACATTTGCCTGTGAAATACAGTCATGCCCAGAAACACATGCCTAGGTCCCCAGAGTCACAGAATAACATCTGTGCCTCCAAGAGACTTCCTGCCATCCAGTAATCCATCACTGACCCAGAATCAGTCTTGGTAGAGGTGTGGAGGGGACTGATTCAAGAGGTCTGGCATGGGGACCCCGTTTAACGGACATCCCAGCATGTTCTCATGCAGCTGGTTGATAGACCACACTTTGAGAAACTCTGGAGGAGATGACTCAGCTGTATGTAATATACACAGAATCTCTAAACATTCGATGCTTTGTATATCTTACACATTCATAGCCTCTGTGTACACATGCAGGGAGAGACTGTACACCATCTGTCTCTACTGTGTATATGGATTCCACATGTGCCTCATTTATAATAGAACAACTGAACTTTATACGTTTTTGGTAAAATCAAATAAATACGGTGTGTAGATTTGAGTATTTTCTTTCGTCACTTGGCCCAGGAGGAGAATTTAATTTATAAAGGATGACCAGAATCACAAACAAAGCTCCACATCTCTGAGAAGTAAATACAGAAGCGTCTGTGTGCCTGGCTTCACGGACCCTTCCAAACAAACTTGGGCGTCTCGTCTTTGCTGTTTTGATGGCTTCTCTTTCCTTTCAGCCTCAAACCTGACGTTTGACCTCCAAAGTCGGATGGCTTATGGAGGCTCCAGCACTGGGAGGTTATTAATGCTGTGCTCTGCCCTGTCCTGCCCAAGTGGAAATGAATTTGTTTCTCCTCTGTTAATCAGACACCTTCAGGGATGGCAAATAGGCTTCAGCTCATGGGCTGTTGATGAACATTTTGTAGAGGCAGAGCAAAGGCGTGAGTAGAGAAGGATTCTGGGGTTCTATATGGGCTCCAAATGAAAGCGTGTGACATGCGCCCCTATTGGGTAGGACGGGGTCACTTTTGTATCACCTATGTGCCAATCCAGTCCTGGGTTTTATCTTTCAAAGACCTGCTCTTTGTATAGATAATTTTAGAACTGTAAGAGAACTTGGAGGTTTGATAGCTAAGGGGTAGATCTTCCATCTCCTGACTCCACATTTCACGTTCCTCCCAATAACCCAGTTCAAAAACATTATCCACACTAGTGGGGCTGGGACTGTGGGAGGCTGCAAAATGTCATTGCCCTCCCATTCTTCCAGGCCGCCTGTTCCTATTCATAGCAGAGGCCTCTTCTGTGTAATCCAGACAGGCTTTGCTAACAGTAGTGATTTGGGGTTGAAGATGAGACAATAGTAATCCCAAACCAGGTTGCTGGGGGTTCTTGGGGAGGACATGCCTTCACTACGCCAGTGTCCTTATTTCCAAGTGGCATTTTCAAGCCTTCCATAGCTTATCAATGATGCCCTGCACTTGTTGAATTCCCCCACTTCCTTTTATTTTTTTCCCCAGCTTTATTGAAATATATTTGACATATAGAATTGCATATATTTGAACTATACAATGTGATGTGATATATTTATACATTGTGGAATATCGTCACAGTCGTTACCATATCCATCACTTCATAGTTACCTTTCTTGTATGTGGTAAGATCACTTAAGATTTATTGTTTTAGCAAATTTCAAGTATACTCTACAGTATTATTAACTGTAATCACTACGCTGGACATTAGATCTTCAGGAGCTGTTCATCTTATACCTGGAAGTTTGTACCTCTGAACAACATCCCCATTTCCTCCATCCCTCAGCCCCCCTGGTAACCACCACTCTACTCTTTGGTTCTATGCATTGACCTTTTCTCTCTCTCTCTTTTTTTTTTTTTGAATTCCACATACAAGTGATACCATACAGTATTTGTCTTTCTCTGTTTTGCTTATTTCGCTTAGCATAATGCCTTCTAGCTTCATTCATGTGTCACAAATGGCAGGATTTCCTTTTTAAGGCTGAATAATATTCTGTTGTGTATATATCACACCACATTTTCTATATCTGTTCATCCAGAGATACATACTTAAGTTGTTTTTATACCTTGGCCATTGTAAGTAAGGCTGCAGTGAACATTAGAGCGCAGATATCTCAAGATAGTGATTTTGTTTTCTTTGGCTATATACCCAGCAGTGAGGTTGCTGAATCATACGACAGTTTTATTGTTAATTTTTTGAGGAACCTCCAAACTGTTTTCCATAATGGCTGTACCGATTTATGTTCCCACCGGCTGTGTACCAGGGTTCCCTTTTCTCTACATCCTCACTACAGGTTCATTATCTCTTGTCTTTTTGATGATAGCCATCCAGACAGCTGTGAGGTGACGTCTCGTTGTGGTTTTGGTTTGCATTTCCCTGATGATTAGTGGTGTTGAGCACCTTTTCATGTGCCTGTTGGCCATCTGTATATCTTCTTTGGAAAAATGTCTACTCAGGACCTTTGCCCATTTAAAAATCAGATTATTTATTTATTTATTTTGCTGTTGAGTTGTATGTGTTCCCTATATATTTTAGATATTGACCACTTATCAGATACATGGCTTGCAAATATTTTCGCCCATTCCTTAGGTAGCCTTTTCATTTTATGGATTGTTTTCTTGGCTGTGCAGAAGCTTTTTAGTTTGATGTAGTCCCAGTTGTTTATTTTTTGCTTTGTTGCCTATACTTTTGGTATCATATTCAAAAAATCTTTGCCAAGACCACTGTCAGGGAGCTCTTTCTGTATGTTTTCCTCTAGGCATTTTATAAGGTCTTTTTTTCAGATCTTATATTTAAGTCTTGAGTGCACTTCAAGTTCATTTTTGTGAATAATGTAAATGACATTCTCAAGCCTTTGGTAGCTTATCAGAGATTCCTGCTCTAGTTGGAGTCTTCCATGTCCTAACCCAATATATAGACTTGTCAAGTTTGCTGATTCTAAAGCTATATATATTCATGAACTGACACAGGACAGTTCTTACCCCCTGTGAAGTGCATGACTCTTCCTCCAATTGGCAAGCATTCCAGTGGACACAGTTTTCTCTAGAGATCTTGCTGTACACTCTTATGATTCATTGGCTTTATTTATTTATTTTTTTTGATGGGGCATGGGGGAGGAGTGGAAAGAGAGATTGAATTAACTGGAAATAAATATTATGCCTCCCCAGCATGTAACTTCTTTGATTTCAGACAGGATGATTTAGGGACCAGAATCTAGGTGATAGGAGAGGAGGATAGCACCAAAGACAGAAAGGGAGGGAAGCTAGTTATAAGTGGATGAAGCTGAAAGTGGAAGTGAGTTATTGAGTTATACTGTTCTCATAGCATTTCTGTTGTATTGTTTTATTATAAAGAAGGATCAATAAAAAGATGATGCTCAAAGCTTTTAATTCAGTAAAACTCATCTAGGGCTAAATACAGCTGACAGTAGCCTGACATTTTAAAATGCAAACACTGAGCTCAGATTTATTACTTTTTATGTTATGAATATTTAAATCATCCTATCCCAATGGAATCATTTTACACAGAGCTAATGCACTTACATTTTTAATTAAATGAGTAGTCAACCATTAAAAATAAAATATTGATATGAATTATTAGACTAGTTGATTGGGGAAGAAAGTTATCGTGCAAGCAATCAGATTTAAGAAAAATGAATAGAAATCAAACAACCCAATTATTGTGGCCCTTGGCCTTAAGGAAGACTGTGTCCAATATATCTCATTTCTTTATGAACAATCACTTTTCAAAATGTCTAAAGAAAATTATCACTGCAAATCCAGCCTCAGGTAGGAAGTCTGAGAGGACAGTACTTAACTGCTTAGTTCCTGCTACAAAATATGGGGGTAGTAATTTTCTTTGTATATCAGGCCCCAAACTTGCTTCTTCCTGGATTCTACATAAAATACAACAACTGAAACTGAAGGTGTCTCCCCTGAATTTCAAGACACCTGTGCTCTTATCAAAGTGTGAACAAATGTAGTTTTTAAAGTCACTCGATTAAAGACCTTTTGAAGTCTTATATTTTAAGTGGAAGAATCATGGTTTAAAGCAAACCCTGGCATTCCTTCTTCTAAGTATGGTTTTCTGTGTTTGATCACCTTTAAGTGAGGCATACCTTTCTTTGAGTTGAACGTTGAGGCTTAACTAATGAAGACTGCTTATTTCTCAAATTCCTTTTAGCAGCTGAGCCTACAAATGGACGAGCACAGTTTTCCCTGCCATCTCACATTTTCTGTGGGCCAGTGAATTCTCAGTTTCTGTTCGGTTAGGAGTAAGTTGATAAACAGAAACAGCAAAAAGACCTTTTACGCATTCAAGAGAAGTTTGGGCTCAGATTTCTTGCTGAATCCCTCTCACTTGGCTGTTTGATGAGCAAGATGTGTATTGAATCAACAAAACAGGAGACGGTAGCATGGTAGGTGCCGGGTGATCAAAGAGCAAGAAAGGAACGGAGGAGGTGAATTGTTGGCGTTTTGGGGACGGGAAAGAGAAACTTGAGGAGTGCGTGAATTGAGGATATTGGAAAGCAAACGGTGCAAGTGATGCACTGGGGAGGGAAGGGGAGGGGCTCGGGACGCTGTGGGGAAGAGGCAGGGATGGGGGAAGCAGAAACAATGGACCAAGTGAGGAAGGCAAGCTCAGGAGCTTGGCGCTTAGTGTCATTTAGATCAGTGCTTCTCACACACACAGATCCCCTGGGCACCTTCTTAAAAGGCAGATCTGAGTCAGCCGGTCTGGGGCAGGCCTGCAATTCTGCATTTCTACCAAGTTCCCAGAAGGTGCCGAGGCTGCTTGTCCAGACTGAGCTTTGAGTACCAAGATTAGAGGACCCCAGTTTCACCTCTTGGAACGTGAAGAATGTCGGTACCAATGAACGAATTATTTATTAAGTGCCTGTTATGTACCTAGCAATCTGCTAAGTGCTCTGAAGAGTCGAAAAGAAGATAAGAACCCCCTTGGGCAGGAGTTTAGAGTCTTAAAGAGGAGGTAAGAGATGCAAACACAAAAGCACAGGAGTGAAACAGAGGAAGCTGTGTAGGCTGGACTGGGCCGGAAGTCTTCAGGAAGAGAGGGGTCTGTCTAAGCACAGTGGGGCTAAGACCGGCGGACGAGGGGGAGTGACCTGAAACTGAAATGCACGCAGAGGGGAGAGTGTGGAAGGCAGGTGCAAAGAACTGCAGAGATCTCTCCGCCGCGGGGCCTTAGTACTCACTCCACTGCAGCCATGGCGACCATCTCCAGGCTTGAAAAGGCTAAGTGCTGGGGTCTGGGGCTGAGTTCAGCTGAAAAGGCAGGTGTGCCTCCCGAGCCCCCGGCACATTACTGGACACAGTAATGGTCATTCAGTGACCGACTTGTGGTCAGAGCCCTCAGCAGACCACAGAGCACCTACCCTGCGTGTACTAATATGCCCTGCCATAGGCACTGGGATCCAAAGATGGGGAAAAAATGGATTCCCACTGTAATAGTGGGAGAAAACCATAAATGATGGTGGTGGCATGGCAATCTGTTGAAGATACTCAGTTCTTTTTTCTTTTTTTTAACATTTGTTTGTTTATTTTTATTTTTGTAGATTAGGAAGGTATGTGGTTTTAAACTTTTATTGGAGTAGAGGTGATGCACAATGTTGTGCTGGTTTCAGGCGTCCAGCTGAAGATAGCCAGCTCTTATTGCTTTTGCTGCTGATGGGACCCCAATATTAAATTACGTTTTCCTGTCACTGTCTTCTTAGAAGAACAACCACGAGTTTATATTAGGTTTCAGATGCTCTGAGTTTCGAAGTCTTGCAGAAGCAGATGTCAGCTGACTTTGGGAGGATCTGACCCTCTCTAGGTTCAGCTGGAGTTGACCAAGGAGGAAGACCTCCCATGCCCACGAGTTACGTGGGTCACACGTTGTAATGCGATGACACACATAGGCATCTCGATAACTCAGCTGGGGCCAGGAGCAATGAATGTGCCTGGGAAAGAGGGAAGGCTTCACCCAGAAGGACGTTTGGCCTCGAAGGATGAGGGGGAAGCTGCCAGCAGCTCCAGCAGAGCCTTGGTGAAATCCCTACGTTAAGAGAATGATGTGCCGTGGATTTTAGTTGACACGGGAGCCCATGGGGGGCTGTGACAGGAGGTGAGCACGGGGAGGCAGGCTGAGAGAGATCTTCAGAACCCAGCAGGAGAGTGTAGACCTCATCCTTGTTGCGTAGTGGTGGTAGCCATGACTTTTCCATCTTGCTTGGATAAGATGTGATTGTCTACACATAACACTGCAACTGGCTTTGGACCATGGTCAAGAAAACAATGATATATTTGCCTAAACTACCTTTAGAATTATTTATTTTCACTCAGCTATTTCCTGAATTATGTGGGGATCAAAGCGTAAACTGGGACAAGTGAACCACAGGTCACTTGCTGCGCAATTTTTGTCAAGGAGCAACTTCCCTGAGCCTCAGTTTTCCCTGCTGCACTAGGAGGAATGCTCGTTTTGGGACAAGAACCGTAGCAGTTCTCCAGGTGATAGTTCCTGAGTGCTTCCTGTGTGCCAGTCGCATGCTTTATCCACCTAATCCCCAACCGCCCCACAAGATGGGTTCTGTTCTCAGTGCTTATACAGTTAAAGAAACTAAGGCTCAAAGCATTTAAGTCATTGACCTAAGGACACAGGTGCCTGGGGTCAGACAGGTATTCTTGAAGCTAATTGACAGTTCCTGACAAAGATCTGGATTCTGATGTTTCCTGGGAGGAGGTTTGGGTTGGTAGGTGTTGCTTCAGGAAAGTTTGAAAAACTTCAAGCATTCTCATGATTAAAATGAATAGGATATTCTTTAAGAGAAAAAAATGGTGATGTTGTCATAAAATGTGCTTGAAAAATTAAGACCAAAACAGTATCAAGAGTCTTAAACTGTTCATACTCTTCAATTTAGTTAACTTATTTCTAGGAATGCATTTTAAAGAAATAATCTGAAATTCACAGAGATAAGTGACAGAGATGTTCATCTCAGTATTACTAATAAAAATTTTTTTTTCAAGAATGTAACTAGAAACAACCTAACTGGTCAACCTCAGGGCAATGCCCACAACATAGAATATTTTGAAATCATTAAAATATTATTTATAAAGGACTTCAATAACATGAGGAAATGTTTATTATACCTTCGTTAAGTGGAAAAAAGGATGAAATAGCATGATCTCAACAATGGAGAATATAGCAAAATGCTACCAATTTCTCTGTGGGGGGAGGGGTAGGATTGTAGGATTAAGAATAATTTTACCGGCTTCCCTGGTGGCTCAGTGGTTAAGAATCCACCTGCCAATGCAGGGGACACAGGTTTGAGCCTTGGTCCGGGAAGATCCCACATGCCGCGGAGCAACTAAGCCCGTGCGCCATAACTACTGAGCCTGTGTGCTACAACTACTGAAGCCTGCGCACCTAGAGCCCGTGCTCCACAACAAGAGAAGCCACCTCAATGAGAAGCCCGTGCGCCACAAGAAAGAGTAGCCCCCGCTCGCCGCAACTAGAGAAAGCCTGTGCGCAGCAACGAAGACCCAACGCAACCAAAAATAAAATAAGTAAATAAATTTTTAAAAAAAGAAAAAGATTTTTTTTAAAAAGAGAATAATTTTACCTTTTCTCTAAACTTATCATAGTTTTCCAAATTTTATGCAAGAAAATGAGTTCCATGTATAATTAAGAAAAAACTTTTTAAAAAAAGCGTAGAAAATCTTGTCTAAATAGCAAAGATGATCCCTAATGATATACCTGTTTTATTTCCCACTTGGAGCTGTCATCCCACCTTGACATAAAGTTGTATATTATGACTCAGAATGGACAAGATAGGTTCAGTAACACTGAACTGGCTGTGAAGGTCCTTTCCAGAGTTGTGGCTAAGAAAAGGAACCCACTCAGTCTCCTGAGGTGAAAGATTTGGAGTCTGGGCTCATGAGACAGCAGAAGTAGCTTTACAGTGCCGATGGATGGGATGGGAGAGAGGGCCAGGCAACAGACTTGCCTTTAGAATGAAGTGATTCTGACTTCAGAAATAAAAGACCTCAAAGAACCACAGCGTTTGATCTGAGAGGAACCTCAGAGATGAACCAGTCAACCCCTCATTTTTTCCCAGCTTCATTGAAATGTAATTGACATATAACATTATGTAAGTGTAAGGTGTACAAAGTGTGGATTTGGTACATTTGTGTATTGCAAAATGATTAACAGCATAGCGTTAGCTAACACCTTGTGGTATTGTGATTTATAAGAGAAATATTTCATATATTTGGTCATTCACATTCTCATGTGTATTTGGTCTTTATCCACAGTTCCTGGCTCACAGCTCCCAAAACCCCTGGAATTTTCTGCCAGGACAATTGGGCTTATGTTAATGAAGGTGACTTTTGGACCTCACCCCAGAACGGAGGCTGCCTGCCAGGAGAACCGCTTCCGTAATTAGAGGGTTGGAGCTTACAGTTGCGCCCCCTAATTTCTGGGACTGGAGGTTGAAGGTTGAATCGGTTGTCATTGGCCAGTGCTTTAGTCAATTATGACTATGCAAGGAAGCCTCTGTAAAAACCCCAAAGGACAGCTTTCTGGCTCTTTTTCCCAGAGCTTCCACGTTGGGGAATCAGATGCTTGCCTCTATGCTGGGCCCCATGCTTCATGAGAACAGAAGGACCTTGCCCTATGTATCTCTTCATCTGACTGTTGATTCGTACCCCTTGATATCCTTTTTAAATAAATCAGTAGTATAGTGAACTCAAGGGTTTTCCTGAGTCCTGTGAGCCATTCTAGAAAATTAATGGAACGCAAGGGGTAGGTTGTGAGAACCTCCAACTTACATCCAGTGGATCAGCAGGAAGCACAGGTTAAAACCCGGGTGTCTCACTAGCATCTGAAGTGGAGGATGGTCTCGTGGGGCTGAGCCTCTTACCTGTGGAGTCTGATTCTGTCTCTCGGCAGATAATGTCAGAATTGGGTTGCATTCGCAGACACCCTGCTGGCATCTGAGAATTGCTTGTTGGTGTGGGGAAGCCTCCACACAAGTTGAAATTGGGTCTGGGACCCCTTTTTCATCTCCATCCCATCAATCCTCTCATTTTATAGAGGAGGCAACTGAGTCCAAGAAGACCGGGTGACTCTGTTAAGGACACAGAGTGAGTGACCCAGACTCCCAGCCCTTAGTCTGTTTCATTTTTATCATCCAGGGCTGCCTCCCAAGCTTTGAAATAAATGTCTGAGTGCTTTAAATAGGCATCTGCAATTTATTATTATAGTGGAAACTCTGAGTCTCCGCTGTCCCTCTACGTGATCCTAGCAACAAGCCCAGTGCCAGATGAAATCACACTCCTGACTCTTGGCCATTGTAGCTCTGAACTGGTTAGATCCCGGATGTCCCCGACCAGAATGGCAACAACTCCAGAAGCTGGACCCCTGGCAGAGTGTCTGTCCAGGATCTGGGGTGGGAATCTGCATTTCTGGAATTCATGAAGCTGAAAGGGAGAAGAGTGTCCAACAAATGTGCCATTTTCAAACCGGATACAGCACCCTGGTATAGTGGGAATATTCTTAGCCCACTTTGTGGAAATTGCTCACCTCTTTCTTGGCCTTGGACATCAACCCGAGGAGATGGCTGCCCTTAGAGCAGTGAGGAGAGGTTGGGGTCCATGATGGTAGCAAGGGGCCCCAAGAAGCAAAACAAACCTCTAGACACAATGCAGAAAATCCTATTAGGATGAAGATGTTGGATGTGGCAGTCATGGAGGAAATGGGCTGGGGTGCAATATAGCTGGGGGCAAAGGGAAACCCCCTCTGACTGGGAGAAATGGGGGCTACTCCTTACTCCTTTCAGAGAAGCTTTCTAAGCTGGGGATGTACCTGGGACTGGTGGTCTCAACGTCAGACTCTTGCGCTTTCTGCACTGAACCTTGCTCAGCCCTGTCTGGTTCCTGGATGTGTCCGCTTCATTCTAGTTCTCTTGGTACCTGGGATCCCAAAGAACCAGTAGTAATGCCTGGGAGCAGTGTCACATTGGTGGAGACAGCAACACAGGTGTGTCAATGACAAGCAAAAGGAAAAATTATCAGGGAGTGGGGAGGAGCCTCTTCCAAGGTTTGAGGTACAGAGTGACCTACTGGTGACAATAGAGGTCATCAATGTTTCCAGCGACCACAAGGAAAAGTTGCCAGTTTCCCTACATTTTGTCTGAGGAAGGGAAAGGAGCGGAGACACTCAGCATTGCCATAGCTTTACTAGAAAATACTTATAATATCACCTAACAGGGATCTGTAAGACTTTGTTAAAGTAAAAAAAAAAATTAATTCAGTATGTATTACATGGCACACATTATAAGGGCTATATGCTGGAGGATTCAGGTATAAGAAAAGATAACGTTTCTGTCCTTGTGGGGCTTTCAATCCAAGGAGAGACAAAGAGTGAACCATTATTTGTAAGTGCAGCAGGTAGCACAATGGGGAAGCACAGTGTACTCCATATACCGTATGTGAACTTAGGGGAGGATCCAGATTAAATGTTATGTTATGCATAAAGTTCTTAGCATGGTCTCTAGCACATAGTAGGTGCTCAGTAAATTGTAGCTGTTATTTTTGTTATTACTGATGGCCTGAAAAACATGCTTCAGGGGGGCAGCGCCCTTTTTGGGATTTGTGAATTGGGAAGGAAGGTCTGTGATCCATTCATTCATTCATGTGTCCATTTTTTTTTTAAAGCTTTTTTTAAAAATTAATTTATTTTTTGGCTGTGTTGGGTCTTCGGTTCTGTGCGAGGGCTTTCTCTAGTTGCGGCAAGTGGGGAACACTCTTCATCGCAGTACGCGGGCCTCTCACTATCACGGCCTCTCTTGTTTCGGAGCACAGGCTCCAGACGCGCAGGCTCAGTAGTTGTGGCTCATGGGCCTAGTTGCTCCGTGGCATGTGAGATCTTCCCAGACCAGGGCTCGAACCCGTGTCCCCTGCATTGGCAGGCAGATTCTCAACCACTGCGCTACCAGGGAAGCCCCCCATTTGTTCATTTTATATACTTTTTTTTTTTTGGTTATATGTTTAAGGGACTGTACTCAGTGAGAGAGATACAAAAACACAAAGAGTCCCTACCCTGATGGGGCTCCGATTCTAATTCGTTTAATTATAAACAGATAATTTCAAAATGATGCAGTAAGAAACATATTATTTAACACAAAGACCAGTGATTTCAACTCTGCCTCTCAGGGTCCAAAAAGTCTTCACTGAATAAAGGATGGGAGTTTAGTCTAGAAGGTTGTTCTCCGGGTCCCTTGTCTTATTACCAGTCCTTTCCTGGGTGTGGGGGAGGTACGGTGATTTTTATTTTTGTGTTCTTCTTTCCGTATTTGATCTCTCAGTTCAACCACATGATGAATTGCCAAAAAAAAAGAAAAATGTTGGCAAGGGTTCATTGCCGGGCTACCTAATTTTTGGCCGTCAGAAAAGATTCTGAATAGGCATGTTTCTTATAGAGGAATTCACTTCCAAATTAACCATAAAATGGTCCATCTCCACAAGGACTAGGGCACAAAACAAATTGTGACTTGATTAAAGTCTCAAAGAATACTATCTGTGTGTCAAAGAAGGTGAGCCATTTCTGCCTCTGGATCCCTGTGACAGTCATCAAATGTTTGCAAGAAAACAAAGCCTGGCCTCACAGAGGCCATTTCCCAACCTGTCACCCTCAGGCAGGTCCTGCCCTCTGCATCTCACTGCCCGGGCACCTCGGCATCCTGGTGGCAGAGATTGTCTAAAATGTCTCACAAAGGGGTGAAGGAAAAAAGAATGAACACTTAAAGCAGATTCCAAAGTCCTCCTCAGACAAGGAATATGATGATCTTTTTGTCCCTTTAAGCCTGTGTGTGGCTGAGAGATGAAGACGCGTCCCACTCTGCAGCCTCTTCTCTGCCAGGAGTTGGGGCCAAGTCAAGAGTAAAGGCCAGACTCGGCATGTTGACTGATGATGGCCCAGAGAAGCACGGGGCCATCTGATGCTTCCTGCGGCGCCTGCGTCTACCCCTCAGGAGAGGAACGGCGGAGCTGAGTCTGCCAGGCCCACGCCCTTGGAGAGCTCTCTCGTCTCTGACCCTGGGGGCCACCCCACACAGCAGAAGGCAAAGTTAGTTCCTGCTAACTCTGACTGGTGCCGCAAGCCACTGGAGAAGAGCCCAGCTTGCCTCTTTCTAATTCCTGTTCAGCACGAGCAAGCAAGCTAACACAGCTCTGGCAAAATAGGAAAAGGGGAAGGAAGAAAGCTGAGGACGACCGCTCTTCCCAAGCCCTCTCCCTTCCACCCCAGGACCTGTACCTTCAGAGAGGAGGCCTGTTCTCCAGCAAGAGGAGATGAGATGGGCAATGGTTTTTTGGTTTTTTTTTGTCGTCGTCGTTTGTTTCAGATCACAAGAAAACTCAGGACGGCTGATCCAACTGTGAATTTCATAAACCAATAAATCTGATTTTTCATAATGCCCACACTCCAAGCCAGAGAAAGAAGAATCTGCTCTAGAAAGCCTGTCTCTGCAAAGAAATGCAAAGAATGCTTAAAGAATGCAAGGTTTCCACCATAAGATGCTCTGAAAGTCAGAAGCAGGAAAAGTAGAGACAGAGGAAACAACCCTTGGTAAACACTTGCCTACCTGGACTGCTTCCTTTTTCAGTAAAGCCCTGGATTGTGGTTGCAACCTGAAAAGTAGTGAGCATTCCCCTCTATTTGTTCCCACCTTTGGCTTAACCGGTCCCGGAGGGGTAAAGGCTCAGAGATAAAAGTGCAGGCAAGTTCCCTCTGGAAATTCCACACAGAGCAGGAAAAGCTGGTAGATTCCGGAAGGATTTTCATCAAGATGCTAACTGGGGTTACTTCCAAGTTGTAGGATTTTATGGAGTTTTCCTTTGCTTTTTATATATATTTTTTCTGGATTGTTGGAAATTTTTCTTTATAATAAAGCTGAGCTATGTTATAATCAGGAGTGAAATAAAATATACATATGACTGTGGCTTTCTCCTCTTTCCAGAGACCTCAGTAAAATAAAAACATGGGAATAAACTCAAGATAATTGAAGGAGACAGTGGGGAAGAGACCCCAACACATTTTCAGAAGAAGTAAAGAGAATAAAAGCCCGTTGATGGATAATCAGATCCCAGAAGCCATATTCCAGAATGGTGGTGGGGAGAGCAGGGTGAAGATGCAGAGATAATTCCAGTTGTCTGCAGATGCGCTGGCCGTGGGTGGCACCCCCACGCTCTCCTCACCCACCCCTGAGTTTGGAGCCTTTGCAGCCAAATTCCAGTAAAAATCAGAGCTCCGTTTTCTACAGTTGTTGACATCTTTCTGAGAATTAGGGCTTCCAGACCCCTGGGTAACCACCCCCCAGCTTTTGACACTTGAGAGCCTCCCAGCCAGACTCCTCTTTCATCTCAACCAGAGTGAAGCCTGCCTGTCAATAAGCCCCATAAAATGGTGGCTGGTGGACATTACCACAGGAGGGTAATGAATGGAGTCCATTTAACCCGAGGGCACAGCACATGCTTCCTGACATTGGGCCCATAGTATAATCCTAGCTCAGCGCCTGCCTCAGTGTTTATGGAAAGAACTGATTTGATGTATTAACGATTTCAGGTTATATTAAAGTTTATTGGTTTCCCACCTTGACAATCAGACTAATAGAACACAGAAGACTTAAATATGGTTATAGGAAAAAATGTAATATGATCAACCTTGACAGTGTAAAAACAAATTCCAGCTGTCAGAAAATGAGAAGGGTATGAGAAGAAGGCTGGAGCGCTCATATCTTAATCTAATTTCGTTGGGAATCAAGAGGTACTTTCTATGTAAATCAGTGTAGCCATTATGGAAAATAGTTTGGAGCTTCCTCAAAAAATCAAAAATTGAACTACCATACATACGATCCAGCAATCCCACTTCTGGGTATATATCCCAAGAAAATGTAAACAGGATCTCATAGAGATATCTGCTGTCCCATGTTCATTGCAGCATTATTTACAATAGACAAGGAAACAAGCTAAGTATCCATCAGTGGATGAATGGATAAAGAAGATTTGGTGTATATATACCAGAAACAATTCTTGCGAGTGACAAGAACATTTCAGTACAATATTTTCAGGTGGTTGGGTAGTTTGATATCCTATGATTTCCAGTTTTCACCGCTGAACTTTCAAATCTCATTAAAACAGCTCTTTGTTGCTATTTGCTGAGTTAAATCAGCAGTGATTTCAGCAAATAAGCAGACATAACAGGTTTCCTCTTGGCAGGTAGAATCAGGGACCTCCAAAATATACGATTGAGAAAGTGATTTCGGAGCTAAAGCATTGGGGGTGTCTTTATAAGGATTGTCTTCTGTCAATCCTAACTGCTCTTTACAAGTGAATGACTTTGAAACAAAAAGAAGGCCCTTTCTTCTCCCCCATGGTTGCAGTGTTTACGCTGGCAGGAGTCTGGGACAGGTGGATTGCTCAGGAGTTTGGAAATGTCTGTTAGTGTCTGATGCAACCTGGTGTCCTGAAGAACATTAATTAAAAAAAAAAAGTTCTGGACTAGAACATATCTCTCTTAGTTTTAGAGCGACCTTCAGTCCCTTAGCTGGCCCTTACCTAGGGCTTTAAAAGTTTTTCTTAGCATCTGGCCGGAAGAATCGTGAGGAAATTCTGCAGTGGCTCCGCATTTACTGCGTGTCCCCTAGGGGCAAGGGACCGTGTTGGCGCTGCTGAGTCAGACAGAGTCCCTCCCTCAAGTGGCTCTCAGTCTAATGATAGAAGTAGGACAGGGCTCTGAAAACTATAATTCAAGGTCCAAAGAAAGAAGGGCCATGAGAAACACAGGCAGGGACAAGTCCTGCAAAAGGAGCTAAAGATCAATGTGCTCTTTCTGATGAGACGTGCGGATTTGCAACGCGCATGTGTCCAAGGACCCCTGTGACAGTGATGGAGGGAGGACAGGCAGCGCTGGGGTGAGCTGGGAAGACGGTGACTTGTATGAGGGCGCAGGGGGAGACTTACCTTAGGTTTGAGTCACTGTGGAAACAGGAACTGTAAGGACAAATCAGAGGCAGATGTAAGGAGAGCCAGACCTTCCCCCTGCCGACCCCCTCAGTGCTGTGGCCCTCCTTCCTGACCTTGACCCCCTGCCTTTGGTCTTCGTGTGCATCCCGAGAGTTCTCAGGCTCTACTTCGTCAGCGGGGTCCCACTCCTGCCGGTCTTCATCCTTGTCCCCTCCCTGTCCCCCTCCCGAGAAGCCAGGTCTCTGCCTAGTAAGGACTCAATTACTGAATGACCCAAATGACTAAGTTGGTAATGACTGCACAGATTTGCCTCTTAGCAGCCTGTCTCTAAGAGTGCACCCCGTCACTCCACAGCAGGCCGGCAGAAAGATGTTTGAGGACTTGTAAGGGCAGAAGAGCCCTGAAAAGTCACCCAGTCCAGCCTCCGACCATTTGTATCCAGACTTCTGAAATCGTCCCCCACAGACAGCCAGGCAGCCCCCAGCCCCTCCTGCCTGTGGGTGACTCAGAGACCCATCCCATGTGTGTCTTTATTTCGGGTCTCTACCTTGGTAGCATTCAAGGGGATTAAGGTCTGAATTAAGGGCACAAAGCCCCTCTTCAGCCCTGGGGCAGCAGAGCAGGGGAGGGAGAGGAGGAGGGTCCCAGCATCGGGGAGATCTGGCCCAGGAACAGCGAAGAGAACAAGCCACTACTCAGGCGGGCCAGCTGTTTACGCCGAGGACGCGGGCCTCGCAGCAGCTGCACGGGTCTGTGGCTGCTGACGGGCTGGGGGGACAATGTGGGCATTCATCCCTCCAGCTGCTCCACTCAGCATGCGCTCGGGACGCAGAGGGGAGCGAATGAATGAGAGGGGAAAGCAGAAGGGGAAGGCAGGCGTCCGACGGCAGGGCCTCTGTCAGCTCCGAGCTGAGCCATCGGCTGCAGGGGAGTGCGCACTTCTGCTGCCTAACCTGCCAAAATCTATAACGAGGCTAGTTAAACATTCCCAGCATTTCCAAAGAGTCTTCGTGATATTCCCCCAGTGAGCTGCCTGCTGAGAAAGGGTGGACAGACCCGGTACCCTCAAACCAATTTGGATGCAATTCAACCCTCCCCCCTCCCCCCCCCCCCCCACCGTGAAGATGAGCTGGGTCAGTGATTCTCTCTGTGATCTCCCGATAAGAGTCCTGGATGGAAAATGAGGAGAACCGGCCTCACCACCGTGACCGTGACCTTGGAGTAGTTATGTAACTGTTCCAGGCTGCCATTAAAATGGACATGATAACAGCTGCCCTACCTACTTCACAGGGTCGTTGTAAGGATGAAATGAAAGAACAGCCATAAATCACGTTATACACGACAGACCAATAAGGCCTCGAGACCAGGGGTGGGCAAGCTTTTCTGCAAAGGACCAGGTAGTAAATTATTTCTGGCTTTGTGTATCACATAAGGTTGCATATTCTTCTTTGTGTGTGTGTGTGTGTGTGTGTGCGTGCGCGCGTGTGTTTAACAACCCTTTAAAAGTGTAAAAATTATTCTCAGCTCCTGGCCTGCACAAAAAAAGCCCTAGTTTGCCAACCTCTGCTCGAGAAAAACCGCAGGAGAGGGCTGGAAGTAGGGTCAGCCCTCCAGTGGTTGTGATAAATCTAAATATAAATAAGTGTTAATAAATAAATAGTATATGGATAGTCTGTGAATATAAATAAATATACATACCCATGGTATTTTCTAACTTGGGTCCCTATCAGTGAAACAGCTTGAACCCCAGCCCATGGGCCGTCTCGTTCAAGAGTTCCTAGGCTGTCTTGCCATTTACTGAGCTCTTTACTGTCTAGACTACAGCGTCCATGCTGACTTTCTTTTTTTTAATTACTTTATTTTTGGCTGCGTTGGGTCTTTGTTGCTGCATGCGGACTTTCTCTAGTTGCGGCGAGCGGGGGCTACTCTTCGTTGCAGTGTGTGGGCTTCTCATTGCAGTGGCTTCTCTTGTTGCAGAGTATGGGCTCTAGGTACGCGGGCTTCAGTAGTTGTGGCACGCGGGCTCAGTAGTTGTGGCTCGTGGGCTCTAGAGCACAGGCTCAGTAGTTGTGGTGCATGGGCTTAGTTTCTCCCCAGCATGTGGGATCTTCCTGGACCAGGGCTCGAACCCATGTCCCCTGCATTGGCAGGCGGATTCTTAACCACTGTGCCACCAGGGAAGCCCCATGCTGACTTTCTTAGTCGTCTTAAATTGGAGGCCAGCCTTCAGCCTCAACTTGGCTTCAGAGCTTCACTGGGTCCCCATATTGATAAGACTTGGGGCAGACCACCCTGCCTTCTTAGCCAGTGCCGCCCGGGCATAGCTCCTGTAGGAAGAGTGGGTTAAGACCTTTATTTGGGGACCACTACTGCCCATGTAAGAAGCAACTCGTGTTACCTGTGACAGCACACAAACAGTACTTTGTTGCAGTGGTTTTTTTAAGCTGTGTCATCATTTCTCCCATAATGCCCTAATGAGGTAAGCTGGCTTTGTCACTGTCACTACAAAGAGGGGAATATTGAAACTCAGTACTCAAGACATTAGCATCAACCTTCATGATTGTGTGGGGCAGTGGTTTCTGGTTCTTTCTGTCTCTGATGAAGAGTCATGTTCCTGCTTCCCCTGGTATGTCTCTTTTTTCTTTCCTTGTCCCTCACTCCTTGTTTGAAGATATTAGAAGAGCCTCAGAATGAAGCCCGGATGAAAATAGCAGAGAGCAAAGGGTGTTTGTTTCATTCTCTTCCCTTCCAAAGGATTTCCAAAGAGAAGTGGCAGATCAGTACCATGATCTAGACTAGAATAATAAAAGCAGCCAGATTCAGATATAAGCATACAGGAGGCAGTGCTGGCCTAATAAATCCTGCTTTTGTTGGTGCCGTGTGGAAATATGATGAAATAAACACAACACTTTAGAACCAGGTTCTTAGATAGCAACTACCTCGTACCTTCTTTTGACAGGAAGGACTGTGTCAGCCAGAAAGGGTGGGAGCTTTCCAGGAAGATGGCTGGTGTTCAGAGCTGAGACCAGCACAGTAGTCCCTTGACTCTGGGCCAGCCCATTGTCGGCTACATCCTGCTGTTTCCCAGGGTGTCAGCTGCCCCAATGGCCACATCCCTGCAGGGCTACGCTTCATGTTTGTCATCGCATTGTTGTGATCCTGAGAAGTCTTTTCCTAGTTTAGATAAAGAGCTCTATCATTTCTAATTGGATGCAATGTTTTCCCTCTGAATGATTATTTCATTCTGTTAGTGCATAGGGCTGAAAGCTCAACACTACTGTTGCAGCACTGCATAGAGTAAAGCTCTATTCTACAGAGGAAAGTTCTAGTCTTCGAACACAGACCACCTCAAACATGGACCAAGGATCTTATAACTGCCTGGCCCTGGTCACAAGAGGGAAATTGTGGAGGGTTCAGGGTAAGTCTAACATCCTCCTGGGAAAAACAACCCAAAGGACCCATTGTAGAGAAGGTGGCCATGTGTGTCATTTTCACAAATGAAGGAAAATACTTTAGACATAAAAACCTAGCCAAGGACAGTGCCTGGCAACCATTCGGCACACAATGCAGGTTGATTAAATGAATGAAAACTCTCTTCTAAGGAGATTTTTATGGTAAAGCTTCTTAGGAGAGGAATTGGACATACTAATGACCCTAACAGATGAAAGGCTTATCTGGGAACACTGTATAAACATCAGTTTCTTAGTAAGAGTGTAATAAAGAGAGAAGGTAGATGGTAGTGTCTGCCACCCAGAAAACTGGGGAGACAAAGAAATAAAAAATTCTTACTCTCCAATTTCAGTTTCGTTTACGCTACATGCATCTGTTATTGTGTTATATTCCAAGACTTTGGTTTTTACTAAAGTTTGGGTTGATCAACTCCTGAGAGTGTACGAGAGACATGTCTGAACCTCGTAACGAAGCCTTCCTAATAACCATTAATCCCGGACAAGGAGTGTGAGTCCTTGTTAGCTTCCATCCTAACACTGGACATTCTTCAACTTGCCTTTAGACTTTGGGGAGGGGCGCATCCTGCTGTCTGGCGGCTGTGGCCCTTGCTGTAGGACCTCCCAAGTAGCCCAGGCCACCAGCTTCATAGGCACCCTGAGAAGGGACAGACATCTTTGGTGGCACATTCGGGGAGGGAAGGTATGCCAGACCTGCCCCGAGGAACTGTTGATTTTATTTCTACTTCATATTCTGCCATTCCTCTGGGGAAGACAGGTAAAAACACATTTAGAGGAGAATGTATTTTGTCAAAACATCCCATGACTCCCGCTAACTTCAGGGTAAAATCCGAACTTAATTGGTATGGCAGACAAGGTCCTCCCTGATTTGACCTCAGCCTTCCTTTCTAATCCTCACCCTCTGTCACTCCCCATGGAATCCACCAACCCCTGTGAACTACTTGTCCCTTCTCAAATGTACCATATTCTTTTATTACCTTTGTGCCTTTTGCCTATGCTCTGCTCTGTGCCGAGAAGGCCCTTTTTCTTTTTTGTGATTTGGTGAACTCCTACTCATCCTTCAAGACCCAGCTCACATAGTCCTCAAGAAGCCTTTCCTGACTCTCACAGGCAAAGTTATTTCTTTCCTCTATTCTCCCTTAAGGTTTTGTGCAAACATCTCTGACGATACATAAGTCTCTCCAAGAGTTATTTATTTATGGGTTTATCTCCTCCACTCACCTGTAAGCTCCTGATCTATTGGGGCTCTAACTACTTATTATCCCCTGAGCCTAGCCCCATGCCTGGCCATATTAGTCACTAAGAAATGTTGAGTGAATGAATGAATGACCTGGAACTAGGTCTTAGAAGGCTTTGGTGACCCAACAAAATGATTCAATCTCAGCCATTGTCAGTGGTGTCCAAAATGATCCATTGGAGTACAGGGAGAAAATATTAGAACTGCTATTTATATTTATGTTTGTCAAAGATTAACAATGAAAGTAAGCTCTCCTAATATTTTATATGAATCCATAGTAGCACATTGATATATACGCTGAGAATCAGGGTATGCATTTAAAACACTGTAGGCCACTGTTACATATAATGGGAAGAGTGAAAAATTCTGAACAGGGAAAAACCATGAAAAAAGCAAGTGTGTAGGAGAATTGATCTTGTAGACTGGAGCGAGGGAGGACGTGAATCGGTGTGGAAAACACTACAGTGGTCCACTCACAAGAGATCATAGGAATGGAGTGGGGGGAGGAAGATCTACTAAAAAATTACTTTCATTATCATCTTCATTATTATGAGCAGGACAAAGTTTCCTATTGGACAACGATAAGCAGAATGTGTCAGAGACCCTAAAATGCAGTCAGAACCTGGGGGAGCCGACAGAACTCCAAGGTAAAGGTAGAATACTTTGCCCAGGCTTGGATTCTTCTAAGTGACACTTTAAAATTTTTTTCTCCACTTGTTGGAAGGGGCAGCAAATAGGGATCACCCATCCGGCCTGCTCAGTCCCCAGGCGTGGCTTCTTAGTAAAGACTATTTATAGCCCCAGGTTTCAGCAACATTGTGAAATTGCTGTGTGGGAGGGGAGGATGGTGGGTCTGGGCCCTGGCTGGGTGAGTGACCATCTCCTGGCTGCTTCCTGTTGGCTTAGGAAAGAACAGAAGAAGGTGGATTTGTTTGTCAGTTGAGCAAGCAGCCGTTACCCGGCCTATGCCTGACTCTGTCCCTTTAAATATTAACCATCTCTTAAAACATTTGTGTTTTGTGCCCAAGGCCAAGGGGGCCCCCAAGAGAAAGGAGAGGAGGAAAGGATAAGAGAAAAGAGAGGAGGGTTTGCTACATCAACAATTTATTCGTTCCACAAACAGTAGTGGAGCGTCCACGGTGACCCAGGCACCACCCAGGGTTGGAGAGCTGAGTAGAACCTGATGTCCATCCTAGAGACTCACAGTCTAGCAGAGGAGACAGATGAGTTAACACAAGACAACCGGGAAAGGCTAAGCCCTGGACTGCTCTGTACCTTCTCAGCATCTCCATTTACCAAAGAAGGTTCCATGGGAGAGACGGAGGAAAAGATCGGAGATCTGAAAGTTTCCAGGGTCTGGGTCCCCAGGGCAGTGATTTTCAAACTTTAGTGAGCAAAAAGTGAGCTGGAAGCACTGTTGAAAATGCAGCTCCCAGCTCGGCAGGACTGTGTCAGTGGGCCTGGAGCGGGGCCCAGGGCTCTGCATTGGTCCGGCTCTCCAAGTGGATTCAGATTGAGTGGCCCGTGACCACAGCAGCATGCTGCCCTTCCAAGCAAAAGTCTGGGCCTGGAGCTGCAGGCCCTGGGGCGAGTCCACCAGAGGCTTATGGAAGAAACTGAGAGAAAGGAAAGGGAGCATTAGAGACGGTTAAGGGCAGAAAATGGAAAAAGAAAAAATCTAGTTTTCGAGAGAGAAAAGGGATGTCTCTCTAAGGAGAAGTGAGCGAATATTACCAGGGGCCCTGGGACTGCTCAGTTGACTAGTGTCCATGTGTTAGCCATGATTTTAAGAAAGCACAAAGCAATGCCTTGGGCATCAATAGCACCTGGGGGACCCTGCTTTTCCTTTGTCACATCTCTCGTCTTCCGGATCTGTCCACGGCCACACTTGGCTCACCTGCAGGCACTGAGGCTGAATAAAGCCGTGGGCTGTGGAAAGGGGAACCATTCTGGAGGAGGTGCACTGACCTGACGCGGTCTTCAGTGACTTGCCTGGTTCGTGGCAGCTCTGTGTCGCCGCACCCTCACCCTCCACAGCCCCCAGGCTAGTCTACCCTGGAGCGGTGTCCAGCTCGCTACCTGGGGAGGCCACAGTGGGCCAAGCTGCAAGGAGACAGCACTGATGGCCACCAGCAGTTGCCACCAGTGGGCTACAGGTCTTAGAACTCGTGCTGATTGCAACAAGAGTGTTCTCTTTCTGAAACTGGTTTTAGGCCCAAAGCTGAGTCCCTGGGGTATGGTTGGTGTGACCCCAGCACCATTTGGTTCTTCCTCGGCTCCAGGTATGATGCTTCTGTTTATCGTGGCACAGTCCCTAAAGCAAACTTTCCCCACTTCTTTCCAAGTGGACGTCTCTTCCTTCATTCTTTAAGCTCCTGCTCTAGTATTACCTTCCTTGTGACTCTTCCTTAACTATCCCCTTTCCCAGTGGGAGGCCCTATCATTATGGACTCCTTGTTCCCGTGCTCCCTACCCGTCCGACTACAAGCTCCGGGGATCTTTCCCCTGGGAGTCACTAGAGCCTAATGGTTAGGAACTCTGGCTGACCTGAGTCAGAAACTCAGCACCGCCACCTGCCAGCTCTGGGACCTCAGGCAAGTTACTTCCCTGTCCTAAGTTTCAGTTTCCTTACCTGTAAAATGGGCAAACAATCATACTTACGATTAAGGTTAAATGAGCTAGTTCTTAGCCCAGCGCCTGCAACGTGGTAGCCCTCCATAAATGTTTGCTCTTCTCATTATTCATATGTACATCCTTACTTTTACCCTAATCCCCATGGACTCAGTATAGATCAGATGCTCAGTGATGTTTATTGAATTCACAGTTAAGATGTAAATTTCTCACTGGATCCGTTCATTAATACATTTTAAGAAGGAGTGGGTAACTCAGTATTTTCCTTTATTTCATCAATATTTTATGGTGTTTCCTCTATTCGAGGATTTCTTTAGAGTGGAATTAATCCGAATAAGTTCAGGCAGCCTCTTCTTAATCACTCTTCTTTTCATGTCCATTGATTCAGCGTGTTTTCCTCACTTCAGTCCCCATCCTCATATTTGCTGTCCTGCTTCTGGAGGAATAAATCAGGACATGGTGGTCATTTAAAAGCACTTTAAACTGCATCTAAGTTCTCTAGGGGGAAAGAGCTACAGAATTCCACTAAGTCTGTGCATCTAAGTTCTCTAGGGGGAAAGAGCTACAGAATTCTACTAAGTCTGTTAGAAAGTTTGAATTCCGCTTCTCCCACTGTCCCTTTCCATCTTGTGAAATGAAATGGGAAGAACTAAGTAAACTCCAAAGTCCCTTTTAGTTGCAATGGTCTGTGACTTTTAGGCTCAGAAAGGTAAACATAAACAAACATAATTTAAGGACAGTTCTGACTCCCTCATATGGGCAATCTCAGAAAGAAATTAGGTGCAACCTCTACTACTCGCCCTGTTTGCTGGGCACCTTTCCTATTTACCTGGAGTCACTAGAGGCTGTTGGCACTGCTGAGCTAAATGTCCAGATGTTTGGTTTAAGTCCCTCTGAGTTCAGGGATTCTGGGGAAAGATAACAAGGGTGGACTGAGCTTAGAATGAACTAATTAAGCTCTTCTTAGTGATCTTAATCAAGTAATCGAAGGTTAACTATGAAAAGGAAACATCACAAAAGTAAGGGAAACTGGTAAATAATTTATGAGTTTCCCTCCCCCTCGAGGAGAAGCTGAGCACAAGCGTAATCTATGCCAGGGAGGCTGAAGATGGGGAGTTTGCCCAGCCTGACCCCCAGCCGGGAGGTCTCTGAGTCCAGGAGCCCCTCACAGTGCAGGAGGATCCCCCTTCACCCTAGCAGGGGGCCAGGGGACAGTCCTTTGCCCTGTCTCTTCCTCCCTTTCTTATCCAGTGTGGCTCACCTTGAATGCAGTCCTGGGCCACTGTTTCTCATCCTCGTATAATCCATTCTCTTTTTGAAAAGCATCTTTTAAAAATCTCATATATACCTCTTTCCCCAGAGATTGCGATAAGCACCCACTGGGCCCAGGCCTGTCCCTTCCCTCACTTAGTGAGGCCAGTGCCAGCTCTGGCGCCTCCCTCTTGCCACTCTCCATTGACTGCTGGTGATTGGTGATTGGTACGCTTTTTTTGTCTCAGCACAAACCCAGAGATTCTTCTGTCAAAGACAGTGCCTAACTGAGTCATCCGTTCAATGAAAGTCTCTTCAGCATCGTCTGTGTGCCATTAGGCACTGCGTGAGGCCCAGGGCATGCCATGATGGATGAAACATAGGCCCTGTTTTCTAGAAGCAGAGGACTGGGGGACCCAGGGGAAGGAGTGACTGGCTCTGCCTTGGGGCTGGCAAGGTTTTGCAGGCAGAGAAAGGAAAGGACAGCCAGGAACAGGACACAGAGTGTGTGTGTTGAGATGCAGGGTTTGGATGAAGCGAGGCCTATTCAGGAAGTGGCTGGTGGTTGCGGGGGAGCGGGAACACCGTGCATGGGGTGGGAAAGTGATTGGAGGTGAAGTTGGAAAGCTGGGTCGCTGTCAAGTGTGAAGAGAAGCTGAGGTACTTGGACTTGATCCTGTTGGCAGCAGTACCATCATCAGATAACTCAGCAAGGAACTGAACAGTAATGTGAGTGTCAGGCTCTCCAGTATAAAGTTACCTGTTCAGCCAGCATCCTCGTCAAGCAATTAGAGGTTAAACTTGAGAAGGGATCAGTGGGGGAGGAACCTCTGAGGTCTTGACCGGTGGAAGCTTCTGTAGAAAGTGGGGATATAATTACTATAAATCTTCAGCTTTCTGATTTAACTCCTCCATAAACCAAACTTGTTTTGCTGCCCTCCTAGAAGGGAATCAGCTCAGCTTCCCACATGCCGTCACTGTATTACAGTGAGAGATGGGAAGTAATCAGATTTCTGTCAAAGTGCTTTGTAACGCAGGATGTTCTACAAATACAATGATAATTAGTACCGCGGTTTCCCCGGGGGATGCTCAGAAGGTCCAACCAGGATACATCCCTACTCAGATAACCTCCTTGGAGAAAGCTGTGCCCTTCAAATTTAACAGGCAACTTTAAAGCGGAGACACAGGACAGTGAGAGGGCACGGGCACAGGTGGGCCAGATCAAATTTGGTGGCCGTGAATATTATTGTTCTCATTATTCAGAATAATAAGCATAAGGCGGCGAAGATAAAGCATGTTTTGTAGATCTCTAGCTTTTCGGCATGTTTTGGGGGTTAATTAAACTGGGATTTTTGATAGCAGAACTTCTCAGAGCCTTGAATGTGCTCACGAGCATGTGAATTCAAAGGAGGTTTTAGACACAGGGTGTCTCAAGTTCATTTGACCACCAGACCCCCTCCTATTTCCTGGTCCACACTGCCTGGAGGCCCTCCAAGACCCTCAAGAAATATTAGAGTCCACTCTCTGGCCACACTATATTTTAAGAGGAAGATGCCCATTTCCAGGGGAAGCTGGAGGTGACCTGTGGGGCGGGAATCGTGGCAGAAGCCGCAGCAGAGGCCCAGCCACCTAAGGCCGTGAGTGTTCCTCTCTGCTGTAGCCTTAGGGGCTGACCTGAGGGGCTTCTCCTGTTCTTGGCCGAGAACTGCCCTGCTTTCCATCGGCCTCACCCCACGTTACCTTCTCCTTGTTACCAGCACTGGCTGGTAGCCTCATCCCTAACTCCTGACTATTCCTGTTCCTTGATATTTTTAGCCCTGGCCCAGAGCTTGTTACAAGAACTCAGCAAGCAGGGCCCAAGGCTACATCATGAATATTCTCTCATTGCTGTAACATTGGCTTATGAAATGTGACTATCTTTCCTCACATTTTTAAGTTACTATTTGGTTCTTTTTTGGGGGGGCAGGGGGTCTTTTAGGACTCCTTTTGTTCTATATTCCACCTCGCATAGTTAGTAATTAATTTTTTTGGTTTTGCACGTGTTCTCTAGGGTTTGATCTGTTTTCCGATCTTTGTGTATTGTCTTGTTTTCATCTCTGATGCTTTGGTTTTCTTTACTTGGGGGCAAGAAGAGACCACAATTTGGTTTGGCTTTCATGTTTAGTATTAATAACGTGATTTTTTAAAGCATGATGTTGTCAGAATTGCATGCACAAAGTGACCTTCTCTGGGGGTCATGGTGAGGACAGCTGCATTGAGCAGGAGAAGTCGTCGTCCCCGTTTTATTAGGAACAACTATGCTCTCCGAATTTGGCCCTTCGGGGTTGTCCTCCGTGGGTCTCTGCCCCTCTAAAGATGCTCCTGGGTCCTCTTTTTATTATTATTTTTTTTTGCGGTACGCGGGCCTCTCACTGCTGTAGCCTCTCCCGTTGCGGAGCACAGGCTCTGGACGCGCAGGCTCAGCGGCCATGGCTTACGGGCCCAGCCGCTCCGCGGCATGTGGGATCTTCCCGGACCGGGGCACGAACCCGTGTCCCCTGCATCGGCAGGCGGACTCTCAACCACTGCACCACCAGGGAAGCCCTGGGTTCTCTTTTCGAAGCAAAGCTGATTTCTGAAACCTCATGATCCATTTCAAAAATTAAACCAGCCCCTCCATTTGAATAAGAAACTGTCTACCAGCTTCAAGCTTTACCTTAATCAGTATTAGTTTTATTCAAGTTTAAAATGTCCTCCTGGGGAGTTTCCTGGTTGCCTAGTGGTTAGGATTCCACGCTTTCACTGTGGAGGCCAGGGTTCGATACCTGGTCGGGGAGCCATCCCACATGCCTCATGGTGTGGCCAAAATACAAAATAATAATAATAATAAAATTTTAAAAATTGAAAAATAAAAATAAATAAAACAAAAAAATGTCCTCCCGGTGCCCTCTCCTTCCACTAAAATTCTTGATTCCTTTTAGAGCCTCATTTTACTCAAAATAATACAATTTCTTCCATTCTCTTATGCTCTAGGCCTATATTTCCATCTGTTTATGGAAGAAACCTGTCTCTGGAGGGCCTATGAGCTTGTCAAATTCAGCCTGTCCCGAGATAAAGAGCACTACCCTCCTCACCCTGCCCCAGCCTTGCTGTTCTTACGCATCTGACAGCCTCTGTGCAGACGAACAAGCTTAGATTTCCCAGGCCTCATGGCATCTTCCTTCTTCCCCATTCCGTCCATCTAATCTGATCTAATTCATATTTTTTTCAGTTCTGAATCAGTAATTCCTCTTGCGTGCATCTCCTCTTCCTCCTTTCTGTCGTGGCCAGCTCTTTTCCAAACAGCTCAGTAACCTCCTTGGTGATCTTTTATGAGAACTGCCCCTCCTCTGAGTCCATCCTCTACTCTGCAGCAAGAAAGGCTTAATCAGCAGTGAATACTCCCCGCCCTGCCCCACCTAGACCCCTCTGCCAGGACCCGGCATCAGGTCCTCAGCAGTAGATTGAGGGGCAGCCGAGGCAGCTCACGCCTTCAGGAGAACGGTTGTCGTCACTGTGTGACTGAACCAAGCTACTCTAACTGCTCCTTCACCTGCTCAGCCCAAACTACAGGGGCCTTCAACAAAGGACACGTGTTCCTGTGGATCTGGGAATCCCTCCAGGCTCTCTCTCTGGGCCGCTTTCCCCACTTTATATTCTATGCTTCATACCAGGATCTTCCTGCTAGCCTATCCTCCAACTAGTCGTGGCCCAGTAGGACTCTCTGATGAGTTTTGGAGGCTGATTTTTGCCTCACCCCAAATATCATGGTCTACTAGCCACAGGCAAGCCCTGGGCTTACCAGTGTCTGGGATGCTGCAAACCAGCTGAGGTCCAGCACCGTGGCCTTCCAGGTGGTCCAGATGGGACTCCCAGTGACAATGCCTGACACTGTTAGGTTTGAGAGATGAAGTTCACTGGCAACCTTTTGGAATCCATAACAAAGATATCTAGTTTGTTCATTCATTGACTAATTTAACAAATGTTTGTATAGAGAGCCTACCAAGTGCCAGATACATTACATAGTGTTGAGGATACAGCACTGAGGGTGCCAGACTAGGTCCCTGGTCATGGAGTCTCTATTCTGGTGCTGGAGGGACAGAGAAATAGATGTGTCAGCTCATACACGGCATCAGTAATTGTCAGTCGTTCCCAAAGTCTGAAGACAAGCTGTACAATATGTAAGAGACTGAGTGGGGAGGACTGTTCTAGACAAGATCCCCAAGGAATTAACCTCTGAGAATTGACATTTAAGCAAAGATCTGAATGCTAAGAAGGAGCCGACATGCCAGTTTGGGTGGGCAGAGTGTCCTAGAGACAGGGACCAGCAGAAGTGCAAAGTGGGAATGAACTTGGATGAGTCTGAAGAACAGAAAGGAGAACAGTGTGGCCGGGCTTGAGGAGCAGAGAGGTGAGGGAGGGGAGTTGGAGTCAAACGGGAAGACACAGACCGTGGAGTGTGAGGCCTTGGTACGCCTGCCTAGATGTTTGCATTATTCTGTGAGAGCAAAGGGGAGTTATGCTCTGCACACCCAGAAGAGGGGTGACACTAGAGACCACGGTGCCTGAGGGTCTACGAAGGTTCCTGCTGATGACACAGGGAGTGGAGACTCCCAAGGGAGTGCCACATTTCTTAGATGTCCACAGCCGGGAATGGTATCTTGATGGGACACCTGGCCCCTGGGGCTGGTGATGAGTTCAAAGACAAAGAAGACCAAATGGACTGAGGAGGGAGCAAGCAGAGACCTACTGTTCTTTCAGTAAAGTTCCTGGAGGAAAGGGGGGTGGGGAGGTAGAGAGAGGGTCCTGAGATTCAGGCAGGCTGCAGATGCGAGCTTTAAGGCTAACGCCCCGAGACAGATGCAGGGTTATGGGTTGCAACAGGGGAGCCATGTTGGAGAAGCAAAACTACTCACACTTAAGCCTGGCTGGCCCTGCACATACCCTACTATTCATTCTCAGCTCTGCTCTCCTGCACAGTGGACACCCTGAACCAACACACGCAAGTCTGCAAAAGTACATGCAAAAATGGCACTCTGATACTTATGCAGGAGTATCCAATGTGCTAATAGTATAAATTCCAACTCCAGGCAAGATGATCTCCTTGACTTTTTAATGCCCTAATCAACAGATCTCCCTTGAGAAGAGCCTCCTTCTTTCATGATTGTCCTTTTTCTTGGATAGTTGTTTTACCTTTACTAATATGCAATGGTTAAAAAAAACAGAAAAAGAAAAAAGAAAAAGAAAAAAGCAACCCTACTAAATAGAGGGCACTTTGAAAGTGCAAGGCCCGCTCCGTTCTCTGACGAGCCCTGCAGCCCTGGCCAACAGTGAGGCTTTGGGATAAAGTTAGGCCTGTATGAAGGATGAATGGGCCCAGTCTGTCTCCTGCAGAGCTCTGCTGTGCGGATGGGGCCAGAGTCGTCACTTGGCTCATAAGCTTTAATAGAGCGTCTTTCATTCAAAGATCCCAGGACACTTCACAGCTGCTAAAATGATCCTAAGCAAATATTTGTAGCCACACAGTACAGGTGGGTCTACGGAGGCACTGAGAAGAAAAAAGGACTGACCAAAGACCCCAAGAGTCAACTGCAGAGGCAGGACCAGAATCCAGGACCTGAGCCAATTCAGAGCTCCATCTGCAGGACCAGGCCTGGAAAGGACCGTTGGGACTTTGTGACTGAGATGAGACATCAAACAAATTTGAGACCCACAGTAACAGCCAGATGTGAGCCCGCTTCGTCCTAATCCTGTGCTGTTCAGGCACATGTGCGTGGTGACTTGGTGACCTGCCGTTCTAAGTGGTTGGGAGCTTTAATAATAAAGCCCTCTAATTAGATAGACAGCATCTGTCAGAGTGAGCACGTGCAGTAGAGTGTGTTCTGTGTTCCTGTCAAATTCACATTATAGCTTCAATTATACTCATTTCCTGTGTGCTGGGGCCAAAAAGGCCAATGTACAAAAGCACCCACATGGCCATATTGCCAAGATAAGGGCAGACACGATACAATCCACCTGCGTAGGTTGCAGGCTGGGGTCTGAGTCAGGGGGGCAGAGTGAAGATGGAGTGCTATGGTCTGAATGTTTGAGTCCACCCCACATTCATATGTTGAAATTCTAACCCCTAAAGCTGATAGTATTAGTAGGTGGGGTTTAGTAGGAGGTGATTAGGTCCTGAGGGTGGAGCCCTCATGAATGGGATTAGTGCCCTTATAAGAGACCCCAGGGAGCTCCCTTGCTCCTTCTGCCATGTGAAGACACAACAGGAAGTCTGTGACCTGGAAGAGGGCCCTCACCCGACATGCTGGCACCATGACCTTGGACTTCCAGCCTCCAGAACTGTGAGCAAGAAATTTCTGCCATTTATAAGCCACCCAGTCTGTGGTATTTTGTTATAGCCACCTGAACGGACTAAGACAAAGAGTGCACTTTAATAGGGTCCTTCGGGATGGATGCTGCCCCATTCTTGCCACTGCTGACGTGAAGACAAAGTTGAGCTAGGGTAGTCAGGTCTCCTTCTCTGAATTGGCTGAGCTGGAGTCGATTAGCTTAATGACAGACAAGGCAGGAAGGATTCGGGAGGAAGGATGGGAAAGAGAGAAAAGAACAAGGTCTCCAAGACTCGTGGGGTGCCACCAACAGTACTTCTCACTCCATTTGCTCCACAGAGATTGGTTTGTCTCGGGGCTTCTCCCAAGGGTCAGATCTCGTTCAAGACTTCCCTGGATAACAGGAACTTGGTGGAGCTCCAGAACCCATAGGCAACCTCCAACATGGCCATGTGAAGTCAGGGGCCATTTTGGTACCGAATGGTGGTTACAAATTCAAACTCAAGACACCTCCATTACTAGCTGTGGGATCTTAGGCAAGTCACATCATCTTTTTGTGCCTCATTTTTCTGGGCACAAATAGTATGTGCTTGCCAGGATTCTGAAGGAAGAGGTTGGTAGAGTGAAGCACTTAGAACAGAGCTTGGTCTGCAGTAAGAACCCAACAAATGTCTGCCACTCTTGTTACTGTGATGTAGCAAAATCAGGGTACCCCAGAACTTATTAGATTTCTGGTTTCTCTTCAATGCAGATCCAATTCACTCTTGGGTCCAATTTAACTTACAGGTTACACATAAGACTTGATTTCCAAATTAAAGGGTTTTAGCCAAAAGACCACATTTATTGGCAGGTGTTGAATGTAGATTAGCTGAAGCTCATAGAAACACAACACACAAAATCTCATATATATGTATATACCTGTATCATATACATATTTCGTAGATATAAATAACATCTATGTAGATATACACACACATAATCTCTGGGACTGTGGGTCTAATCTGCTCACACTCCCTATGGATATTTTTCTTGGGCTGTTCTTCCTTGGGCTCTTTCTTGGGTTGTCTGGGCTGAGCTGAGGCGTCCCTTCATCACTGATGTTTTGCTGAGCATCAGCCAGGGCTGGCCCTGGGTACAACTGAGAGGCCAGATTTGCTTACACAGAGCTGCTCCGCTCTGGCGCCCACCTTCCCAGGCCCACCCAGGATCTATGACCCCAGAACCCCCAGGACACTGGTGTTGGTGGCAGCCTCCCAGCATCAAGTAATCAGCAGGCTCGCAGTGAATCGGGGAGCAAGGGCCAGCCCAGCGGGGAGATCTGTGGCTTGAGGCCATGGTGGGGGGTGGCCAGGGGAGAGAGCCAGAGCAGAAGGGGCTGGACCTCAGTGCTAGGACATGTCTCACCAGGTCTTGGGCAATGGAAAAGCATTTTGTATACAAAGAGGACCACCCAAATGTTAAGGGGCGTTATTATATAACTGTTACAACTTTTCATTCTAAAGCCACTTGTTCAGTATCTATGCAGCAGGCAACACAGCAGAGAAAGCCCAA
Organism: Delphinapterus leucas; assembly: GCF_059928025.1. Lineage (NCBI taxonomy): Eukaryota > Metazoa > Chordata > Mammalia > Artiodactyla > Monodontidae > Delphinapterus > Delphinapterus leucas. The sequence goes on from NC_143149.1 coordinate 22,220,965, forward strand.
GAGCTCTGGGTGTGCACTGCCTCTGTGGCTGACACGTGTGTGGCCTCAGGCAAGTACCACTGTCCCCTCTTCAGACCTGACTTGCCCCTCTGTGAGGTCCCAGGAGAACAGGGTCTTTGAGAAACAGACAGTGACGACGTAAAATGCCTGGCCTATAGCAGACAGAGTGGGAAGGACTATTCTAGACAAGATCCCCAAGGAATTAACCTCTGAGAATTGACATTTAAGCAAAGATCTTAAATGTCAATTCGGTCCCCTCTCTCTGGTGAAGAGAGAAGGTACTTTTCTCCACATAGCAATGGAACTTCCTAAAACTGGAAAACAGAACTGGCCCCAGGAAGGGCTTCAGTAGCGAATTATTTTCACAGCATCTTTTCTCTCCTTAAAGACCATGCAGAGTGGGACTATCTATTGTGGCGTGGTTCAGACTTCAGCAGGAGTTGCTCACAAAAAGTGGGGTTTGGGGATGTTTTCCATACATGGGGCGCTTTTGTTGACGGTCCTGTCTCCGTGGACTGTGCTTGGCAGGGGGCTCCAGGTGTGTCTTGAAAGGGCAGAAGGAGCTTGCCAGCGAAGCCCAGGGCCCCAGGAGCCTCAGCACCAGGCTTTGTGTGTCAGCTGGAACGCTTCCTGCGGCGATCAGTGACCACAGAAGACAAGCCCACCGGCCAGAGAATGCGGAGGGGTGTCCAGGTACTGTGGGAGCACCGCGCTCAAGCCCACTGGACACAGCCAGCGCGCCCATGGCTTCTCACGTGTCCCCTTGCCTGGGCTGCTCCTAAGCCTCCAGCGGGGCTGGTCTGGGAGCTGAGAAGCTCTGTTTGCGAAATCACCTGCACCCTAGAGGCCCGGGCAGGCGTTTGTCGAACGTGGGGATGGGAGTTTGAGGAGATGGCATGGATTTGTTATTCCACGATCCATCTGATTTCGCTTCCCTCTACGCCCTGACCTCATTCCCGCCTGCTTCAGTTGCACTAATGACGCCACCTCATGGACAGACCAACTCACTGCAGGTGACGTGGATTTTTTTTTTTTTTTTTTTTTCCCCTGTCAGTACTGTTCTCTGGGAAAATACAAACTCTTCACCTGACATCCACTGCAACCTTCTAGGCCTGTGGGGATGCAAGAGAAGCTGAGGGCTCCACGAGCTTCACCGCCAGAATTTCTGTGTTGGCTGGACACTTCCAGTGGCCATCAGTGACCACAGAAGACAACCCAAGAAAGAGCCCAAGGAACAGCCCAAGAAAAATATCCATAGGAAGTGTGAGCAGATTAGACCCACAGCCCCAGAGATTATGTGTGTATATCTACATAGATGTTATTTATATCTACGAAATACGTATGAGATATGAGATACAGGTATATACATTTATATGAGACTTGTTGTGTTGTGTTTATGTGTGTATGAGCTTCAGCTAATCTACATTCAATACATCTATTTTCATTTACTTAAAATGTTTAAATAAAGATTTAAAGATTTCTTTGAGTATATAAGGTAAATATTATATATTCTGGACCATTGCTAGGTAAACCTGGAGATGCTCTTTTATGCCTTTTTTATCTTCCCAGATTTCTTCTCTGGTTCCAATGTATTTTTTTTTTAAGATTTTTTTTTTTAATGTGGACCATTTTTGAAGTCTTTATTGAATTTGTTACAATATTGCCTCTGTTTTATGTTTTGGTTTTTTGGCCGCGAGGCACGTGAGATCTTAGCTCCCTGACTAGGGATCGAGGCACGTGGGATCTTAGCTCCCCAACCAGGGATGGAACCCGCACCCCCTGCTTTGGAAGGAGAAGTCTTAACCACTGGACTGCCAGGGAAGTCCCATGGTGTACATTTTAAATTGATAAAAATTTCTCAGCTTCTGGGCCTCAGAACACATATCAGTAAAGAAGGCTAGTGGTGGGCATCAATAAGAGATCTGGACACCTTGCCCAAGCTGGGCGCCTATAGGTGTTTAATAAACGGCGTGAGTGGAGGTGTGGCTGGTGGGTGGTGAGGCTGTGACTGTTCCTGTGGCGCTGTGGACTCAGAGAGGTCGATGTGCCCAAGGTCAAGGACATTCGGGAAGACTCCATATTCCTGTCGGCAGGAGCAGCCTGGTTAGTATCTCTGCTCTTCTGTGCCGCAGTTAGTTGAATGAGTTAACTAATCAGAGCCTGGGAGCTTGATTTCCGAGCATCTCTACTGCTGATGATTCTTTGGCATCGTGAAAACACACAGAAGATGGAGAAGAGGGCTTCCCTGGTGGCGCAGTGGTTGGGAGTCCGCCTGCCGATGCAGGGGACACGGGTTCATGCCCCGGTCCGGGAGGATCCCGCATGCCGCGGAGCGGCTGGGCCCGTGAGCCATGGCCGCTGAGCCTGTGCGTCCGGAGCCTGTGCGTCCGGAGCCTGTGCTCCGCAACGGGAGAGGCCGCAACAGTGAGAGGCCCGCGTACCGCAAAAAAAAAAAAAACAAAAAAAAAGAAGATGGAGAGGAAAGCCACCTCTGATGTCTAGTTATTTCTCAAAGAACTGAGTGAAACTGGAGGTGGTGAGGCTCTCAGCGTTTCTGGGTGTCTCCAGAATTCTCCCCCTTGCACGGGTCCCTTGTACCTGGGATAGTTTGCAGACACCTTAGTAGCATTTTTATTCTGAGCGTGAAGACAGTGATAAGGACTCTCATTTCCTTCTCTCTCCTCTCCCAGTCTGCACCAGTGAGCTCTGGGAAGAGCTTCGAGAGTAGGATAGAGCAGAAGAGAAGAAATTTCGTTCAGTGTGCAGTCCTCTCGATCTGGTTAGATGGTGAGAAGTTACCAGGCCAAACACCTTGTACAACAGCCCAGCCAGCCCAGGGTAGCACGATTCGGTGTCCTGTGTCTAGAACGCACAGGACCAAAGGTGTAGGTGAACTTGCCTAACTAAGGCCATGAGTTGACCGTGACTTGGTGTCCTCATCTGTGAAGTGAAGAGGTTGACCTCAGCGATCCTGACATTCCTTTTCAGGGTCAGCATTCTCTAATCCTCAACTTAAAAACTATAAAAAGTTTGAATTAACTTTGACAATCCTTGTAGGGTTGTTAAAACAATGACACAGAGAATGCAAAACAGCAGAAAATCAAGCAAATATTTATGTTTCATTCAGAAATTCGGATGGACCACGTGTTATATCAAAATACTGATTGTTTGGCAGAGAACTAAGTGAGTCTGGGGAGATGAATAATTAATGTTAATAGTCATTTGCATTCTATGACCCCTAATGGTGGTCAGCTGAGAGAGGACGGAGTATGTGCCCCAGAGATATGCAACCATTCACTGGTTTGACAATTATCTATTGAGGGTCTGCACCCAGCCCTCACCCTGGGAGAGCAGATGCATTCTCATGGGGACATGTTAAAATGCAGATTTTGATTCAGTAGGTCTGGAGTGGAGCCCAAGAGTCTGCATTTCTAAAAGGCTCCCAGGTATGTATGTGCAGTAAAACAGGTGTTCTATAAGGTTTTCTGCTGGTTGTTGAATGAGGGGTCCAGATTCTACATGCAGTAGAGTTCAAAGGATGGGGACAGTCCAAATGTTAGAAAGGAAGGCATAGCTTTCTTAGAAGAGGAGGGTCCAACAGTCTGAGACTAGAATGCTGCTGTGGTTAAAATGCTTGTGGATAACTGAGAATTAACTGTTTAGGGAAAGGGAGGGAGAGTAAAGTATTTCTACAGGCGGCAGGACCTGAGCGTTATGAGGTCCGCGGTGCTATTAAAATGCAGTGGTGCTTCTGAAACACAGAGACCCTCATCTCGAGGCTCTGGCCTTTCTGTCCTTCGAATTGAGGTTTGCCTTTGACTTAATGGAACAATTTTCTGCTGGAGCCACAATAGCCATTTCATTCCAAGATGGATTGCAATGTGAACCCATCTTTTTCCATTTCATGTCCCAAACCGCAGCACAATTAGTTTCTAAATAAATGTCAACGGCTGCTGGAGGAGGCTCTGACTGGAAGGCTGGAATAACTGTGGGCAACCACAGAGTGTGCTGGCATTGGCTATTCCCCTATATGGGCTGGGAGGTTCCGATGCACCCATCACGCTTAAACACCCTGGGTTTCCTGAGAGGCATCCACCCTGATGAGACCCTATTGAACATTTCTGAGGCAAAGTAGTTTTGGAGACAGTGAGATGGAGTTTGGAAAGTCAACATATGTTTTAAGGTAAACACAGATCACGTCAGCCAAAAACAGTTGTGCCTGCTTCCGGGAGCTCACGATCCTTTGTCTTGACAGACTCCAATCGCGTGTAGAGATGAATCCCCACCAAGCCGCACGCTGTGATGCGAGTGAGGACATGTTATGGGTTGGATCGTGTCCCTACCCTTCCACACTCATACACTGAAGTCCTAACCCCCAGTATCTCAGAATATGACCTTGTTTAGAAATAGGGTCACTGCAGAAGTAATAAGATGGGATCCTAGTGGAGGAGGGTGGACCCCTAATCTAATGACTGGTATCCTTAAAAAGGGGGAAATCTGGAGACAGACATGCACACAGGGTGAATGCCATGTGGAGATGAAGGTGGAGACTGGGATGATGCTTCTACAAGCCAAGGAATGCCAAGGATGCCAGGCAAACACCAGAAGCTGGGGTGGAGGCATGAGCAGATGCTCCCTCGCAGCCCTCAGCAGGACACAAACCTGCCCTCACCTTGACCTCAGGCTTCTAGTCTCTAGAACTGTGAGACAATATGTTTCTGTTGTTTAAGCTGCTCGGTTTGTGGCACTCTGTCACAGCAGCCTTAGGATACTAATACGATTGATAATGGCATCCATAAAATTAAATAGTTATGTGTATGGTTTTGGGAAAAAATTGTTTAATCTCTGTAAAATGAGGAAGTTGGAGCAAGTGGCTAATGAAATCCCTTGCATTCTGTGAAGGTGAAGCATTCTGTGATTCTCTGAGATTCTGCTCTATTGATCAACCTAGGACCATCTTGTGGGTAGCACCTGGAAGTGAGGGTTGAGAAACAATGTTCGCATCCACAGGAGGCTGAGGACAGGTGAAGGAGATGGAGCTCAAACAACCAGATAACCAGGCAGAACCTTAATCCTGTGGCACCTCAGATGCTAAACAGAGACGGGACCCTGCCCGGGAGAGCGGGGCCCTGGGAGCAGAGGGCAATCCCCACAGAAAGCTAGGACGACCCCGGCGGGGCTGGCAGTGGCCCCGGGCCCCTCCTCACTCAGGCAGGGTGGTCTGGAAGCAGCAGTTAGGAGTCAGGCTGAGACCGCTGGCCTGAGTTTCTGTCCCCCTGAGTGAACAGTTAGCAAAGGACAGGAAGGACCAATTCACAAACCAAGGTGGGCAACCTCATGACTGTTCGGGAATACTTGTTGAAGGAGACCCTTGGCAAGTTGGCAGGTAGGAACCCAGAGTCATCGTAACTTGGGTATGAAAGGAAATGTGACTTCACGTTGTGGTCACCGGCAGGTGGCGTGTAGGCATTTGGGTGACGTGTCCTGTGAACAGCACAGAGCAGGGGCCGTTCCGTGCTCCTCATTACTGATTTCCCTAGTCAGTGCCCTGCACATTGTAAACCATCAATTTGTTGCATGAAAGAAAGACAATGAAGTAGGAATTTGTTCCAGGAATATGGGAAACAATTAGCCAGCTTAGTAATTAGGACCATGTTACCCTTGTAGACTTGACTTTAATTAGCTGTTTATTTGAATTAAGTAATTAATCGTTACATTGATTGTATTATTTAGTGCCTGTTGGTGAAGATAATGTGTATGACCACAAAGGTTAGCTTAGCAATTTGAGAATGAGTGGGAGAAGCAGAGTTAAACTTTCCCATGTTATCAGTCACCAAATATCAACCAGCTCTCTGAAATGTGCAAAGCGCTGTACTGGGTGCTTGTAATCAAGGTGCAGGGTCACGTATAAAGTGGCCAATGATTATTCTTCAAAATAGAACAGTAAGCAGAATCCCATGTTCACTGCACAGCCTCTCCTTCTCTTGTCTGTTTTTGTACGCGGGCTTTTCCTCTTCCAGAAATGCCCCAGCTTACAAAATCATCCTTCGAGGCTTATCTTTCCAATGACTTTATCCACTGTTTCCTCCAGATCTGCTGAATGGGAATATTCCCTCCTTTGCATAGCCATCACTCATCACCAGTGTCCTCCAGAGCTCATACTCTACCTTGTATTCTAATTGACAGCTATTTGTCTCATCCCTGTTACTAACTTATATGTTCCCTGATGTGGTGAGTTGAATAGTGTCCCCTCCCAAATTCATGTCCATCTGGAACCTCAGAATGTGACCTGATGTGCAAATAAGGTCTTTGCAGATGTAATTAGTTAAGGATCTTGAGATGAGATCATCCTCGATTTAAGGGAAGGCCCTACATCCAATGACTGGTGTCTTTATAAGAGAAAGGAGAGGGAGGTTTGGACACAGATGCAGAGCAAGTACAGCCATGGGAAGACGGAGGCAGAGATCAGCCACAAGCCAAGGAAAGCCAGGAGCCACCAGAAGCTGAAGTGCTCAGAGGCAAGGAAGGCTCCTCCCCTTGGGCTTTTGGAGGAAAAATGGCCCTGCTGACACCTTAATTCCAGATTGCTGGCCTCCGGCACTGTGAGAGAATAAATTTCTATTGTTTAAGACTGCTGTTCGAAGGGCCTTTCTGCCTCAGGAAGGTAGGGGTGCTCATGCGGGCCTGAGTCACAGGAGAGAAAGGGAAGACGGAGCACAGGGCAGCTGCTTCAACCAGCTCCAAGATTTCTTCCACATCTGGTGCCCCCAGGGACACGCAAGGGCTGCTTAAGCAGGGTCATTCAGAAGTTCCAGGGTAGCTGACTGCATTAGCTGAGCAAGCCCCCAGGCACATACAACCTTTCTTCCTGCCCTGAGAACGCTTTACACACCCTCTGAGATTTCTGCCCTGGAAGCGGGATGTCACTCCACCTACTTCACTTTGCTGAGCCTTTCCTAGGTGTCCTGGTCAACCAAGAGGATGAGGTTTTGCACTCCGGGGGCTAAATTCTCACTGGAGGGGTACGTGAGAATCCATGTTGGTGAGAACATAGGGAGGCCAGATGCACCCTTCCAGAGCCTCCTGCTTCTGTGTGGTTCCTTCTGATTTAAATGTCCTGTCCTTGTCAGGCTCTTTCTCTCTCGTAACTATTAGTGTGACGGGCATCACATTAATATTCTATCATTAGTCACACACCATGGGCAAATCACTATTTCAGTCGGTGTTGATTATAAATTATTACGTCAGCTGCTCTACAATTCTATAGTAATGTTCATCCTCAGGTCCCTCAAAAATAGGAAAAACAAAAGCCCAGCAAGATTTCAGCCCAGAACCTGCCAGCACAGCGCTCTTCCTTTGACATCTTGCTTGAGTGTCATTTCCAGGCTTCGCAAGTTATTTAATGCTTAGATGGTGATATCTGATCTTTCTTTTTATTGTCCCCCAGTGGCCACCGGAGCGCTCTCATTCAAACACAAGCTCATGTGAAACCAAAGAGAAGGCAGTTACACTGCAGGGCACCACACAGCTGTGCTTTTTAGTATTTGCCCAAATGGCTTCCTAGGGTAACAGCAATCACCAAAGCTCTCTGTTTTGAGTAAGCAAACTCCATTTTAATCACAGATGGCACTGAGCATTGTGGCCCTGTAAGCTATTCTAGAGTGGCATTGAAGCATCCCTTCTCAGCCTGGGCATCCCAGCATGGGAGTGTGCACTCACCCACTTGGATTACTGGTGTTTCGATGGCAAGGCCTAGGCAGTTGTTCCCAGGGTGGGCTGGGAATGCAGCCATGATGCCATTTATAAAGCAGACCTCAGCTGTCAAGGCAGATAGTAACATGTACTGCTTCCTGCAGAACTGGATTCCATAGCTGGATCTGGGTCTGTTGCCTACTGCCACTCTGTCCTCAGCCTGGAGGGTAGCAGTTTGCTCCATCATGGGCATTGCCAGGTATTTGGTGGTCCTTATTAAAAAAGCCTGTGCTTTGGGGTTTGAGAGGAGAGCAGGAATAGTCTATCCCTTTAAAAAAAAAAAAACCTTCTTAGACACCTGGCTCTGTAGCAATGTATCCATATCGATGGGTAGAGTGTGCCTGGTTCCATCTCCACCCATACATCTCCTCTTGACTTCTTACAGCTGAGCAAGTCACAAGAAAGGAAGAGACTGACGAACCAGCTCTCCTATACCAAGTTCCTGTGACATCTTGAGTGTCTACTGCCCGAAAGCGAAGACTTGTTAAGGGCGAAAAGGACAACCATGGGTGAAGGAAGCGGACCCCAGGTGAGTAGGGCAATGATTCTAAAGCCCAGCCCTGTCCACGCTATCTGGGGGGTGGGGGTGGGGATTGGCCCTCGGTTGCAGTAGCGGATGGAAGTCCAAGGGGACTGCCGTATGTGTGGTGCACACTCAAGGGAGCACGTGGCTTGGTGAGTCAACCAGTGCCTCCAGCTCCTCCAGGGGCCGTATCATAAGGGGTACGCCTCACTGGGTGGTAAGATGCATGCCAACTGATGGAATCACCACCCAGAGTTGTTAAAAGACCAAGATGTCAAGCTGTTAGTGGCCACATTCCCACTGTCCAATCCAATTAAAATTAGCCTTTATTTTCATACACGGAAACTCAAGAGTGTCCACAGGCGTAGCTCTCATCGTATGACTCAGACACGCAGTGGTCTCTGGGTTCTCCAGATGACCACAGACTGATTTCTCGTAGGGCAGTGAGACTGGCTCATCATTCTGCATCTTCAAAAGCTTTCGTACTCTACGATTATCCTCGTGGACATGTACATCTGACTTGACATAGGTCATCTTAAAAACAAAAACAAACGAACGTTCCGTTGACCTATATTCCGGCCCAACCACGGCCCATCTCTCTGCTTCTCCTTAGAGTAAAACTCCTCAAACGTTATGGGTTATCACTGTCTCTAATTTTCTCACCCTCCATTCTCTCCCAGCCAGCTTCTTCATTCCCAACTCTCTCAGAGGGGAACCGCTGACCTCCACTTACTTAATCCAGAGGCCAGTTCTCTGCTCCTTCTTACAAAACTTCCCACCAGCTATTGTCATGGTTGACCCCCTCCCTCCTTCTTAAAACTTTTTCTTCTCCAGGGTCCCAGGATACCATGTTTTCTAGGTTTTCATCCTACCTACCATACTGTTGCTTTTTTCCATTCTCTTCTGCCTGACATCTTAATGTTAGATTCCCCTGGCGTTGAACCTTCAGAATTTTCTCTTCTCTTCCCTTTGTTCCTCTCCTCTCCACTCTTTCTCCAGGTAATCTCTTTTAGTCTCATACCATCTATATATTCATGACTTTCAACTCTATCTTTCCAGAGTCCTCGTCTTTCCCCTAAGGAAGCTGCCTCTATGACATCTCTGCTTGGATGTCTAATAGACACCTCAAATCAAATGTCTTCGCATCCCTCTTTGGAGGGATCTCCCCCAAGATTCTGTTGTGAGGCAAAGGACTCCTTCATCTACCCAGTTCTCAGATCCAAAAGCTAAGAATCGTTTATCTTTGACTCCTTTTTTTCAGTTATATCCCACGTTGAGTGCCATAGTCCTATTTGCTCTAACTTCAGAATATATCCCACAATCTAATTACGTCTCACCACATCCAAATCATTATCTCCTCCTAGATGGCAGCAAGAACTCCTCTCTCTGGGTGTCCACACTTCCCCTACTGTACTGCATTCTCTACCTAACGGGCAAAATAACTTCTTAAGAGTGTAAATCTGCATATTGCTCTCTTGCTTAAATCTTGCTAATGGTGTCTAATCATATTACAGAATAAAATTTAAGCCATGTGCCATATATGTAATCTGACCCCTGTCTACATGATCTGACCCCATCTTCCTTGCCTCCATTCTCGGCTTGCTCTCTAGGTTCATCACACTGGCCTTCATTCTAGACCTCAGGCAGCCCTGACTTGTGTCTGTGTCAGGGTCTTTGCACTTGCTGTTCCTTCTGCCTGCAATGCTTTCCCCCCAGACCGTGGCATAATTAACTGCATGGTTCAAGTCTCAGCTTTATTGTCGCCTCCTAAGAGAGGATGTCCCCCACCTCGGTTTAAAGCAGCTCCCAAACCTCATCATTCTCTATTTCATTACACTCTTTTCCTGCATGTTGATGAACACTCTCTTCTTGAAATTGTCTTTTTATTTGTTTACACTTATTTTTGTCTCCCCACGCAAGAGTATGTAACAGCCCTCTTGTCTGTCTCGTTCACCGCTATTTCCCTAACTTACACTAAAGCCTAGCTCATATCCTCTGCTCAATAAATACGTGTGTGAGGAAATGCTCCCATTATGATAAATTCTCTACTGTGTTTCTGTTGCTGGTATGAAGCAACAAGGCTTCTAAATCTGGCAGCACAGAAGAATTACCTAGACATGCTTTTCATAATTCATACTCTTGGGCCCCATCCCAGGATCTATTGACGTGCCGTTGAAAGTGTCCTGATCTTTCCATTCACTCTGATGAAACGTCTTGAATTGGCAAAGACAAGGAGCAGGGGGTTAAGATTCAGGCTAATGGGATTTGGGTTAAGCGGTCCCGTGAGTCCTTTAGATTGCAGTTGGTTCTGGGGGTGGAGAGAGATGAGAAGTTGGACTCCGTGGCGTGGGCCCGTCTGGCTGTTGAGAGCCGTGGTCCGGTTTGGGAGCTGAGTGATTCTGTGAATTCCCAGGGCGCCTGTTCGCTCGAGGAAAAGTCTTTACCTCACTATGTCCTTCAGCACCATGATCTAGAACTCTGCTATTCAGTATAGTAGCCGTGATTTAAATTTGAATGAATTAAAATTAAGGTATTTGAATCAAATTTACTAAAATTAAAATAGGATAAAATGAAAAATTCCATTCTGCAGTCTCACTGGCCACATTTTAAGAACTCACTCACCATATGGGCGAGAGGCTACAGTATCTGACAGTGCATTCCTGTCAGCGTTGGACGGTGCTGGTCTGGAAAATGGGCTCCTGGGACATTTAGGGCATCCACCTGCTGTTGTGATTGCTTTAAATGCCAGCCCTGTCAGTCCTACATGGAACTAAGCTCTACCCTGGTTAAGCAACGGGTCTCGTGAGGCCTGGGAATTTCAGTTGAGCAGGTGAGAAGCTGATGAAAACAACTTGTAAAAACATGTGCCAGGGCTTCCCTGGTGGCACAGTGGTTGAGAGTCCGCCTGCCGATGCAGGGGACACGGGTTCGTGCCCCGGTCCGGGAAGATCCCACATGCCGCGGAGCGGCTGGGCCCGTGGGCCATGGCCGCTGAGCCTGCGCATCCGGAGCCTGTGCTCCACAACGGGAGAGGCCACGACACTGAGAGGCCCGCGCACCGCAAAAAAAAAAAAAAAATGTGCCAGCAGACTTGCCCACTCGCAGAGGAGATGCACATTTTCACAGAAATACACTTTTGTTGCTTCTGAGGGCGTGGCGACAGCACATCTCTGGGACAGGCAGGGCACTTTCCTTAGCTTGTTCTCCTTGAACTCTGAGTCCAGGGTCACTCATGGGAATATCACTGGGATTTGTTAGATAACTGTTTCTTAGGCTTACATGTTTCATCCCCAGTGCGAGGATCAGTCACTCTTAAGGCAGGCGAAATGAGTTGCGCTCTTATCTCCTCCCTGGCATTTCACAAATGGCAAACACTCGCACTTAGTGTAACCTGCACTACAGTGAGCTCGGCACATGCCTCTTTTTGTTTGCTCATGAGGTTCTCAAGGGCAAGGATTATACCTTATTCCCTTCACTGCAGCAGCTGGTACTATGCATGATGCATAATTGTTTCTATACAAATTGGATGGATAGGTGGATGGATGGACAGGTGAATAGGTGGATGGATGGATGGATGGATAGATGGAGGGACTCAGAGCCACACTGATGGAGGATTCCACATTTCCATGATATTACCGTTTCTAGCAACACATCATTTCTCATCTCAGGACTTCAGAGGAAGTCAGCATTATTCTCTCTTCTGAAGATGAGGAGACATAATCTTACAAGTCAACAGTGAGTAGATGAGTGAGGAAAAGCTTTTCCAATGTCATCAGAGCATCCTCATGGGACTTTATGGAAAAAGCCATTTCCGCTCTCTCTCTCTCTCTCTCTCTCTCTGGTAGAAAGCCCAGCTAGAGAAAGAACAAATTTAGCTCAAAAAGAAACATGGTAATAGGGAACTTTCATAAGAAATTGCATATGTGCCTTGTGAAACATTCAGGTTCCCAGAGCATTTTGGGTTACTCTTTTAAGAACCCAATACTGAGTGCTTATTATAGACTTTTGAATCCTCTATCCCCACATCGTGTCATCATGTCTCAGAGGAAAAGGAGGATGAGCTTGCGCGTTGCACAGCAGGGAGCTACAGGAGATCACAGAACCAGGCATAGGCCAGCTCTGAGCCACCTGGCAAAGGAGGCAAGTTTGTCAGGGGCACATTCTTTATCTCCTTTTTGTTGTTCATGACCGTGAAGCTGTGACAGTAGTGGGAAACCCAATAATGCTTATGTAAGACAACATGAGCAGACTGGTCCCCACTTCTAACATACTTTTTCATGTTAAATGATCAGTTCTATAAGTATCGCTTGCTTTTCTTTTTGTCATTCTTTTCTGACTATAAAAATAATCCACATTCATTATAGGAATATAGAAAGGTATAAAGAAGACTAAAAATGCTTGCAACCCTGCTATCCTGAGTTTCTGTTGCATGTATTTTAGTGTATTTCCTCCTTATCCTTTACCTGTGCATATATGATATAAATATGTTATATCTTTTTTAAAGTAATTAGAATCATGTTCACACTTCGTTACTTGATCTTTATATTTGACAATGCATTATTATTTTTTTTTTTTTTTTTTTTTTTTTTGCGGTACGCGGGCCTCTCACTGCTGTGGCCTCTCCCGTTGCGGAGTACAGGCTCCGGACGCGCAGGCTCAGCGGCCATGGCTCACGGGCCCAGCCGCACCGCGGCATGTGGAATCCTCCCGGACCGGGGCACGAACCCGCGTCCCCTGCATCGTCAGGCGGACCCCCAACCACTGCGCCGCCAGGGAAGCCCTCTGAAGCTTTTGGAAAGCTGCGTCCTTGTCTGTTTTTTCAGCTGAATCACGCTTATGGACCTGCTGTCTTTGTGAAGTTTGTGATCTGTGCTGATGAGCTCATATTTTTCGAAAGTTTTATCTATGGCAATTCTTTGAGGCAAATCTGAGAGGACTTGCTTTTCCATGAGCCTAGGACTACTTCCAACCCAGCAGCACTCTATACGAATTCTGCACTTCAGTTTTTTGGGACTACCCAGATAGTGTGGATTGAAGTTGGAAAATTATACAATAGCCTTGTGTTTATGAATAACCAAGGCAGAGAGTTTGTTCCTTTACCCAAGTACTAAGGTTGGAGAAAGGCAGTTTGCCTTGATGTCTGGGTGGTAGTGGGGAGGGACAGCATATATCCAATTCATGTCCACACGGAAAATATAACCTATTGGGGTCTCTTCACTGTGTGAAGATCTTCTACCGGATCCTGTGCTTTGTGAGGTCCCAAGCCTTTTTCTTTTTTTTTTTTTTTTTTGGCTGTGCTGCCGAGCGGCTTGTAGGATCTTAGTTTCCAGACCAGGGATCAAATCCGTGCCCCCTGAAGTGGAGGCTCTGAGTTCTAACCACTGGACCACCAGGGGATTCCTGGAGGCTTTTTCCTCATGTGGCCCGACCACTGGAGTTTGACAGACACCCTCAGGATGAAAGTCAGCTTTAGGGTTCCAAAGATAGTTCTAGAAGGAGAGGTCATTCTTAGCCCAGAGCCTCTGTCGGCTCCCCAGAAGGGTTAGGCTGGCCTGTGGTGCGAAACATTCAATGCTGCCATCACCTCTATTCTGCTACTTTCCTGACCAGCTCAGTGAATCTTGCCTCTTATGAGAGCTGGGTCCAGAGGAAAGCATCTTCTAGAAGCCAGCTCTAGATTGCCCAGCCTTTTGTGTCAAGTCCTTATCCATGCACGCCTGTCCTGTGCTTCAGCTCCGCCCCCCACACAATCACAGAGTGCCTCAGAGACCATGGATTCCCACCACCATCTCTCTGGTCACTTCTTCTCCATCTCCCACCACTCCTTTGAAAAAATAAGTAGAAGAGTCATCTGTCTTGGAAGATAACTTGGTGACACTCTCCTCTTTCAGAAAGGGCTAGGAAGAGAGGCTAAATTCAAAGATACGACATCCCCCAAAACTGTATGGAGACAGGGCATCTGCCACGTCCCCTCAAGGAGAGCCTGCCAACTCTTACTGCAGGAGGATTTTTTTTCTTTCTAATTTTAAAAGCCTGAGCCAGTGTATGGAGTGGGTTTCTGGCTTGAAGCCATTTTGAAGCATTGTAACACAAGGCAGGTGGCTGAAAAGTGCCTACACACTCACCTGGCACTGCCTTTGGTTTCTCCAAGAGCGGAGCTGGACTTGGTCTCCAAGCTCTCTCTGGAAGCTCAGGACATCCAGCACAGGCTGAGGGAGACCAGGAACACAGAACAAAAGTCTGCCTGAGAGACACTCTACTCCGTCTGACAATTTTCTGGTTGTATGTAAAACCTCCAGTGTGATTTATGATTAGCTTCTTTTTTATGAAAAACATATTTTATTCCTTAAAAAGAAAGCATTTTATTAAATAGGTAGTGGGGTAATATTTATAAACTTCTTCCACATCTTAATGCATTTGTTTTGCATCCTTACTGTTGGTCAGACTTCCATAACCACCTTTCACTCAGGGATCAAGAAAGGGCATTGCTATTACCCTAGAGGAAATAATTCATGAATTTTTAAGTGTGTATGACTTATTAATTTGTTCCCTAAATACTAAAATACCATTTTTTTAATGATTAGGTTTTGAATCTCCTTCTTTGGGGTTGGTCTTGTCCAGGGGAGCCACAGGAACTGTGTGACCCGAGGACTGAGGGTCCCTCTTACTGGGTATCACTGTGGACCAATTTGTGCAGGTTGAAGAAAAGAAAAAGTTCTGCCAGTGGGCTTATTGACACGCCTTCTGACCTTCCTCATTAGCTGTTGTTGCCAGGCTCTCCCCTACCCCAGCAGACAGCCTCGGGCAGTAACAAGAGAAGCTAAGCACATTTTCAAATTCAAAGTTAGGTCTGCAAAGAGCTGGGAGTTTGGACTTTCTCCTTGGACAAGGGCAGGACTCAGCCCTCTCACGTTGTTACCAGCCCCGCCTCGTGTTTTCAGCAGGATAAATCAGGCCAATAAACTCTGCTGCTTGATGGAAGGTAAAAGGCATAAAGGTGAATGTTATTTAGGAGACGAAAGATCAGTTAGTGCTTGGGAAATGCTTAAGTCAAGAGAATTCTTTTTCTATTCCTGAAGGTGGGTCACTTGGAAATTAAGCTTAAGTTGACTGTGAGTCCCATAGTTCTAAAAAACGTTGCTAGTATTGGTCAACAAATTAACTGCTGACATATTTGACAAAAGATGGTGGAATAAAATGCTATCTGTCCCTTTCTCTTCCTGGAACATACAGAAAATAATATCTATAATCCCCAAACCATTCTGAAGAATATTTGGCACTAATTGAACTAGAGTAGCAGGAGCAAGGGTGCCGGCAACAGCCCAGAGCCTGACACGCGACAAACGTTGACTGAATGGATAATGAAGCATCCCCTCTTTAGATCCAAAGCAGGATGCTAACATCTCTGAAAGTAAGTGAAAGAATTCTGTAAAACCCAACCTGGGGTGCTATACTTGGAACAATTAAGTTTAAATTCCTGGAGAGGACACAGGAGAAAGAAGGGCCGTTTCTGTAGTGGGATTCTAAAGTTTGTCGTTTCAGAATGGCGGGGGATGTGTGGATGGCATAGGATGGAACCCTAGAACCAGCCCTCTGTGTGTTCTAAGACCCCCGCTCCCCCAGCCTTTCTCACTGCAAAAGAGAGGCAAGCCCCAAACTTAAAGTAGGTAGATACTCAGAGCAGAGAGCCCAGCCCATTTAAGCGGAAAACCTAGATAATAATAATTATGAATAAATTTAAAAGCTGTGCTTCATAACCTAAGAATATGATTAAAGCAATGCTCAGAGGAAAATTGTTAGGTTTAAGCACTTAACATTAATAAATAAAAAATAATCCAAATAATGCATTGATTATTCAACTCAAGAAGTCTGAAAGAGAACCCAAGCTAATTACAGAAAACAAAAGGAAGACATTATGTTGAGAGTTGAAATGAATAAATTTAAAAAAATAGATTTTTGGCAGAAAAAAAATGAATCCAAAGTCTAATGGTTTTAAATGAAAGAGATAAACCATTAATATCCCACCCCTCCCAAAACTGAGGGACAAAATACAAGTCCATAAAATTAGAAAGGAGAATGGGGAAATAACACAAAGATGGATGAATTTTTTTTTATTTTTGCGGTACGCAGGCCTCTCACTGCTGTGGCCTCTCCCGTTGCGGAGCACAGGCTCCGGACGCGCAGGCTCAGTGGCCATGGCTCACGGGCCCCGCCGCTCCACGGCATGTGGGATCTTCCCAGACTGGGGCATGAACCCGTGTCCCCTGCATCAGCAGGTGGACTCTCAACCACTGCGCCACCAGAGAAGCCCTGAAATTTTGAAAAAACTTTATGCTCAATTCTAAGCAAACACATGGGATAACCTAAGGAATTACCATATATGATGTTGGGAAGTTGTCTAGATGGCAGACCCAGATAATTTCACAAATGAATTATTTTAAATCTTTAAGAAATAAGTCACTCTAACACTTTAAGAACCTTTCTAGAGTAAGGAAAATAAATGCTTCCAACGTCGTCTTATACAGCCAGCATAACGCTGATGCCAAAATTTGACACTGATGGTATATCATGCACACACAGAACTCACAAACAGAAGGCCAGTTTTGCTAATAAATCTCATGCAAAAATCTTAAATAAAATATTGATACATTAGTTAGCATTTTCTTTTTTGCAACTGACACACTTTCTAATAGCTCCTTGACCAGAGAGGAAAATATAGCTCTATTAGAAAAGAAAAGAATTTAAATATTTCAATGCTGCAGAAGGGCACTGTGGGAAAACTGACTTTTGATCATGACCTTTGACTCCAGGGTCGGTGTTAGAACCAACAGAGGAAAGAACATTAAATCAGAATCGAGAGGTGGCCTGTGGGTCGAGGTTGCTCACGAACGCAGACTTTCACCCTGCTTTCTCCAGTCAGAAGTTTCTTTTGATTTTGCTATGCTTGAACGTGGTTGCATGGGCACTTAGGGTTGCTGATGTCAGCAAGGCCACGTTCAGTTCCAGCGTGAAGATCATGAAGCCCAACAGCAAGAAGCTGGACGAGTATGAGTTGGGCATCTCCCAGGCCCTCCTGCAGCTGGAGATGAACCCGGACCTCAAGGCCCAGCTGCGGAAGCTGAACATCACGGCCGCCAAGGAAATTGCAGTTGGTGGTGGTCGGAGAGCTATCATAATCTTTGTTCCCGTTCCGCAACTGAAATCTTTCCAGGAACTCCAGGTCCAGCTAGTGCGTGAGTTGGAGAAGAAGTTCAGCAGGAAGCACGTTGTCTTTATTGCTCAGAGGAGAATTCTGCCTAAGCCAACTCGAAAAAGCCATACAAAAAATAAGCAAAAGCATCCCAGGAGCCGCATTCTGACTGCCGTGCACGACACCATCCTGGAGGACTTGGCTTTCCCTAGTGAGATTGTGGGCAAGAGAGTGGATGGCAGCCGACTCATAAAGGTTCATTTGGATAAAGCACAGCAGAACAATGTGGAACACGAGGTTGAAACATTTTCTGGTGTCTATAAGAAACTCACAGGCAAGGAGGATAATTTTGAATTCCTAGAGTTCCAGTTGTAAACAAAACTGACTAAATAAAATATTATTCACAATTTTTAAAAAAAGAAGTTTTCTTTTGAAAAAAGTGAATGTTCTGGGCTTCCCTGGCAGTGCAGTGGTTAAGAATCTGCCTGCCAATGCAGGGGACACGGGTTCGAGCCCTGGTCCGGGAAGATCCCACATGCCGCGGAGCAAGTAAGCCCGTACGCCACAACTACTGAGCCTGTGAGCCACAGCTACTGAGCCCACGTGCCACAACTACTGAGCCTGCCCGCCTAGAGCCCATGCTCTGCAACAAGAGAAGCCACCGCAATGAGAAGCTGGCGCACCGCAACGAAGAGTAACCTCCACTCACCGCAACTAGAGAAAGCCCACGCGCAGCAACGAAGACCCAACCCAGCCAAAAATAAATAAATAAAATAAATTAATTTTTTAAAAAAGTGAATGTTCTGTTTAGGTAAGTTCTTTGGAAAGGAGGATGTGAGCCTGTGACTACCGTTCCTCTTCCTGTTCAGTGAGACGGGCAGCCTGGTGGGTGAAAGAAACAGGGTGAGGAGAGGGAGGGAGATGGGCCATTCTTCAGAAGAATAAAAATGGAGTTTGTAGAGGGGAGGTAAAGGCGACAGCAAAGAGACGGGCTGTGACATCCTTGGAGTGGCGTCGACGAGCAACATCAGCCATAGAGAAAGGCTGTCATGGCTGGTCGTTGCTGACAAGACCCTCAGTAGTAAGAGATTAGGGCTGAAGTCCTTTAGCCGGCTCCGTGGAAGCTTAGCCGACTGCGCTGTGTTTAATCCTCTCAGGCAAACAAGCCCTTCTCACCAGGCCTTGGACGGCGGCTGGTGCCAATTCTGGCCTGAAGTGCTGGCCAGCTTTGGAAATTAGACCATTCTTCTGCGAGCCCTGGGGGGAAGTACATGAGTCAGTTCCTGAAGTGTGGAAAGCCAGTCTGCTAATGGCACAAGGCTTCAGGATAATGCAGCCAAGCACAGAGTGGTAATAACAATCTCCAAGGTAAGTATTCACTGTGGAGCCAGGAAAGAACAAGGCTGCAACCCAGCCTTGGCTCTGACACTCCCAGGCTGGCCAGGCCCCTGAGGGGACATGGAGAGAAGTGGTTCTAGCACAGGACCTGTGGGATCAGAGATTGAAACTGGCCTTTTGAAAACTAAAACTAGAGATACCATATGATCCAGCAATCCCATTCCTGGGCATAAATCGGGAGAAAACCACAATTTGAAAAGATACATGCACCCCAGAGTTCATTGCAGCACTATTTACAAGAGCCAGGACATGGAAGAAACCTAAATGTCCATCAACAGAGGAATGGATAAAGAAGATGTGATACATATATACAATGGAATATTACTCAGCCATAAAAAAGGACGAAATAATGCCCTTTGCAGCACCATGGATGGACCTAGAGATTGTCATATTGAGTGAAGTAAGTCAGACAGAGAAACACAAATGTCATATGATATCACATGTGGAAATGAATTTATCTACAAATGAATTTGTCTACAAAACAGAAATAGAGTTTCAGATAGAGAAAATAAACTTATGGTTACCGGGTGGGGGGGTAAGAGAGGGGGAATAAACTGGAAGATTGGGATTGACATATACACACTACTGTATATAAAATAGATAACTAATAAGGACCTACTGTATAGCACAGGGAACTCTACTCGATACTCTGTATTGGCCTATATGGGAAAAGGATCTAAAACAGAGTGGATATATCTATATGTATAACAGTTTCACTTTGCTGTACACCTGAAACTAACACAACATTGTATATCAACTATACCCCAATAAAAATTTAAAAAAAAAGAAACTGGCCTTTTGAGAGAACAGCACCAGAAGCTAGAAACCCCCAGAAACACTTGAAACATTTTCCCAGAGGGATGCCCATCTCAGCCCCCCGAGCCACAGCAAGCTGCTGTTGATTGAAAAATTCCAAGAATGGGTAGGAAGTGAGTCTGGCTCTGAGACAAGACTTTCAGTTGATAGAGTCCTATATATGAAGATCTTCCTCTAATTTCTTTCCTAACTGGCTAGGAAAAGAAGGGGCAAAGTTTAGATTTTAATTGGGTTAAGGTCTCAAAGTCTGGGTCAGTCTATTTTGTGTAGGTATGTGTTTATCATCCAGAGTATTTAAGGGTCTTTGTTTTGGATTTGCCACCAGGAAAGGTATAAAGCAGTGCTCCCCCAAGTAAATATAAGGCCTGAAATGGAGTTCTCAATTTTTGATTAACCATATTAAGGAGTTAGAGGCTGTGAACTTTAGGTGATAATGATATGTCATTGTAGGTTCATCAGTTGTAATAAACGTTTTGTCCAGCTGCGGGGTGTTGACAGTGGGGAAGTTTCGGGTGTGGGACAGAGAGGGTAGACGGGAACTCTCTCTACTTTCTGCTCAGCTTTGCTGTGACGCTAAATCTGCTCTAAAAAATAAAGTCTATTTTTTTTAAATAAAAGGAAATAGAAGAAATTAATTTTTGTGTGTGTGGTACGTGGGCCTCACACTGTTATGGCCTCTCCCGTTGCGGAGCACAGGCTCCGGACGCACAGGCTCAGCGGCCATGGCTCACGGGCCCAGCTGCTCCGCGGCATGTGGGATCTTCCCGGACCGGGGCACGAACCCGTGTCCCCTGCATCGGCAGGCGGACTCTCAACCACTGCGCCACCAGGGAAGCCCGAAATTAATTTTAATAATATATTTTATGTAATCAAGTTATTATCACTTCAACAGATAATTAAAAGCATAATAATAAGCTCATTTACTTTCTCTTTTCATGTTAAGACTTGGAATTCAGCTCGTCTCAATTCAGAGTAGCCACTTTGAAGTGCTCAGTAGTCACATGGGGGCTGGTGGCTGCTGTATTAGACAATGAACGTAAAGGGTTATATCACATGGTCCCTGGGAGCTTAAAAACATGCACCCTTATCCTGTATTCAGTGCAGTGCAGCAGGGGAGGATGGAGAGATTTACCTGTTCAGAGCCCACTGGAAAGAGATGGGAACTTCGCTAGAGTTTGGTGCCAGCTACTAGTACTAGGTGGGTTTTACAAAGCTCTTGCCTCCTTTCAGGTTTTGGTTAACTAACAACTTGGCTACCCAGCCAGACAGTTCAGAACTAATCCCTGACGGCTGACAAAACAGATCCCACAGGACCAACTGGGCCAACCCCAATTCACATAGCTCCTCTTAGAGCATTTGCAAGGTCCCCATTCAGCCCAGGTTTAGAGGGATGACACGAGGTGGGGGCAGAATGAAACTGACCCTCGGGATGATCCCTGTAGATGTCCTTAGCTTAAGGATTCAGGTGACTGCTTAGCCAGGACCAAGGCCAGTAGCAGGACTGGTTCAGACACACCACTCTTGCCACTCCTGGAGGGAAGTTTGGCCTAAGCGTCCACAGTTTAGGGGTACAGTTCTTAAAGCGCCTCCGCCCTTCACGTGCAGCTAGAGCCTCACCCCGCCACCCCCTTCCCGAGGCAGCTGCAGCCGGCACACCTCAGCCTGCACTGGCTCGGATGCCTGCTGTGTATATTCATCTAGCCCTGGCCTCCCACTCATCCTCCAGACCTCTGATCCCCAGGCTCTAATCCCTGGCTTAAAATCCACATCTAGATCCCTTCAGAAATTCCTGTCTGGTTCTCTGACCTTTAACTTCTTGCTCAACTCTGCCTTCCTGATCCTGCAGTCTCTTAAGTGTGGGCAGAAGTTCTTCTCTGCCACAGAGACCCTGGGGAGCCCTCACCAGCCAGGCTGGCCCAGGCTTTCCCTGCCTCCCCTCCCCACTCATTGGCATTAGAGAGCCATTTGGGTGCAGTGAAGTCCAAGGCTAACCCCTGCCGCCAAGGTCCCGGGAAGCCCCTGATAGAAGGGCCAAGGGTGGGTCTCACAGCCCGGCCCTCGTCAAGGCCTCTCCACTCCCACCATCTGCCCCACCTCTGTGTCGGAGCTACTGTGCTCATTTCAGAATGCTCAATTTCTACATCGGCAAAGTCTCAAAATTCAGCGCCTAGAACATGTTGATCTTAACTTCCATTCTTTCTTGCTTTCTGTATTGACACTGCACAAACCCATGCAACACAAGAATTCTTCTCTCTGTGGGAGCTGAATACTACATCAGATCGCTATGTGATGACTTCTTTTGCAACTTTGGGTCTCCTTGGAGGTGAGGGCTTGAGAGAGACTCAATACATGCACAGGCATGAATGGGATTGTTCAGATAAACCTGTACTTTCCATAATTTCTATGAAGATTTCCAGAGCATACACTTCAGGGGAGGGCAAGGAGTTCTACTATCACCTGCATTCCCTAAAAATCCCTTGGTTTTGGTCTCCGTTTTTGCTCAGCCCCAAGTAAAGAAATATTTAAAAATAGAAACCCTGAGACATTTCCGTTGTTCTGAACCAGATGATCACCGACGCTGAAATGTTCCAGCTTTCCACTAAGGGGAGACTCTAACGCAGTCCAGGTGCCCGGAGGAGCTGTTATGGAAGGTACTGAACTGGTGGCGCAGTGGTTAAGAATCCGCCTGCCAATTCAGAGGACACAGGTTCGAGCCCTGCTCCGGGAAGATCCCACATGCCTCGGAGCAACTAAGCCTGTGTGCCACAACTACTGAAGTCCGCGTGCCTAGAGCCCGTGCTCTGCAACAAGAGAAGCCACTGCAGTGAGAAGCCCACTCTAGAAGAGTAGCCCCCGCTCACCGCAACTAGAGAAAGCCTGTGTGCAGCAACAAAGACCCTGCGCAGGCAAAAATAATAAATAAATTTATAAGAAAAGAAATGGGATTATTGGGTGTGTGTCTTCTAACTGGAAACACACAACTCTTTTCTGTATATTGGCTTTGATATGACTTTGTGGTTAGATTTAATTTGGGTGCTGTCAGAGTGGATGTCCAGCCCCTATTTTTTTGTAATTTAAAAAGGTTAAACACTTTCTCTGCAGCCCAGGGCTTTCCCCCGCCTTACTCTCTATTACCAAATAATACATATAATTGTCCCTTCTCTCTGGCTGAGCTGGGTACACACATAGTCAAACGAGTGGGTGGGCCCGTTCCTCTTAGTGTCGGACAACTCAGTGTCAACCTCACAAGAGCCCAGTGTCCGCCAGGCCTCTCTGGAAACTGTGACCGTCTCATTCGGTCTGACCAGCCATGTACTGCGGAGGCTACTCAATGCCAAGTCTACTCGGTACATTTATCACTTTGCCGGTATTAAAAATGCTTAAGAAGAAATGGGGTCATCCTTGCATTTTGAATTTTTTCTTTTCTTTTTACTTACTGTTTGAAAACCAGTGAGTAAAATGTATTTGCTTCTAGGGCAGTGACGTGGAGATGCTCTATTCCGATGGTAGGAGGTGCTGGGGTGGTGGGAAGAGCATCACTCTGGAGCCAGAAGATGTGTTTGAATCCCTGCAAAGCCTTACTTAGTGGTCCAAGGTTCTCGGTCTAACATAACCTCTCAGGCTTCAATTTCCATCAATTAAATAAGGGTAATAATGCTCACGTCCTAGGATGTTTAGGAGGATGGAGAAAGATATGCAGGTGAAAAGGCACAGCACAGCAGCCAGCACATAATAGGTGCTCAGCTCATTACTTCTCCCCTTTGGTCATGAAGTCTCTTTGCTAACTCATCAGTTTTAAAGACTCTCACTCTCTAATGTCATTTTTCCTCATATTATTGAATGGCCTGTTGTCTTTTTTTTGCGGTACGTGGGCCTCTCACTGTTGTGGCCTCTCCCGTTGCGGAGCACAGGCTCTGGACGCACAGGCTCAGCGGCCATGGCTCACGGGCCCAGCCGCTCCGCGGCATGTGGGATCCTCCCGGACCGGGGCACGAACCCGTGTACCCTGCATCGGCAGGCGGACTCCAGGCCTGTTGTCTTGATCCATGTGAGAGAAGGATGTTCTTGGGCAAATCAGAAAGAGAAAGCCGTTTGTTAGGAACAGAGAACAGGATGTTTTTGTAATCGAAATGGATTAAAACTTCTTCCCAAACCAGGTGGCCAACGGCCCGCTGCCTCTGCCAGAGCCCCAGGTGCATTTCTGCCCGTCTCTTGCTCGCCTAAGTGTGCTCCAGAGCCTAGGGCCACCCCACCAGGAGGCCCTTCATCCTCTCCTGATTTAGGATCTTCAGCTTCACCCCAAAATGACAGACGTCACAGTGCTTTGGTAGATGGTATTAAATTGAGGCTCTACTTCCACAGAACTGAATTTTAATCTTAAACATTTCTTTGGAAACTCCCGAGATTTGATAACGGACTCAGTGAGCATCTACATCCAACATTTCTCCACCCTCGGGGGCCTGGTTTACTGGTACCTGGTTGCAAAATCCCAACAACAACATAGCTTTAAGTTCAAGATTTATTTCCCTCTGCCTTCTTGGCTTCCCTGTTGGTACAGGACATGCATTCCAAAGGAAACACAATGCCAAGCGTGGTTAGGCTGCCTATGGCTTGATTGCCCCGGTTCAGCTACGTTTTCGATAAGTAGGTTTTTGCGGGCTGGCCTGGGGACTTTGCCATTATGTATCATTTTCTGGCTATGGGAGGTGAGGCCCAAATTCTAAATGACTGGCTTACCAACATACTTTCAGAATTTACATTGGGAAAAGCCAGTTCTTTTGTGAATGGCTGGAACTGGAAGCATGATTCAGATTAAAGAAGGGAATTTCTAAATGACAAGAGGGCCCATAGGAAATCTGTTTGCAAGAGGGGCTGACGTGCCTTAGGAAGGCAAGCAGGGCACACTTAGGTCCTTAGAGCAAGAGTCAAGGTCAGAGAGCCTGGTGACTCTGAGTAGAGAACACTGTCCTTCAGGCCAGCCCATGGACCAATGCCCATGCCTCAGAGCAAAGAGAGGCAAAAAACAGAGAGCCTATAATCGTTTCAAAATCAAAAGTTGTTTTTAAAAAAGGATTTAGAATATCCAAGGAAGGGTTTTCACCATGAGACCCTGTGTTCCTGCGGCATTGGGTAGGATTAGTGTTCTATAGCACACACGCTGGGAGATGCACATCAAAGAAACTGGATTCCGGACCAACTATCTTTTTCCCCATTGTCCTGACATCCCAGTCCCAGACCTGACCTGCCCAGCTTTGCCTCCGTCTGTGGCCAAACTTGCCCTGAAGTCGTATCTCACAGAGTTGGTTGTATTTGAGAAGGTCTTCTAGAAAAGTTATGTCTTGGTTTATTTCTAATTTTTGCTTTTCTTAGCCTGTCCTGTCAAACTTCTGTCAGTCTGTGACAAGTGCCATGCCTCATCCACAGCATCTAATGGGATGTGACACAGGTGGCAGGTCAGGATAGTGATAACCAAGAGTCTGGAGGAAACAGATTCATTGTTGTAATAATAACTGAATACTCTCAAAAGGTATCATGACATGAACAGAATAGATGTGGAAGAAAGAAGTAATTGTTTCTGGTGCAGCTGACCTGCAGTGTGTGCACACTTGGGTTGATATCTGTATCTCTACTGACGCACAGCCTAGATCAATGGTTCTTAAATTTCAGTGGCCATAGGAATCACCAGTTACATTAGCATCTAGGAGAAGGGCCTCGTCAGGTGATACTGAGGCAGGAGATTCTAGGAGCACACTTTCTACTATATCACTTTTTAAAAAATCATGTTAGTTGAGAGTCTTGTTACTTGCAATTCATATTACATGAAATATTTAAAACAGATAACCTCTACCCACTCACACTAGCTCATACATTTATCAAATGATTTTTTAATTCCCTTGCACATCATTCAGAAACAAACCAGTGTAGGGGTATGTGTGTGTGTGTGTGTGTGTGTGTGTGTGTGTGTATGTATTGAAAAATAAAGGGTAATAATCATTTCCAACTTGTTGGAACCTCAACATAATTTGTGATATTCCTAGGGCGCTGGGAAACCGATTTTTGTTTTGTTTATTTTGCATAGTCATAGTCAAGGAATCACGAGAGAGAATGTGAATATTACCTTTATGAGCCCTGTAAAAGCCTCTATGAGTGCTTTGAAAAGCTTTTTTTTTTTTTAATTGACCAAAAAGAAATCCTAACAAATGAATCTGATGGACCTGGGAACTTGTTTGCTATTGGATATTCTGGCGGATCTTTAGAAGCCCCAGCTGGAGCCATAACCCAAGGACAAAACCGTTTTAGGAAAATAGAATAAGACTCAGTGATTCGAGGGTATGTAACAGATATAGTCTCAGTAATACACAATCCCGGACTTAACCCAGATGGCTTGCTGTGAGTTTCTTTGACGGGACAATGGTAATCCACATCCCCCTGGTGTCTCCCAAAACTATTGTAAGCAACATGGCAGACTCTAATAAAAAGTATCGGGCTTCCCTGGTGGCGCAGTGCTTGAGAGTCCGCCTGCCGATGCAGGGGATGCGGGTGCGTGCCCCGGTCCAGGAAGATCCCACATGCCGCGGAGCGGCTGGGCCTGTGAGCCATGGCCGCTGAGCCTGCGCGTCCGGAGCCTGTGCTCCTCAACGGGAGAGGCCACAACAGTGAGAGGCCCGCGTACCACACACACACAAAAAAAAAGTATCAAAGGATTTTATAGCCCTTCCAACCACCCTTCCCCAACAAGGAGGTTTCTAAGTTTCTCTGAGTCCTGTGATTTTGTTGTACTGATGTAGTTTAGTGATCTCCAAAGTGGGGTGTCCAGAATTGACCCACTGGGTATAGAAGAAAATGTTGGAGCTTTTCATATCAGTTTTATCTAAAAATAAAGAAGTTGAACATAACTAACACTAATACATATGTTGGAGTTTGGTATCCTCACAGGCAATATATCCCAAATGCAATCATGGGACCCCTGTAGTATTCCCAGGATCTTAAGAAAAGAGTAGAGACTCTGATCAAGGAGGTTGGTGACAGCCCCTCATTCAGCAATCAGCTGTCGGTCATTGGAAGATATTGCAGTGGACATGTTCCTGGCTGTTATGGATCATGTTATTTAGATTTCACTAAACTAATCCTCACAGAATGAACGTGAGGCTTAAAACAATTTCTACGAGGAATTGCCTATGCCTTTACTACAGAAAACCCAGAAAATGTCCAAATAACCTAAATAATCAGTTGATGATAATAATAATTCAAACACAAGAGAAAGCCAAGAAAATGAAAAGGCTGGTAATTTTTCTACTCCCCAAGTGGACTCTTCTTCTGCCCACATCATGGGATATTTTAAGTACAGGAGACAACCTATTGGATTTGGAAAGAAGTTGGCCAATCTGTGAGAAAGTGCTTTTTGAAGAGTTGCATGCTATGAAAAGAGCAATTTGAAAGTGGATATTTGGAAACATTTCTATGTTTATGTGATTTTTTTTTACATGAAAAAAAAATCTCTGTGTCACTTATAAAAACTCTCATATCAGTACACTGAAAGAAAGTATCAAAAATCTGGTAAAAATTCTTCCAAAATGATTTTTGGTGAGTTTTGACCCTATTTATTAACTGTACAAAAGTGAAAATCATTAGTTAGGAAAAGTAACTGAGTGATGTCAGGGAAGATGAAATGTACTAGCAGAATTTAAACAAAAACCTTTGCATAGTCAATAGGATGAAATGAAAATGGGCATCTAAAGGGACACTTCTTCCATCTGGTTCTGTGCATCTTTGCAAGGGAACTTTTTCAGTTATAATAAGCAATAAACCCAAGTATCAAAGAAAAGGAAGGAAGGGAGGAAGGAAGGATGAAAGGAAGGAAGGGGAGTAAACCCATAACCTGAATTAGAGCCACTGTATCACAAGTATTAAACCAATGCATTCTAATATAACAAAGTGTATTCAGTCATACTCCTCTCACTAAAGATTATTAATAGGTTTCATAGTGAGAGCAAAGTTTTAACTTAATAACAAATTACTTTAAAAAATATATATATATATATAGAGAGAGAGGTACAAATATGAACTCTGTCTCAAACTTTAAAATTTTCTTCTATGTACATTTTACAATGAATAAAATATATACATTGATAGTACCTGAATATTTTAAATCTCTCTGTCTCTCTCTCTCTGTGTCTGTCTCTCCCTCTCGTTTTTTTTACGGCTTGGATAAACAGTCAAAAAAGTTTGAAGACCACTGATTTAAATAGGAGTGAAAATGACATCTGGAAACATCCAAGAGAGGTGGAATTAATTTGGTTGATAATAATGTCGGCCTGAGAGCAGTGGCTAGGAGAGGGATCCACAGGGGTGAGTTGCTGGGAATGGGGAGGAGAGGCAGACTGGACTTGTTCTTTGTCAGTTTGTCTGTGTGTCAGGCTGTGTCAGAGAGATGAAGAAGAGAAGGAAAGCACTGCTGTGGGGAGAACTTTCTACTGTGTTGCTCTATGACATTCAGTGTATTGTACTTTCCACTTTGATGCCTTTTCAAGAGCCTTAAACAAAGGTCTGAATGACTTGTCCATGCTTTTAGGATAACTGACTTGTGATTCTGTTCGTGACACTGAGCCGAGATCGTCATGATGAGACCTAGCTGTCTATGGGCAATAGAGGCATCACCCATGTCTTTACCATAGAAAACTCTGGTCCAAAAATCCCAAATAGTCAAAGAGTATGGCTCACCAGACTGATCACAAGAACAAATCTTTTAGTTCCATCATTGCCAACTTAGTGAATATGTGTAAATATAGAAATACAAATTTATCAAAATAAAATGTTTAATTTGCTCCACATAAAAATAATTTGGGAAAGAAATGATACTTCCAAGGTGCATGGGGTCAGACTGTGAGGGTAAAATGCAAGAATCCAAACTTAGAATGCACCTACCATTTGAGACTTAGAAATGGGCCAGCAAAAGGAAATCTATGGCTCCCTTAAAAGCAAACGTGATACGTAAACAGAAAAGCATGGGGTGCCTGTTGACCTGTTACCTCACTAGAGTCCCCAGACCCCTTCTGACAACTGGGACCATGCAAGTGATAAGACCACATCCAGCTCCCTACGGAAATCACACGGACCTTTCCACTATAAACCCAAAGACATACAGACTTCTAGAAAGAGCAGAAGTGTGTAAGAAGCTCTTCAAGATAGGCAGAAAGGTGAGCGGATATGGAGGCCAAGGTGAGGCATGTAATAAGGAATCCGGGATGTGATATTTTAAGGTGATAGGACTGAGATGCCAAGATTCTTAAGCCTTTGGAGAAGTTTCCCAAGGCTGAGTATAGGAATCCTAAGGAAATAGAGAAAGACGCTATGAATCATATACAAATCTACACGTGTACATGAGGAGTGGATGTGAGCAATAGCGTAGAAATCATGACATTAAGAAACACTTCTAATCATAAATGCTTTGAAAATAAAATTGCCCCTTTAGGTATTACAGCTTCTACGACTATGCAAAACAATGCAGGGTGCTGGATGCTTTCAGTATGACCATTTTATTAGGTCAAGCTGCCAGAACAAAGCTCCCCAAACTGGGTGGCTTCAACAACAGCAATTTATGTTCTCGAAGTTCTGGTGGCTAGAAGTTCCATCTTGAGGTGTCCATAGGGTTGGTTCCTTCTGAGGGCTGTGAGGTGTTAAAAAACAAAATCTACTAGTAAATTTTAAAGATCTTATCGGCTTTATTCAACAACTCGTGAATTGGGCAGCACCCAATCTAGCAGATAGAAAGGAGCTCCAAGGAGCTGTGCAACATGATACAAGCGGAAGGGAAAAGGAACAAGGAAGTTGTAGTAGGCAAAAAAGCAGGCTGGTTATTGCAAGGCTACTTTCCTTTAGGGGACAGTAGGGGTCTCCCAGGCAGGTCACCTAACTAGTGCTGATCAAGTGATTCCTCGTTGACTGGTTTAAGATTCCATTTCTGGGACAGCTAAAACCGTTAACTAAGTTAAGTCTTGGTTTGGTGATGTAGGGATTAGCATAAGCGACTCCATATTGGGTGTGTTGTCTTGTTTTCAACACAGGGAAAGAGCTGTTCCATGTTTCTTTCCCAGCTTCTGATGGTTTGTTGGCAATCTTTGCTGTTCCTTGTAACTGGATGACTTCTCCCTGTGTCTTCACATCATTTTCCCTCTCTCTGTCTGTTTCTGTGTCCAAATTTCCTCTCTTTATAAGCACACTAGTCACATTGGATTAGGGGCCCATTCTATTCCAGTATGACCTCATCTTAACTAATTACATTTGTAATGACCTTATTTCCAAATAAAGTCACATTTTGAGGTACTGGAGGTTAGGACTTCCACATATGAATTTGGGAGGGACACAGTTCAATCCATACCAACCATGATTATGTAAAAACACTGTGGTTTGGGTCAAGGGCTGGAACTTGCCAAGCTTGCAGTTCTGCATGACCATCACGCATCACATCTGCCCTCAATTGCCCCATATGCAGCCTCCATCCTGTACCCAGTGTGTGGTACCCCAGAGATAGAAACTACCCCAACCAGAAATATTTTGAGGCAAGGATCAGTTCTATAATTTACATTCCTGTCCCTGTCGCTGGCCATGCCTTCCCACGGCTGTTTGCTCCTTTCCATATGTCATACCCTTTGCTCTTCTAAAGCTGCAGATAAAAGATTTCAGACCAGGCAACATTTCAGGGTGTCTGTACCATCTGTGAAATCTCTTCCCAAATGAACAGTGAAAGGAAACACTTTAAAGGTCTTATTTCAAAAAACGTTTCATTCTGAACATACTGAAAGTGGGATTAAAAAAAAAAAAATCCTTGCCCTTTACTTGCTTTCATTTTCAATATGAATAAAGAATGTGTCCTTACCTCAGGGGAGGATGCTTTCCTTCAGAATACAGCGGCTAGAAATACAACACTTAGATAGTCACAAACCCTTAGTGTAGCTGATAAACAGAAAGTATTCACGACCTGTGAGGATAAAACCTTCCACAGCCATCAGGTGTTGCTTTGGGTATTCCTGTGGCCATTATTCATGGTGTGAATAATGAAGAAGGCCTTGGAAACAGCCAGCAGGCTCCAGGAGCGAGGCGAGGAGGTGAGGTGGGTGACCCAGCTGCCATAGGTAATTTCCAGCTAGAAATTACAAGTAGAAAATCTGAATTGAACTGAAGTTTCTCAACCGAAAAACATCTTCCTGGAATATTAAAATAACCCAATCTGAGCCCAATACAGAAAACTATAAGTCTCTGGATTGGTGGAAGACACTTTATTTATTTATTTGATGTGGACCATTTTTAAAGTCTTCACTGAATTTGTTACAGTATTGCTTCTGTTTTATGTTTTGGTATTTTGGCCCTGAGGCATGTGGGATCTTAGTTCCCCGACCAGGGATCCAACCCGCACCCCCTGCATTGGAAGTCAAGTCTTAACCACTGGACTGCCAGGGAAGTCCCAGAAGATAGCTTAAAAATGTGTTTATGTCTGCAATTTTAAGGGGCTCTCTGAGAAGAAAGGATGAGTAATGGTTACAGGGTACGATCTTTGTCAAAGATAGAAGCCACACCTGTGTGTGATCATTTGACAGGGGACCTTTTGAGCCTCTTCCAACCATGGGTAGTAAACAGGGGACCTTTTGAGCCTCTTCCAACCTTGTGATTCTATTAGTCTTTGAACTCTGGGTGGTGAAGACATTCATAAGCCCAAATAGGGCAGAGTGAAGTGAGTTTGGGCCACAAATCCAAAAACCTTTACCTATTCCAGCTCTGAACTAAAGTATTCAGTCCTGGAAGTGAGAGAAAAAGGGGGAGCCGGCAACAGCATTCCAAAAACTGTATTGAGTACCTACACTCAATGATAATCATTATCATTCCCATAGGAAATGAAGGACAGTCTACCCCAGAGACAAACACTTAGGTCCATCGTTTGGTGGATAAAAGGCATTCAAGCCATTCCAGTACTTAAGTGTTTAAGTCTTAGGAGTTAGGGAAGCTCCACTTGCTCAAATGCACCAGAATTAGATTGAGCATAAGCATATGCATGGCTCCTACAACAAGAGGCAGCTTTGGTCACTGCTCCCAGGATGAGTCAGCGCTACAGCGGGGCCAGAAGGTCACTGAGCCAACTGGAATCAAGAGGTAGCAAGATGGCAGCTGGTGTTAATTACCCCCCTCCCTGTGATAATCCATGGATAAGCCCAACCCACTTCCTTAAAATAAACTGTGGTAAAATATACATACCATAAAATTTACCCCCCAAATTTTAACTATTTTAAGTGCATAGTTCAGTGGCATTAAGTACATTCAACAATACTGTGCACCCATCACCACTTCCCGTATCCCAAACTGACACTCTCCACTTCCTCTTTAATGCGGAAGAAATAAACGTGCAAATTGTCTTCTCTCTCCTCTTCGACCCCAAGCACTGCTTCAGTCTTGCAGTGCCTTCTATGGAGAAACAGCAATGCTGAGAATAGGCCGTGACCACCATAACTGCATAACTGTCCTCGCTAAGATTCCGTGACCTGCACGGGACCGGAGACCGGATTGCACCACGCTGATGGAGAGAACACACTCAGACCCTCCACCAGTATTTTTCCAGGAAAACTGCGTCCCCCACGTGGTCTGCTCGTTATGTGCCGAGACAGGCACTCAATTAATTTTAAAAATGCCATAAACTCGATAATCAGAAAATGAAGTGGACCAGTCTGCTTTCACTCTTAGGGGTTAATGACAAAGGACACACGATAAACAAATAGTGTTAAGACTGAAAAATGACTCCTTTCTCTTGGTCATCTGTCTGGACTGGGCTCTTAAAGCTCCAATAGTTTTGTTTATTTAGGAGGTAGCAGTAAACCTCTGGAATTAGAACGGCCAGAGGGCCAGGGCATAGAGCTGCCCAGCCTTGCTTTCCTTTACTCCTCAAGCTGTTCCACCCCAATCACTGGGAACGGCTAACACCAGTTCTGCCCCTGGGGTGAGGAAAGGTTACGGGCAACAGAGCTTCTTTGAGTCATTCAGGTCTCCTTCTAGAATACAGGATCAGCTTTGATGAGATACCAGTTCTATCTGTGCCACCACCTCCTGGGATCTTCTCCCCTTCAGGTACTCAAGGCCACCTGATGACACGTGCATATTTTGTCTTTGGTGGCTTCTCTGCTGTGATAATATTCTAAGTCTGTTTCTTTCATCTCTAGGAGATAAATTGAGTGGCTGGGGCTTGTGAGTTACAGCCCTCATTACGAATGGCAAAACTCTAAAAGAACCATGAGCTAAAACCCCAAAACTTACCTGTTGGCCAATTTCTAGGTGCTCCCTTTCCCAGAGGAAGAGCATCAGAAGACCAGAACTTGGGGCTGACGATGGTAAGAACCAGCAGAGGCAGTAAGCTGGGAGCTTGAGACCATGGAACCAGACACCGGACTCAATACTCTGAATAATAGAATTCCTTAAGTGGAAACAACTCTAAGGATTTTTTTAGACCAGTGAGCCTCAAACAATTCATACTGGTTAAAATATAGATCCCAAGGCTCTTTCCTAACCTGTTCATTCAGAGTTTTTTGGAGGTGGCATCCAGAAATCTGTATCTTTTAACAGTGTGCCAGGTTATTCTGGTGTTTTGTCAATTTTAGGAAACAGTGGTCGCATTGATCAAACCTCCCGCAGACGATGCATCTGGAAGACCCATGAGACAATCCCCTCTTTGTTCTGGACTTGCACTCCTGTGAATGCAGCCTGAGATGGCATTGAATCATAGTGGAGAATCATAACTGAGCTTAGGGTCAGCGAATATTCTCAAGTCCTCTACCCCTGAATCACCATCATATTTATTCTTGAATCTCGAAAGGCACAAGGCAAGGATGAGATGTGACAAATTGGAAGCATAATTTAAGCCTAGTTAGTTTACTCTGCCCTTCTTTCCTATGTCCATCTTTCATTGTTAAAATCGGTGGTTTCCATCCCATCATGGGTATCAAATTATAACACAAATAGGAACTAGACCTCATTCTATAGCATGGTTCACATTTCAATTCAATTCCACAGATATTTAATGAGCAAATAACTCAGCAAAGTATTAAAGTGCTAGGCAGTTCATATATAAATCTATAACTCAGATACAAGATAGAATTGATATCTGCCCCAAGAGAGATGCAAAATGTTATGCATGTTCAAAAAAGGCAAAGATGACATCTCATTGAGAATGGGCTGAAGACACAGAGGGCCCTTTTGGGGAGACGTCCTATTTGAGCTGGAGCTTAAAGTACCATCTGCATAGATGTGCTAAGGAAGGCCTATCATACATAGAAAATCTTGTGAGTCAAGCAATGAATGTAGAAAACATGTGTGTTGAGGGTGGGAGTGATCATAGAATAGTCAACTTTAAGGCTAAAAGAAAGTGGGTTCGGCTAGTGCATGAAGGGCCTTTGCACTAAAGAATTTGGATTTCATTTTCCAAAAGTGGGGAGTCAAGGAGTGGCCATAGGGGGCAGAGTGAAGCCAGGTCAGATTGGAGTCAAGGGTTCCTGTCAAGAGGTAAGAGGTACTAAAATGTTTACAAGTCCAAAAATTTGGAAACAACCTGTATTAGTCTCCTATGGCTGCTGTAACAAATTACCACAAATTTCATGGCTTAAAAAAACATACATTTATTCTCTTTGAGTTCTGGAGGTCAGACATCCAAAAATCTGTTTCTCTAGGCCAAGATCAAGGCGGCTCTAGAGAAGAACTTGTTTGCTTGCCTTCTCCAGCTTCCAGAGCTGCCTTCCTTGCATTTCTTGGCTCTCGGCTTCTTCTGAAACAAGCATGTGACATTTTTGTAATTAAAATAAAGACAGGAGGAGTGAATGAGGGCCAGAAATAGTGCAGTGAAGAGAAAAGGGAAGAACTGATGCAGAGATGAAGTCTCTAAGGTTCACCAGCCCATCAGATCTCAGAGGCAGTGGAGGGAAGACCGCTCTCAGTCAGTAAGCCTGGGTGACAGAATGGCTAGGCTGCCAGCAGACATCTGTGCAGGAGGAGATAGTTTGGGGAAGAGGAGGCATCTTTCAGATGTGTTTGTCCTTTGGGTCTCGTTGTAAATCTACAAAATCAGACTTTTTACTGGAGGGATCTGGCTACTAGTATTTTAAAAAGTGTTCCGTGTGGATCATAGCATCCTAGACCTAGAGCAGTGGCTCTAAAAGTGTGGTGCTGGAACCAGCGTCACCTACATCACCTGCGAACTTGTTAGAAATGCAAAGTCTCAGGCTTCCTCCCAGACCTACAGGATCAGAAACTCTAGGGTTGGGGTCCTGGGATCTGAGATTGAACAAGCCCTCCAGAGGATTCTGATGCATGCTCAGTTGGAAAAACCACTGACCTAGAGAGCTTCTAAGGATCCAGATGACACTGATAATTTCAGTCTAAATCTTGCCTGGGCAATTTTATTCCGTCTCTCCTGTGGACCCAATAAAAAATACAACACTATGGTCAATCCTGAGACCTTACTCTCCACTGAGACTGACTGGGTAACTCATGCACACTGCCCCCAAGCCAAAAGTCAGGCTGGTAACCCTTTCCACTGTTAGCTGCAAAAACCCCAGCTTTCCAGAAGAAAAATGTCCACTCTCTTCATGGGACCTCCTCATCGTAGAAGCCGCTTGGGCACTCTGTTATTCACTAGACAGGTAAAAGTACTTTCAGACTTACCTGATCTGAGTCTTATAGATTCTTTAAAGCTCATAGACTCATGTTATTGGAAGAGAATGGAACAGAGCATCTAGTCTAATCCCATTTTACCAATTAAGAAATGGAGGGGCCCAGAGCTCGTTGGTAACTTTGTATGGTAACAGAGATCATAACACAGTTGGTGACCAACCTGGACTCAGACTTTCAGACTCATTTCAGTGACCCACATTGCTTCAGCTTGGAAGGAACAGGTGCCTCATCTTCTAACCCTAAGACGCTGCAAGCCCAGTGTAGCTGCCCGGGCCATCCATCCATGTTCAGGGAATTCAGGGTCTCCAGGAACGGGTGGATTTGGATTCCTATTGGCACAGAGGAGGCAAATAAAGGGAACAAGGAGAAATGTTTTTTTCTAGGCGTGCTACATTAATAACAGCTCTTGCTACAGAGGTTCCGCCATGTACCAGGTAGATCTTTACCTCAAAACAACTTTGTAAAATGGGCACAACTATCCCAATTTTACCCATGAGGAAATGAGGCACAGAGAGGCTAAGTACATGATCAAGTCCAAACAGTGGACAATGAGTGGAGGTAGGATTAAAACCTCAACTCTGAATCCTGGGCTTTCCCCATGTAGCCATACTGCTTTCTGGTGAGTTGCTTTTGAACTGGGGGTGTGATTTCTTTCAGTCTCTAAATCAGTGAATCCTAACCCCGACTGCAGGTTAAAATCGTGGGGAACTTTAAAAAGTACTAATAGCTGGGCTTCCGTGGTGGCGCAGTGGTTGAGAGTCCGCCTGCCGATGCAGGGGACACGGGTTCGTGCCCCGGTCCGGGAAGATCCCCCATGCCGCGGAGCTGCTGGGCCCGTGAGCCATGGCCGCTGAGCCTGCGCGTCCGGAGCCTGTGCTCTGCAACGGGAGAGGCCGCAACAGTGAGAGGCCTGCGTACCGCAAAAAAAAAAAAGTACTAATAGCTGCTGCCCTTCCTCCCACTCCCATTAAAACAGGACCTCTGGGTTCTGATACCAAAATACCAGGATTACTGATATTCTTTTTTAAAGCTCCCCACATAATGCTAATTGCTGATGGGATGCAAACCACTTTTCTAAATGTTTAATTTGCTTCAAAATAATTTAGCTAACCAGGAATAGACACCCGTTCTTTAGGCAAGTGGTGGATAGTTAATTAAATTACTCAAACCGATGATTGAATTATATTTAGAAGTTAGATAAAGAAAGGAAATGGGGGAAAGGAGAGTTGAGTTTTTATTAAATAGTTTATTTGTGGGCAGGGCAGGCATGCAGGACTGTTGCTGGATGTCAGAAATAACAGCTCATCTCGGGGACCCCCACTGGTACCCCCGGCCCCCAAGATTCCCTGGAACACAGTGTTATCCTGGTGTTTGAAAATGTATATGTGTTTAAAAGTAATTAAAGCAAATTGGAAGTTAATTATTCTGAACATTACTTTACCAAGAGAAAGTCCTTTTTAAATTTAACAAGTTTTCTATTTAAAGCATTTTGGGTCATGTTCCTAGGTTAAACGTAGAAGACAGTAATCTCATGGTAATTCCTTGGGTCTTATCCAACAGAATTTTAAATTAATAGCATATTCACTAAGGTTAAAAATAGATCTTGAACAGAGGTCTTTCTTTAAGGAAATCTATACCTCCCACTCTTTAATTAAAGCTTTCTGGTAGGAGCCATGCTCCCAGAAATTCTAGTCCTTTTGATTTTTTAAAAGCTTATATCCCCTGAGACTCAGAGTAACCAACCTTCTATTTTTGAGTGTGAATCTCAGGCAATGACGAATCCCAGAAAGCCTCCACCTGTAGCCATCAAAGCCTCCCTCACCTCCTTCTTCACATGGACAAGACATCAACCCGGATGGCAAAACCCAACCACTAACTGCATCCCCAGAAAACTGCCATCTGCTTTTAAACTCTTTTAAAACTGAACCCAAAACTGGTTTATAGACTACATATTTACTTTTATTTTCCTGCCTGAAAATTTTCATACCTTTTTTACTTATACATTTATTTAATCTTGAAACTTCAGGAATAGAATTTCTTATGATTGGAGTAAATTTTTTATCAATAAAGACCTCTACAAGTTTCTGGAGCATTCCTCCACCTCTCCAGGTCAGATGAAAACGTCCAAAATTCTGCAATTTAGAGAGAAAGGTGCTGGGAAAAAATCTTTGCAATAGACTTAAGTTAGTAGGATTTCTTAGCCTGGAGGAAACTGGCTTCAGGGTAACCCATTAATTGTCTAAATGTATACAAAGATGGCTCTACCATCCTTGCATGG
Source organism: Delphinapterus leucas (assembly GCF_059928025.1). NCBI lineage: Eukaryota > Metazoa > Chordata > Mammalia > Artiodactyla > Monodontidae > Delphinapterus > Delphinapterus leucas. The sequence goes on from NC_143149.1 coordinate 22,258,624, forward strand.
TAGAAGGGGTAACCAGCTATTTCGCACATTCACTGAGAAAAGAACAAAGGAAGCCTAGTCAAGCTGCCAGAGGAGGGATTTAGAGGGATCGTAAGAGGAAGACTTTTGCACTGAAAGAGCAACGACTCTTTTTTTAAAGCCTTAAAGAAAAAGCAACATACTCCCTTGTACTGACTGGGGTTTAGCTATTCTTGAAGGGAGGAGAATTCATTGAGAACTTTTCACTGAACTGTAACAGAAATCCAACAACTAGCTCCTTTTTAAAAGACGAAATCATCGGTTCACGTAAATACAAGTCCAAGGGGTGGGCTCCAGGCATTGCCGGATTCAGGGGTTTGAACAATAAGATGGACGCTCTGTCTCTTTTCGTCTCCCACTCTGCTTGGCTTTATGCGCTGAAAGAATTTCTTCTTGTGACAGCCAGATTGCTGCAGGCAGCTTCGAGCTTATTCTGCCCTTAAAGCTCCTTTTCCAATATCTATGTCAGTAAAGGATTCTGATCAGCCTTGACTCTGTCCCTAGGCCATTCACTGGTTCCAGAATAATTGAATCCGTCAGACTGGGTTGCGTGCCCATCCTCGTGGCAGAGGCAGTGAGACCCCTCAGGTGGCAGAACCCACAGATCACATGGAGTGCAGGAAAGAGAGTTCTAGAAGACAAAGAGGCAAGACGGGCACAGAAATAACATGGTTACTGCAGAGATGATTCGGGAAGAATTCTTGTTTTCCTGCAATCACAGGATGACAACTGTGAACTGAGATTTTTAACAGACTACCCTGATGTCCCAAACCCCAAAGCTAGACACTAATTTTTTTTTTGGCTAAACTTTAAGCTTGGAGTATCTTTCATTGTTTTTGTATTTTGGTTTTGGCTTTTTTGAGGGGGAGACTACTGCAACCATTACACCTGGGCTTCCCTGAGAATTAGTACTCAGGAACAAATTCAAATTAATTATCTGGCTACACAATGGCAGGATTAACCTTTAAAGTGGATGCAACAACCGTGATTTACATAATCTATTTAATCGTTTTTCAATAGAGTTAATATTCAGAATGCAAGTGGGGAGAAATAAATTACATCTTATAGCTTTTTGTGAACACCAGGTTCAGCTCACAAAGAATAAAATTAACATTATCTAAGGTATAGAACATATCAGGTGCCCAGAGCAATAAATTAGATTACAGGGATCATTAACAGCCCTTCCAGAATCTTCTTGTAATATGAATTCATCCAGAAAGTAAATAAACAGTGGCACACAAAAGGAGCAGATTTTATTCATCACTTTCCTCTCGGATCCAAACAGAGATAGTCTGATCTGATAGGACCTTATGAGATATTTGACAGGTGTGTGTAATAAACATCAACAACACTTACTTAAGGATCTATTGGAAATACATCTAGAATAGAAGGAACAGGCTGAAAATGAAGCAAAGAAAATTTAATTTGAATCTGGGTTCATTTTTTATCTGATCATTTTCTTCATTTAAGTTCCATTCTGGGTGGAACATGTGTGTTTTATTCTTTCTAAAGAAACAAAGGCCTAAGAACTGAGCACTGGAATGGTCTGTTCTCTGGTCCTAAGGAACCTGGTGCTTGAGAGCTATTCTTTGAGGAATCCAGAGAGTTCTTGGGGAAGGTGTTTAGGGAGAGATGCTTTATTTAAAGTGAACTCCCTGGGCTTCCCTGGTGGCGCAGTGGTTGAGAGTCCGCCTGCCGATGCAGGGGACACGGGTTCGTGCCCCGGTCCGGGAAGATCCCACATGCCGCGGAGCGGCTGGGCCTGTGAGCCATGGCCGCTGAGCCTGCGCGTCCGGAGCCTGTGCTCCGCAACGGGAGAGGCCACAACAGTGAGAGGCCCGCGTACCACAAAAAAAAAAAGTGAACTTCCTACAGAGAAAGACAAATACTGAATGATATCACTTATATGTGGAATCTAAAAAATACAACAAACCAGTGAATATAACAAAAAAGAAGCAGACTCACAGACACAGAAAACAAACCAGTGGTTACCAGTGGGTGGGGGGGGGAGCAAGATGGGGGAGGGAAGTGGGAGGTACAAACTATTGGGTATAAGATAGGCTATAAGGATGTATTACACAATATGGGGAATAGAGCCAATCTTTTGTAATAACTGTAAATGGAAAGTAACCTTTATAAATAGTATTAAAAATTGTTTTAATCTTAAAAACAAAGTGAACTTCCTGAATCTAAAACTTCTAAAAATTTAAATTGCCCCAAGAGAATGAGACTGGAAGAAGAGTCATGGAAAAACAGAAACCGTGTCAATTTAAAAGGGACTTTACGTTAAAAATTAATTTTCAATTAAAGTACTCACTGTGAATTTTGAGAGCACAGGAATAAAAGGAGAGTTCCAAATGGATCCAGGAGCTCTCCCTCTTGGTAGAATATGAGAGGTAGAATCAAGTATACACTAGAGGAAGCAGGGGCCTAGGGGCCAAAGAAGCAGGCTCCAGCCCAGCCTGTCACTAACTAGAGGGTTCTGAGCAAACTCACATTACTCCTCTGGCCTCCAGGATCCTCATCTGAAATATAAGACCCATATCACATACTAGTAAATGTGGGTATAGACTCAGTCCAGCCTGGGTTTGAGTTTAAGCCCTACTAGCTGCGTAGCTCTGAGCAAGACATTTACATCTTCAGCCTCAGTTTCCTCATCTGCAAAATGGAGAGATTAGTAGAACCCACCTCATGGGATTATTGGGATGACTAAATAAAATAAACGTGCAAAGCACTTAGCACACAGAGCCTGGCACATAGTAAGGGTGTGATAAAAACTGGTTCTTATTACGTATAATATAGCTCTAAAATCTCTCCAGCTATATTATGCTATAATTCTGGTTTTATAGCACAAAGAGAGAAAACCCATAGTTGAACAACGTTACAAATGATGAGTCTGTAAGCTATGTCAATGCGTGAAAACATACATATGCCATCATCTCAAGTAGAACAAGGAGGTTGTGAATAGTTGTCCCCCGTGTAGATTTGCTGGTAAGAAACAAGGGGAATATTGAGAAGCAATGGAAGGAAATCATCATTGAAACAGTTGAAATGTCATATTATCCTTTTTTTTGCGGTACGCGGGCCTCTCACTGCTGTGGCCTCTCCCGTTGTGGAGCACAGGCTCCGGACGCGCAGGCTTAGTGGCCGTGGCTCACGGGCCCAGCCGCTCCGCGGCATATGGGATCTTCCCAGACCGGGGCACGAACCCGTGTCCCCTGCATCGACAGTCGGACTCTCAACCACTGCGCCACCAGGGAAGCCCCATATTATCCTTTTTTTCTAAAGTTGTTCAGGAGTTCAGTACAGAGTTAATGAGGAGCTGAAACTCTATGAAAAGTGGTTTCGCTTGTCTTCTTTTTCTATGAAATTGTCCTAGATACGTAGAGATTACCATTTAGGGTTACAGTCAGTGATCGAGGGCCCTTGGATAACCATCCTGCCAAGGTGATGGATCTAGTTGTTTTGTGGCTCATCTGTAGCTTCTCACAAAAAGCTTTTCAAAAAAGAAAGATGGTCCAATCTCTCTTAGTGAAGCTGGCTGAACATCTCTCCTCAGAAAATGTTCCTATTAGCTTTTCTCCAACTCAGCCTCCAGTCTAATCCATAAATTATGCAGACACACTCTTCATCAAACTTGGACTTTTTACCTCTTGAACTGTAGTGGGAAGAGAGGATTAAATTAACTTTGGAGCATGAGAAATCACAAGCAAACTCCTGAATGTCTCTGGGTTACTTGGATAGTTATAAAAATAACAACAACAGCTCAATTATTGAGTGTTATCTAGATGCCAGATGCCATGCGAAGCACTTCACACATCATTTGATTCTTACAACAGCTCTATGAAGTAAGTAGTAATATCATCCCCAGTTTACAGATGAAGACATGGAGGCTTAGAAAATTTAAGTAACTCGTTCATGGTTACAGCGTTAGTAAACAACAGAGATAGGATTCGAATTGCCTTTGACGTGGTTCCAAAGCTCATGATCTGAACAGTTACTCCATAAGAGCTGTCTGCTAAGTGATTGCTCATCCTTAACAGTCTTTCCCAAATTACTGTGGTGTCTCTTCTTTAAGAATAAGACATCTTGGGCTTCCCTGGTGGTGCAGTGGTTGAGAGTCCGCCTGCCGATGCAGGGGACATGGGTTCGTGCCCTGGTCCGAGAAGATCCCACATGCCACGGAGCGGCTGGACCCGTGAGCCATGGCCGCTGAGCCTGCGCGTCTGGAGCCTGTGCTCCGCAACGGGAGAGGCCACAACAGTGAGAGGCCAGCGTACTGCAAAAGAAAAAAAAAAAAAAGAATAAGACATCTTACTGTATGTGGCTTCAAGAGAGTTTTCCCCAGAGTGGGTGCCCAATTAGCCAATAGTTGGTCTGTTTTATGCCCAGCATTGTGCTAAGCTAAAAAAAGCCTTTGAACTTCCAGCCTAATCATTTTCTAAAGAAAATGTATTGGAGGAGAATTAATAGACAGATGAGATTGTAAAAAATTAAAAGTCCAGCCTTAAGAGACTCCTTCAAAAGTAAGCTAGAGGGCAAAAAAATTCTAAACCAGAATCTGTGTGTGTGTGTGTATTTTTGTGTGTCTTTGTGTGTGTCTGCATAAGGGGAGTTGAAGAGAAATGTTGTCCATTTATTCCACAAAATGCCAACAGAAAAGATGAACAAGATCAAGGCAAGAGAAAACTACAGCTATTTATTCCCCCAAAGAAGAGCATTCAAAGCGATTCATCGGCTTGACATTAGCAATCCTCCCAAACATTTATACATGACTTCTTGAAGACAAGAAATGGACAGATCAGTCAGGAGCCCAGCATTTGAAACTATCGCACTATCCAGTTCTGTAATAAGACGTCGACTGTGGATACGGGGTCACTCGCCTCCCCTCCACTTGGCTTCCTCATCTTTCACCTCCAAGTATGAAAAATACAGCTGGGAATCAGCCAAATCAAGGCAACTGTACTACACATGGGTTCCTTCCGTCAATAAGCAGGAAACAAAATGGGAAAAGCCCACTTTTAAATCAACATAGTCATTCGTAAAGAGAGAGCTCCATCTCTTCCTGTATATGGCTACAGCACTCCTCAGAGAAGGGCGAGGGCTGATTTCTCTTTCTCTTTTCAAGGGTTAATTCTCCTGTTGTCATTCACAGAATAGAACATAATATCAAATTGGAGGAAAGATCCTTTTGTTTCTCTATGTCAGTAACAGATGTTTCTTTCAGATCAGGGAGCTGCAGGGAGGAAGAAATTTCATCTCTTGCAAACTTAAAATGAGCTGCCCAATGCTGCAGAGTTATGTCTCTGCCAGGTTCTTTGGGAAGATTCCTGACCTTAAGATCAGCTCTGTTGGAGCCAAAAAAAGTGTTCCTTTTCTTTATAGGAAGCAACTTATTCACATCGATTTGGAACACACCAGTTCTTGGGCTAAAAGTCCTGTCTCCCACAGCACCGTGTGAGGCCATGGAGTTTGGCTCTATGATCCTGAACTCTGAAGATGTGCAGACCTGAATTCAAGCCCTCAATTTCGTCTCAGCATCAAGATCTACTGTGATTCGGGGAGAGAGAATAGAGGTGTCAAGTCCAGAACTATTGTTTACAGGATAAATTATAGATCTTTGGGAACTATTGTCAAGGTTTGAGGGAAGAGAAGAGGATTCTCACATCAATCTTTTAAAGCCTTTATTATATATTTGAGAGAGAGAAATTCACCAAGTTTTTCTGAAATTTGGTTTCTTCTTTTGTAAAATGGAAATAACCTCTTCTGCTTACTGTGTAAGAACAATCTACTACCAGAGTTTCTTGTGCACAAGGACAGTGTCCTCTAAAACTTTGCTCTCCAATTTTTGAGCAGTGCCTGGCATAGAGAAAATGCAGAAAAATGTCATCGTTGAGTGAATGAGTAAATGAAAGAATGAGCACATCAGTGGATTGACAGTAATAAAATATGAAAATGTATGAAGTCCTCTACACTAGTTGTAAGAACTCTTCTCCAAATGAAATAAACTACTGGCTCTTCCTTTGGCATGGTTCAAAGTCTCTAAAGCATCTCAACCTTTGATTTGGAGCTCTTTGAATTATCGTCTTTTAAATTCTGTTTTATCTTTGGTAAGCCAATGTGAATACAAACATGGCTTTTCCTCTAAAGACTGTGTGATTCATCAGATAGCCTTCACCTGAGCTCTGTCTAATCTCCTGACTGGTCTCCAGGTAGCCAGAGGTGTTTTCATTTGTGACAGCTCAGTGGGAGGTTTTAGGAAGTCACTTCCTCCCCTAAGCTGCATTTCTAGAAAGCAATTCCCCTCCAAATATGATTGGGAAATGGTGCTTTTAGTGGAAAATATTAATGAAATTTGAGGTCCTAGTCTCAGGCGTGGTTTCCCCACAAGGCAGGCAGCAGGATCCACCGGGTTCCTCACATTCAAGACATGCCAGCTGGGTTCATGCTCTTTGTCACATCCCTGGAGGAGGTGTTAGCCATCAACCTGTTCTGACAATGGTCCAGGCCCGCGCGAGGCTCTGTGGGTAAACCCAGGTATGTTGCATCCACCTTTTCCAGAGAGACAGACCTGAAAGCATAAAAGCTATCCAGTAATCCAAGCCAGCCCATCTTAAGGGCCACCTGAGTGAGCTAGAGTCACCAAAACCAAGAGAGCCTTAGGGCCAGAGTCTACAGGAAGATTTCGTGGAGAAGGTGGGCCTTGAATCAGGAAGACTCCGCATCTGCTCTGACCGGGCACAGGGCCAGCGGGACTCTGCATGGGTCCTGGGGAAAGTCAGCAGGCCGCCGGGACTCCGGGTTTTCCTTTCTTGACAACATTTTCTCCCTCATACGGTCCTTGGAAGGACCAAATTAAATAGTGGATGTGAAAGTTACTTGAAAATTCTAAACTACTACTATCATTGTTATTTAGGAAAAATATGGCCTGAAAAGCAGGTCAGGCACAGATCAGGAAGGACGTTAAAAGTTTGGCTCAGGAGCCGTGTTGGTTAAAATTGAACTTCATAAGCAAGAAAGGGCAACAAAAAACCCTGGGCAGGCCCTTGGGCTCCTCTCTCCCTGCAGCAGCCTCCTTCTCTCCCCTCACAGGGTGCCACCACTGCAGCACAAACCTCTGTCACAAACTTAGTGGGAAATGAAAGCTTATCTCTAAGAGGGTTGGTGAAGTGTTAACTCACCCATTTCAGCTCTCCCCTCTCCCCTACACAAAGCTAAAAATGAGCAAATCAATTAACGTGGGCTATTTTAGAATTTCGGCAAACTTTGAACGTTAGAGGCAGCGCTGCCTAGCAACAAGAGAGGATGTAGGGATCACCTGAGCTCTGATTCGGAATGTCCCACAGGCTAGCTGCTTAACTTTGGCTTAACTTTCCTTGTCTGAACCTCATTTTCCTCCTCTGTGAAGTGGGTGGTGTGTGTGTGGGGGGGGGGTCGTCCACGTTCCCTAAGGACTTGTCAAATCCTCTTTGAGATGTTTCTGTACCTGAGGACAGGGGAGGGGAGAAGCTCCAGGGAGGGTGCTAGGGGCTCTAGGAAAAGCAGGTAAACCGTGTGGAGGATACACTGTCAACCACATATCCTGTCTAGAGCCACGCTGACATGGTCTATTCTTCCAACAGACACTGCTGATGTGCCCAGTAGGTCTGTGGATGAGTGACACAGAGCTTCTGACATCACGAAGCTCACAATCTAGCGGCAAAAAGATCAGACAAATAAACACACCATCACTGGGAAGCATGGTAAGTGTCAGGATGCAGCAGTGCTGGGAACTATGGGAGACAGAGGAGGGACCACTGCACCAGACTGATTTTCCAATATTCTTGTCCTGTGCTCCCTGCCATGCTTTCTCGGTCTGTTTCCTGAATAGCTTCACCAATCAAGAAGACTTGGATACATTTAATCTATTTTTTAAGAATTACAACGATATTAAGTATATCAAATATGCCCGCCGATCAGGCTTGGATCCTCCCCCATCCTCCGTGGTGAATCATAAATTACCTAAGGACCTTTTCCTGTGCCATCATCCCATGATTCCCTATCGTGGTCTATGCCAGCTGTTTCTGTATGGCATTTTTTGAACTCACTTCGAGAAGCATGCCCTTCCTTTTCCTTGCTCTGTACCTGCCACTTGGCTGTGTTACGCCTTTCACTGGGTGTTCGAATTTTGTTGGGCAAATTCCCTATATCCTAGGGCAGATACCAGGATACAGACTCAGCACTGACAGAGAAACAAATTATTAACCACCTGCTTGTATTTAATCAGGAGAGTTCATGCCCAAAGCCAATGAGAGTCAATGGGGTCATGATTAGTGGTGTTTAGCAAACATGTACAAGTTTCCACTAGAAAAATTCATGCTTTATTTCTTTTTTCCTAAAATGGCCTTTCTAAACCCTAGAGGGTTTGATATCCAAGAATCTTGTGACCACACACATAATCTCCATCCTTACCCTTCCCCCGTTTCAGAGATCCATCTCCCGCCCTACCACCCGCTTTGCCTCTGCCCCTCTGGACTGAAGATCCCAGTGTCTCCCTTCTGCCCAGTCTTCCAACCCCTTGATCACTTCACTGGCCCATCTCTGAGCCTTCTCCTGTTCCATTAGAGTTTTCTTGAAGTGCAGAGATGAGAATACGCATAGCATCCCTCAAGTAAAAGCAAGTGTTTGTTATTTGTTTCCAAAACTCTTCCTGGAGCCCCCAGTCTCATGCTGGCCGTTGTGGCCACATCAACCCGTGTCAGCAGATAAGCCAAAAGATAACCTCTTGGCTTCCTTTCCTCCTCTATTCTCAGGGACAGACTCTCTCCAAGGCTGTCTGACACCCCCACCCCCCACCCCACCGCCAGACAATAGCAATTTCTCCTTGCTGTATGGCTGCTCTCTGCCCCAGGTAAGAATCGGTAAGAAGCAAAACCCATTTTGCAGCCAGAATTCTAACCCTGGGCTAAGCGTGTTCTCATCCTGCATGCATGCAGGGCACGGGTTCTGACAAACAGATGACGCAGCCACAGTTGTGGAAACAGAGCTGTTCAGAATCTGCCAGCTTCCTCCTGGAGCGGTGGGAGAAGCTCTCCATCAATGCCAGTCCCTCTGATTACACCCCTAAAGCACAGCCGCGGTGTGCACTCTCCTTCCAAACAGTGTGAGCCTAAACCCATGTGAAATGAGCTGGACCATGTTCATCAAAATAGCTTCAGCAGCGATGTGAGCCATTCCGTTTCTTATGTTTGGATACAGGACTCTCCTCTGTTTTGACTAAAAATTCTAACCTAGGATTTACTTTTGTTCTCCTAGAGACACACACACACACGTGTGTGTGTGTGTGCATGTGTGTGTGTATGTGTGCGTACCCGCCTCCTCTTCCCCTCTCTGGTACTGTTTCCATATTTCTATTTTCTTCTCTTTTTATATATTTAAGTATCTCCTTTATTTCCTCCCTCCATCCTTCTCCTCCTCCTTCTTTCTTTCCTTCTCTCCTCTCTCCCTTCCTTCCTCTCTCCCTCCTTCTCTCTTTATCTCCCCTCTCCTCATTCCCTTCCTCCCCCTCTTTCTTTTCTCCCATCTTCTCCCCCCACAATTCTGCTAATTCTCCTAATGCCTTAAACTGCACAAGCCAAAGAGTTCAGCCCGCTCTCCTGAAATTGCAAACTGTTGCGTGGCTTTGTGACGGTAGTGTCATCTGCTCAGTCCCTCTCGCTATATCCCGGTGTCTAAAGATTTTCTTTAATATGTACTCGATAAGCACCAATATAAAAAATAAAGTAGAAAAAAGCCATAAAAATCAGACTGTACTGAGCTTAACTTTTCTGCATTCATTAAAACTTGTTGATATCATGGATTCTATTAGGCTAATCCCAGCTACAGCGTGACATGATCTTTATTATGCCAGTACAGAGCCCTGAAGTGCTTTCTAAAGTATAAAAGATAAAATGAACAGGATTGGGGGCGGGGATTGAAGGGGTATTATATTACACCTTGATTTTTAGAAAACTGGTAATTTGTCTATGGTATAATTTATATACTAACTTATAACCAACCAGAACATGTGATGGACCTAAACTCTTTCTTCCCTAATGGTGTCACATGGCAGAGAAGCACCATGGAAATAGCTATACAAATTCTTTGTGTAACATATCGGAAGATAATACAGAAATGTGTGTAAATGTCTCAGAGTATAATGGAGTATGATCCAGAAGTGTGTATAAATGTCAACAGACCTCGAATATCATTCATTCCTATCCTTGGGGTTCCAGTGGCAATGGCAGCTGCTTCTGACAAATCCTGATTGTGAATCTGTCCCTGCTGACCCACGCCTTTTGATACCTTTGCTCTGGGAAGGTCACCCACTCCTGTTGGCTTTATCTCCCTGGCCTCTCAGCCTTAGAGCTGTCAGGTCTCAGCCTCTAAGCTGCATGTGTTTGTCATTTCAGCTTCCCTGAGAGTAGGTGATGCCTAAACAACTCTGTCCTGCAGGCATTTGGAATGAAAACATATTTTGTACTTGTCCCAGCGGTCATGAATTACAGAATCATAACTCTGAAAGGAACCTCAGAGTTGTCTACTCCAATCTCTCATTTGACTAATGAGTAGGGTGACTGGTTTGTCTGGACAGTTTCAATTTATGCCTCTTGTCCCGACATAGTTATTAATAGCTCCCTCTTTTACTCTCAGATGTATCCTGATGTGGACGATAAATTGTACAGTCTCCCTACTAACGAGAGAAGCAATGTAGTTGAGGCCAGAATCCACACCCAGGTATCCAGAGTTTTTATTTTTTTTAATAATTATTACTGTGCTGCCTCTTTCACCTTAGAGATATTCCTTTAGAGCAATGCTTCTTAGTCAAAATCACCTGGAGAGCTCTTCCAAAACACAAATGCTTTAGCTCTAATAAACTCTCAGGGTAGGGGTTGGACATACATCTTATGGCAGAATTCCCACAGCAATCCTGATGTACATCTCTGATTCAGAGCCACTGCTTAGAGAAAAGAGGTGGCTAAGAGAGATTGCTACACCCCCCCCAACCATGTGGCAAGATGTACTATTTCAGCACTAACAAATCTGACCAACAATTCACCAGACTCTAAGGCTTCATCATTGATCGCTCCATTTTGTTTTTGTATATGCCGTGTGACTTTGAAATTAGGCTAAACAAGAAGCTAAAAAGCCCGAAGGTGACTTCTCTCTTGGGTCCAACTCTAGGAGACATACAGAAAGAGTTCTTTGATCCATAGAGGTTTCCTTCAGTTTGACTTTCTGCTTCGTATTAACCACGCCATGAAATCAGAGGTCAAAGAGCTAGACAAGGGTAGATTTTCTTCACGCCATAACAGATGAACTTTATAGCGTAAGGCGGCTATAAGCTAAAAAGCAATGCCAACCACCAACAATGTGGAGCTGATGACCAAAGAAATTTAGTAAAAGACAGGAGTACTTCTCACATTTGGCCAGGAAGAAAAGAAACCAGCAGAAATGACTCCATGCCAGCAAGGAGAAGTGAATCACAGCTGGAAACCTAAGTGAAGGAAGAGCAGTGATTAATCAGTGTTTGAAAGCCATCTGCTTTCTTTGGCTCTGGAATTCAGGCCAGCAGCACTGGCTACAGATGCTTGAAAGTGGGCTGGGTGCCAGAGAAGGGACAGTGTTTTCCTGTTCAGTGAAGGTGTAAAGGTTCATCTTCTGCAAGACTGGAGTGTGAAAGGGCATGTTCATTGGGGGCAACACGGGTAGGTCCCACCCACCAGCCCATCTGGTTGACTTTTTTTTTTTTGGTTGACTTTCTTTTATTTCAAGTTTCTGTGTTATGATTTTTGTTTCACAGGTTGGAATCCTCTACCTGGACTTACTGTTATCTTTTTTCCCTTCCAAATCCCCAATTTAAAAAATAGGAAAGAAATTGAAAAAAGGTATTAACCTATGGGCAAAGAGAATGGAAATGGAAAAGGGGAAAACAAAAGCTAAAAGATTTCTATAAATTGGGGGGAAATAGGAAGCAGATGGGGTGCTTTGGACCAAATTGTGTTCCCTTAAAATTCATATGTTGAAGCATAACTCCCAATATAATGGCCATTTGGAGGTAATTAAGGTAAAATGAGGTCATAAGGGAGGGGCCCTGATCTGATAGGATTAGTTTCCTTATAAGAAGAGGGATCTCTCTCTCTTTCTCTCAGTGCATGCACACAAAGAAGAGGTCATGTGAGCATACAGGGAGATGGCAGCTACATACAAGCCAGGAAGATCCTCACCAGAACTTGACCCTACTCGTACCTCCATCAGACCTCCAGGCTCCAGAACTGTGAGAAATAAATTTCTACTACTTAAGCCACTCAGTCTACGGTATTTTGTTATGGCAGCCCAAGCAGAGTAATCCATGAGAGATTGATTTAGCTTAGAAGACGAAAGTAGATCATAAAAAGCTGCTAATGGAGTTGGTAATGGTGCAGGGTAGAAAATGGGTTAGTTATTTCAAAGGTCCACATTGAGCTGTTGAACCAACAGGAGCCACCCTACCTTGAAGAGCCAGGTAACCACCCCTCTGCTCATTCTCCTATGAGAAAAGGGAGGATTTTGATTTGTTTTCTGGAGCAACTGAACTGGAGATTGGGGACACAAGGCACAGATAAGGGCCAGGGAAGCTTGGTGCTACAAGCAGGGTGATTAAGGGCGTACATGGTGAACTGTGAAGCCCTTAGTCCTCTGCCTTGGTTTGCTCCTCAAATGCAGCAGTTTGGTATATCTCCCTCCCACTCCAGGGAGGAGAGGGGACGATTCTTCTTTGGAGAAATAAGTAGCCCCAGAGGAGTGATATCTACACAATAAATAGTAAGGGTCTAGCAATGGGAAGCAATATTATCTGCATGCTCCCTGACACCCTACAAAGGACCTTACAACTGGACAAATTCTACCCACATGCACCAAGCTCATGAGAGGACAGCCAAGGATTAAGTGAGGGTAGAATAAAGATACCTTCAAATACACAGAACTCAAAAAATTTATTTCCCGTGCAGTGCGTCTCAAACTCCTGGAGCCTGTGCTTTGGCAAAATGAAGGCAAAACTCAACAAAGAGAAAGACTTGGAATTTAGAAAACAAGAATTACAACACAAAATAATGGTGAAGGGAATACCTAGGATGACAAAGAGTGGATCAAGCCTAGAATAGAACTAGATCAGATGGAGCAGAAAGATGGAGGGATATGAAAGGAACATGTCCATAAGGGAAAAAATGTAAATAATCTGATATATTTCAGTGTTTAGAAAAATAATTCCTAGGTGTTTGAAAGATGCTGAAGCATTAGGGGGAAAGGAGGGCTTAATACATATAAAACTGAAAAAGTAAACAAAATTAGGCAATTATTAATTACAGGAAAAAGTGGTAATAGCTGGCTTTCAAGAGGTGCCCAGTGATCCCCAGTTACTGGTTTTCATGCCCCTTGTATAATCTCCCATGTTTAATAAGAATGATCATGTAACAACCAGGATTTTGTGGAAATGATGATATAAAAGAGATTGGAACTTCCAGCTTGGTCTCTTAAATCAGTTGCTCTGGAGGAAGCCAGCTTCCATGACGTGATGATACTTAAGCAGCCTTAGAACCAAGAGCCAGCCAAGAGCCAACATAACCTGCCAATCATGTGAGTTATCATGGAAGTGGATCCTCCAGCTCCAGTCGAGCCTTCAGATGATGTCAGTCCTCAGTCAGCACCTCCACTGCGAGCTCATGAGACATCCTGAGCCAAAACCACCTGCTTAAACTACTCCTGGATTCGTGACCCAAAGGAACCAAGTAAGATAATAAATGTTTATTGTTGCTTTAAGTCACTAAGCTTTGGGATAAATCTGGAGTATGAAGGTCTTGGTACCTGGAAGTGGGTGCAGCTATAACAAAAACCTAAATCGAGGGTGTGGATCTAGAGTTGGTAGTGGGAAGAAGCTGGAAGGACCTTGAGGAGACAATTAGTGAAAGCCTAGAGGATATTAAAGATATTGTTAGTAGAAGCCTGATAGTTTTTGAGGAGGATGCTGGGGAAGGCCCAATAGAAAGTGAGAGAAATATTATTGGAAATTGGAGGAAAGGCGATACTTGTTATATGGGAGCATAATGTTTAACGATGCTGTTTTGTGCAACAACAAGGAAATTTTTATTTACAGAAAGAAAGACTCACACTATATCTCAAAGACTTTGAGTGACATTGGTGAAGGTATGTGCTGCAGTAAGCTATAGGCATGATAAAAGGAGAGGAAAATTCACCTGGAAGCTGAGGTGTAACCAGTTTCCAAAGCCTGGGGAGTGAGCCTGGGGGTCCTAGGGCAGAGGGTGCAGCTCCTGGGCTGCTGGTTGAGGGGAGCACACATATAAAAGGAGCTACCCCATGGTCACAGTCTCTTGCAGTTCCATGGTCTTGCCTGTTCATTATAGTCCTAACCACCATCGTGACAACACACCAGTCAAAAAAAGAGCAAAACATGAAAAGATGCCCAGCATTGCAAAATATTAGAGAAATGCAAATTAAAACTACAATGAGGTACAACCTCACACCGGTCAGAATTAGCCATCATTAAAAATCTACAAATAACAAATGCTGGAGAGGGTGTGGAGAAAAGGGAACCCTCCTACACTCTTGGTGAAAATGTAAATTGTCCAGCCACTATGGAGAACAGTGTGGAGGTTCCTCAAAAAACTAAAAATAGAGTTGCCATATGATCCAGCAATCTCACTCCTGGACATATATCTGGACAAAATTATAATTCAAAAAGATATGTGCACCCCTATGTTCATAGCAGCACTATTTACAATAGCCAAGTCATGGAAACAACCTAAATGCTCATAGACAGATGAATGGATAAAGAAGATGTGGTACATATATACAATGGAATATTACTCAGCCACAAAAAAGAATGAAATAATGCCATTTACAACAACATGGATGGACCTAGAGATTATCATACTAAGTGAAATAAGTCAAAAAGAGAAAGACAAATACATATGACATCACTTATATGTGGAATCTAAAATATGACACAAATGAGCTTATCTATGAAATAGAAAAGACTCAGAGACATAGAGAACAGATTTGTAGTTGTCAAGGGGGAAAGAGAGTGGGGGAGGGATGGATTGGAAGTTTGGGATTAGCAGATGCCAACTATTATATATGGAATGGATAAACACAAGGTCCTACTGTATAGCACAGGGAACTATATTCAGTATCCTGTAATAAACCATAATGGAAAAGAATATGAAAAAGAATATATATATGTATAATTGAATCACTTTGCTATACAGCAGAAATTAACACAACATTGTAAATCAACTGTATTTCAATAAAATAAATTTTAAAAAATAAAAGGAGCAAAGGAAACGTGTTGGAAGACACTGCTTTTGGAGAACACGCTTAGTAAGATCACCGAGTTGTGAAACCTGGGTTCAAGCCCCCTCTGTCACTCATGAGCCCCGAGGCCCCGGTAGAGTCATTCAGTATCACTGTTCTTCTCTTGCATCATCCGTAAAATAGGGACACTTCACATAGTGCCTTTTAAGCTATTAAGTGCTGTTCAACTAGGGGTCGCCCCCCACCAGCAACTTTGGCGACTGTACTTACACCTCCTCCCAGCATGTTGACTGGAGAAAGATAGTGCAGCTTTCCTGACTATGAAGAAAAACAGTCCATTACTACCATGACCTAGAAAACCTTCTTAATAGTCAGAATTACCGGGAAAAATTATGGAGAACTGGGACACAGCCCCTTTCCACAGTCAAGTGAGGCAAACATAACAGAGGGCTGAGTGAACTGACAAAGGAAGGCATTAGAGCCCAGACTGTCTTCATGTAACAATTTAAGTGCCTCCCCTCCCCTTCCCTCACCTTCATCCCTTTTACAAATAGCATTGGGTGACACAGGCTTTAGCTTTACTTGCCTTAGATTCTTTTTGCTACACTTCCAGAGTGGAAGGCGTGGTTGCCTCCCCCGGCCCCTCCTTTTTTTGTGCAACATAAAATGATTAGAGGTTAAGCTTCTCATCTTTGGAAGCCCTTCACATTAAAGGACGAGGTGTCCTGAGATGCCCACATTGACTGGTGCACTTGTGAGCAGCCTGCCAGCACAGACATCTTTGTAGGCAGGTAGGGTAGGAAGATGCCGGCAGACATGGGACTCTGAAATGTCTGGTGTTTCCTGCGAGGTAGGGTGGCTCTAAGACTTGCTTTTTTTTGTTTGTTTGTTTTGCGGTACGCGGGCCTTTCACTGTTGTGGCCTCTCCCGTTGCGGAGCACAGGCTCTGGACGCGCTGGCTCAGCGGCCATGGCTCACAGACCCAGCTGCTCCATGGCATGTGGGATCTTTCCGGACCGGGGCATGAACCCATGTCCCCTGCATCGGCAGGCGGACTCTCAACCACTGCGCCACCAGGGAAGCCCAAGACTTTCTTGAATTTGTTTAGTGTTGAGATGCTTTCTCCATTCCTATAGCTAATGTTGGCATAGCTGCCTCATAGCAGATGTCTAATGTTGCCTGCAATCATACTTTGGGGCAAAACTTGGTGGGAATCATTAAAGGTGCTTTAGCCATCTCATTGCCAAAACAAGGAGAGGACCATGCCAAGAGAACCCACAAATTAGCCTATTTGCATATGGGCACAACATGCTAGCCTTCTAGTGCTTCTCAAATTTACCCTTGAAATCTTCCTACAGAGCACTTCTAAGCATGAAAGAACTGCAATATGGTCCTTAGAGCTAGAAGGCCACCAGCAATTCTGCACCTGCTACTGTACATGGCCTGCATTTTTTACAGAACGGATGCCTTGTGATTTGTAGGGGGGGAAATCCCTCTCACTATGCCACAGAACACAGAGCCACATGTTAAAACTGTCAGCTGCTTTCAGGAAAGGTGGAAATCTGCATATTCTCACCCCATCTGTACAATGATCCTGATTGTTTTAGAAGTTCTTTAGAAGACAAATCTAAGATCACAGCTCTGAACGGTATACTCATCTATACTACTCAATGAGGCAAGGAAGAAAATTAACTAAAACAAATACAATTTCTCAGGGATTGAAAACAACAACTACTACAGACTTAAGAGGTCATTGAATCACATCCGGTGAGCATTCTTTTTTGCAGCTTTCCTGTTGTTTCACAAAAGCATGACTTACAAATTCATCTATACATTACAGAAATACATTCAGTAATTACAAATTACAGAAATATTTATACAGCAGAGAGTCGTCTTGGGTCTAAAAAGAGAGGGAATGATGGTGTTGTGGATAAAAACTATGTTTTCATTAGTGATTCATCCATTTAAGCAATCAATATTTTAAGAGCCTGCTAGGTTCTGGGATGCAGAGATGGTTAAAGCCACATAAAATGGTACGGTCTCTGCTCTCTGGCTTACAGGAGAGAAAGGAGAAGAGGGAGATAGAAAGGCACGGAATAACAGAGAGACAGAAAGTGGAGGCAAACAGAAAATCAGAGACAGAGTAGATAGACATCTTTTGGCACCAAGCATAGACATGGGAGAGAGATATAAGCCACTGACTGCTTGCTGTGGGACACTGGTCAACTCATTCAACCTTTTTAGACTTACGTTTTCTCATTTGTTAAAAGCTATGTTTTTTAATGGACCAGAAGAATTATATGATTACATTAATTCTTTCAAGACACATGAAGAATTGATATGCACATAAGGGGAGTTTGTTTACTCAACAAATAAGAACAGCTGTTGAGGCTGTATGCCATATATATCGCGTACAGTTGTAAGAAAAAAGTCCCTACCATCTCTGATCTTACAGGGCTCACAATATCATGACAGTCCTCAAACATGGGCCAGGATCACCTGTGGGACTTTTTGTAAGAAAACTTCAAATGCATAGTAGCATATAGTAATGCAATGTTCAGGTTCAAAGGGGACCCTGGAGTCTGACCTATATCCTAAGTCCAGCTCCACCACTTAACAGACTTAAGACTTTGGGGCACTTACTTCTCAAAACCTTAGTTTCCTTATCTGTAAGCCTAGAGTTAATAATACTGATTTAGTAGGGCTGTTTGAGAATGAAATGAGATAACTCATGAGGAGGGCTTTCCACAGCTACTGGAACAAAGTAACCACTCAATAAATGAGAGCTCTTGCAATCAGCTTTTAAATTCCTCCCAATCCTGAAATTTCTTGATCTAGTCTATTTTAGTCTCCAAGGTCTAGGTAGGAACACCTTACAAAGAGAAAAGACAATAGCACAGAGCCACCTGAGCTTTTGAGGAGGGCGTATTTGGCACATGTGTCTGGTGTGGACTTGAATATTATTGTTCACTCCATTCAAACCCTGTACAGGAACTATGAGATACATAAATGCTTAAAATTCACATTTCTACATGTTGGTAGCTTATTTTCTTCTTAGTTGATTAGAGCAAGGGTATGCATCAACAAGTAATGAGATTTGTTGTAATTGCTTTTATTCTATCCCTATCTGAGAAAATGTATACTTGGATTCCATTTCCTATTCTATGAACTCTAACAAGCCAACATTTCATTGACTTATCCTTCAAAAAGAACAGTTTTCTTTTCTGATACAGTATTTTACTTGAAAAATAAATTTGGATAACTCACTGTAACTAATAACATATTTTGGCTGAAATAAGAACTTCTAACCTAGAAAACACATGGGCAGGATATATCAAAGAGAAACAGTTTTTGGTGTGACTTTACCTAAAACAGTAAATCCTAAACTACTATTACAAATGTATACTATTTTCCTTTAAATTGTGAAATTAAAACAAATTTTCCCATGGATTTACTCAAAAAGATTTTCTTAAGCATAATCTGCTCAGACTAAAGGGATTTGTTTTTAAAGATTAACTTTTAAGGCGCTCTTGAGATTTGCATAAATCTTCTTTAATCATAAATTCCTGTTCAGCTGTTCTGCTTCCCTCTATAATATTTGGAGCCATTCTCCTCTTTAATACCTTTTGTCTTTTTAGTCATTTTTTAAAAATTAATTAATTAATTTTTTATTTTTGGCTGTGTTGGGTCTTCGTTTCTGTGCGAGGGCTTTCTCTAGTTGCGGCAAGCGGGGGCCACTCTTCATCGCGGTGCGCGGGTCTCTCACTATCATGGCCTCTCTTGTTGAGGAGCACAGGCTCCAGACGCGCAGGCTCAGTAGTTGTGGCTCACGGGCCTAGTTGCTCCGCGGCATGTGGGATCTTCCCAGACCAGGGCTTGAACCCGTGTCCCCTGCATTGGCAGGCAGATTCTCAACCACTGTGCCACCAGGGAAGCCCTTTTCAGTCATTTTTACAGAGGATTAAGTAATAAAACCACAAAGAACTTATTCCATTGAAATTTCCCTGAAATATTTGCCATTCTCATAACAGATTGTTTTATTATGAGTATATTATATCCACTTGCATGAAACAGCAAGACAGATTTTCCTTCAAAAAGAAAATAGGTTGCATTCATCTTTAACTTTTGCAATTCAGTTAGAATAAGCAATAGCATGCTTTCAAAATACTAGATGGATAGCCCAGTGTGCTGCTTATTTCATATTGATTATTTAATTGTGCCTAATATATGGACTTATATTGATGTGTCTGTCCATTCAATATGCATTGATACCTACCTGTGCCAAGCTCGGTGCTCGTCCTAAAGAGCTCAGACAGGGTTAGGAGGACACTGTCTCTGCCCCAAAGAGCTCACAGTTGGCCAAGGAGATAGAGGAGGCTTCAGAAGAGGGGATGCCACTTGAGCTGAGCCTTAAAGGAAAAGTAGAAGGTTGCCAGGTAGAGGAGTGATGAAATGCTATTCCAAGCAGTGGAACAGTCTTTTCAAAGATTCTAAGGTGCAGAATTGCATGAGAGTTTCAGGAAATGATGGAGTCAGTACATATAACAAGAGGGCAGTTGTCTGTCTTTGAACGAAGGTGTGATTTTACTTGCAAATTGGTAAAAGCATTGATTGCAGATGCACGTTTCCTAAGCCTATATTGTGGCCACTTGATCCCCGATCTCCTGGACCTTCAGCACCGGGTGGCTTGCTCCGATCACCATCCACTAGACTCCCTGGGGTCACCTTCTTCCCAAAGTCTCCCATACACATACATATTGTGCCCACTCTAGGCAGTGAGAGCAGGGTAACTCAATGATGAACGGCATGTACTCTGAAGTCAGTTCTGTCACTTCCTGTGTGACCTCTAGCAATTGACAACCTCTTTTGCCTCAATTTCCTCACTTGTAAAACAAAGATGAAAAGGCACCAACCTCATAAAGTCACTGCAAGGATTAAATGTGGTAAGGTATATCATGATTTACATAAGTGCTTGGCACATAGCAAATTTTAGTTCTTGTTTATTAATAATACTTCCCCCAAATTCCTCACTGTCTGTAAAAAATAAGATTCTGCAATAACTGTTCCCTTTTCGGCTTCATCTACGCTTAAGGAAGGTCAAAATCTTGTGGTATCTGCTGCTTTCAGCCTAATGAGGAACTTCCATGTCCTGGGAGGTAAAGTTCCCCGTTCCTCTACCCACCCCCATTATTATCTGTATTATTATCTGACATTTGCTGAAATTGACACAATAACTTTTTTCATCTAATCATGCGACATAAAGAAGACTCAAATAACAGTATCATCTTGAGTCTCTCTTCTTTGATCTCTTCCCACAGGTTCTGTGCAAGCTTCCCTGGGTTTGTGGCTCCCCCAGCAGGTAAACATTGCTCCATACATAGGGCCACATCCCCTTCTCATCTACTGGTTTCCTTTGAAAAAGGCATATTTATCCCATCCCCATACTAAAATTCTGAGTTCCATCACATAGGTCGAGGCAATCAGCTCCTGAGATTATATTTTTATGTTCTAGCCACTTAATTCCAAGGCTCTGCATGGTGGCACAAAGATGTCAAAAGCTCTGAGTACTGTTTCTGCCTCTCCCCAGCCCCCCACTTCAGTGTTTCTCCCTGTGAATTTCCTGACCAAGCCCCTTATTCCTCTGTAGCTGGGAACTTTATCTCCTCCTGCTGTATATTCAATTCAAACCCTTCTTTAACTGGCAATTCTCCAGGCAAATAGGCTCTCCCCATTCTTCATGAGGTACAACGCATGTCTACCCAAAGGATCACTAACATAGATCGAACTATGCTTTATAAATCACACTTTGATTTTGCACAACCTTTGTAGAGCTGACCTTCTTCTCACCTCTAAAATCCCAATAGGAAAATATTACCTGTATTTCCAAGTCCTTTCCTGTTTTATCACTATAACAATAATAATGGTAACAGGTAACATATATTGGCCCCCGCTTTATGTCAACAACTAAAATAAGCATTTAATGAACATCAGTTCACATGATATTAATGAGTCCTGTGAGATAGGCAAAATTATTGTCTCATTTTACGAATATAGGAAACAATGCTTGCAGGTTAAGTAATTTACCTGAGATCACACAGGTGGAAAGTGTTAGAACAAGGATTCAAGCCCCAAACTTTCTTAACACAAGACCTATGCTATTAACCATTAGATTCTACTGTCTTTCCTAAAGATAACCTCAGAATATAAAGTTTTCTTATATATTCTGCATCTTATGTGTAGTAGATTAAATGATTATCCCCATTTCCACCTCTTCCAATATCTACACTCTTGCCATGGCCTCACAATGGTTCAGCATGTTCCTGCTGCCCCTTGATTTGGGGGTTAGCCCAGGAAATGTGGGCAGAAGTGAGAAGCTTGGGCCTTGTACTAGTTTCCCGGGGATGCCGTAACAAATTACTACAAACGTGGTGGCTCAGAATTTAAAGAATAGAAATGTATTCCCTCACAGTCCTGGAGGTCCGAAGTCCAAAATCAAGGTGTGGGCAGGGCTGGTTCCTTCTTGGCAGCTCAAAGAGAGAATGTGTTCCATGCTTCTGTCTGAGCTTCCGGAGGTTGCTGGCAATCCTTGGAGTTCCTTGGTTGTGTCAACGTAACTCCAATCTCTGCCTCCATTGTCACATGCCCTTCTCCTTGTGTGTCTGTGTCCAAATTTCTCTCATCTTATAAGGATGCCAGTCATTGGATTAGAGCCACCCCCCAGTTTGACCTCATCTTAACTTGATTACATCTGCAAAGACGTTACTTCCAAATAAGGGCATATTCACGGGTAGCAGGGGGTAGATTAGGACTTCAACATATCTTTTGGGGGCACGAATCAACCCACAGTAGCCTTAAAAAGCACTTGGTTTTTCTGCTTGGTACCTAGTACTACTGCCATCACCCTGGGCCTAAATGAAGATCTACAGAGTAAGAGCTGCCCCAGCC
The DNA here is from genome assembly GCF_059928025.1 of Delphinapterus leucas. Classification (NCBI taxonomy): domain Eukaryota; kingdom Metazoa; phylum Chordata; class Mammalia; order Artiodactyla; family Monodontidae; genus Delphinapterus; species Delphinapterus leucas. Next base: position 22,280,914 of record NC_143149.1, read on the forward strand.
AGACGGATCCACAGTTCAAAGCAGAGCTGCTGGGCTGAGTCCAGACTATGTGAGCCACCCCCCATCTGACCCCCAAACCATGAGAAAATATGATTGTCACTGTCATCCACAGTGTTTTCAGGTGGTTTGTTATACAGCATTTTTGTGGCAACATCTAATCAGTGCAATAGGTCTCCTACCCACTAAAAATAACTGATTAAAAGATACCATGTGAGGGAAAAACCCATTTGCAATAGCAACAAAAGCCATAAAACACTTCAGTATACCACTCTTCAGCAGATATTGGTCATGTGAACTTAAATTTTGTATTATTCATGGAAGACTATTTTCTAATTAAACAATTATTGGGGACCGCACTGGAGATTCATTCAAGAAACAATGTGAACCTATCTGTGGATAGTAAGGAGGGATGAGGGGGAGAAAAAAAAGGAGCTAAAGACGTTAAAAGAAAATATCCCTGCCCTCAAGTTGCTCACGATTACATGAGTGTACAAACTTCTGTAGGTGAATGGGGTAAACAATATGCCATTATAACTATGTCCAGCTATTTATTTCTTGCCCCTCAAAGGCATTTCTGAAAAAGAACATCAGCTGCAAAGGAGCCTAACCATTTCGCCAGGAAGAAAAGCACGCAGAGGTGCCCGTAATAGCCAGACATATTTCTAGGCTTTTCTTTTCTATGGGCCACAGGAGTTCAAGCTGCCCATTATGCTTTCCAGCTAAAGTCACTCTCAGACTTTCTCATCTCATTCAGCCCTTTCCTCCTGTCACATGTTTCTCAGTCCTGACCATACCCAAGCATCTCCAAGGAAGATTCTTTTCATGCTGCTAATTAGAGTTGATGTATTCATGGAGCTCTATTTTCCCATCAGGTCATCCCGTCTGAGGCCAACATTCCTTTTGAAGTCTGGAGACTCTGAAGCTTGGAGGAGCTGAAGAGCTCTCAGAGAACAGAGCCTCCAGGAATAAAACTTTAGAAAGATCTTAAGATCATTAGCACTCTTTTTCTTCCCTGCTCAAAGAGTATCTCTTTGGAAAATCTTCGGTGGTGAAAGTCATTAAGGATCACATATAAAACCCTAATTAATCAAAGTGTGAATCCAATTTTTGACGAGCTGTTTTTATCTCCATTAGATTTGGGGTTTGTAAAAATCTGGACTACTTTAGCACATAACAAAAGGTGGTTGCCCTACAATGTTGAAGTCTAAGTCACTCGAGCTATCTTCTCATTGCATCAAATTCCTGGTGACCTCGCATGAGTCATTGTTCAACAACGAGGATTTCTAATTCAGTCAACAAAGAGCAACGGAATGTTCACCTTTTGCTACCAATTCCTCAGTTTGAAAATGACATTTACCCGCAGTATTCAGTATTCAATTTGTTCTCTTAAATGAGCTAGAAAAGTTACCTTATACCAGGCACAATCTTCCTGTTTCTCTGGCAGACAGCTGTCTAGGAAATGCACTCTGTACTGTTGTTTATTACTTGAGAATCTGCTGCTGTAGAAGCACAGGCACATTTACAACACCATAGACGGATGGATGGAAATGAAGCAGGGTATAGAAATGAACTCTATGGTTTTAGGTTATTTATTAAGGCTCTCTAAGCATCAGTGTCTTCATCTGTATAACGAAGATAATAATATTTCCTGCCCATCTTACAGGGTGATTATGAGAATCAGTTCTTCAATGTATAAGCAGTACCTACGATATCCAACACTGTGATAGCTATTTCTGAAAACATAAAGGTATTACTTCTTGACTCCATGGTTTTTTAATGGAAAAATAAAGGAACCTATGTAAATGGTTAACAGTCCTACAAATACAAGGTAGTAGCAGAGGTCATGGTAGTCAACACAGAAAGTCAATATTGGAAGAGAAGTTAGAGTCTAGCCCTCTCATTTTAAACAAACTGAGTTCCAGAGGGATAAAGGACCTACGCAAGGATGTACAACTAGTAGAATCAAATATTTGTTGTTAAAATATCCCAATTTTTAAGCAGATTCCTGGAAATGCAGTATGAGCTAGTCTAGTCTGCTAAAATTTAAACAGTTCTATGGGGAGAGCTGAGGACATTTAGAGAAACCATTTAGCTTCGTTGGACACTGCAGCTAAAAGGACAGGCTCAGGAGTCAGACTGATAGGTATTGGATTCTGGCTCTGCCACTTATTAACTAGTGACCTTGGGCAAGTTACTTAGCTTTTCTGTCTAATTTCTTCATCTGTAACATGAAGATAATAATAGTACCAAACTCCACAGGATCGTTGTGGAGAGTCAGTGAATGAATATATAACGGGCTTAGAGCAGAGTCTGGCAAATGACAAGCCTCAGTAACTGTTATCTATTAATGTATTTAAGTCAGGTAGAGGCTCACATGGGTCATTCTGTTGGGAAGAGAGGTGCCTATGGAAGGGATGATTGGGGAAGACAGTCACATTAGACCAAAGGGCAGCGCCCAAAGCAGTGAATGCCCTGAACGCCACTTTCCCCGCAAACCAACCCAGAGCTGTTACCTTTAGGCTATTTCCTTCCTTTCATTCAAGTGTCAGTTAAGATCCTGAGCATTTCGAATATTATGCACGAGGGCTGAGGCAGAGCATGAGCTCATAATTCTAGAACTGTAGCACGGCTCTTTCATCAACTCGGCTCCCAGCAGCAGCTCACTCTGGGTTCAATTCGGGCAGCAGAGAAGAGGCAGCCCGTGTTCTGGGATAAAAGCATTGATCACCCATCATTAACAATTCATTAGCCTCCTCTGCCCGGCTGGAACTGGCCTAGATGTTGACAGGCAAAGCCTGGAGGGGTTGTTTGGTCTACACACTGATCACACGTGATTATATAAGGCTTCCTAACCGCAGCAGAGCGCGACAGGCACTGCAGACCCTAGGTTAGGGTCACTCTGGGACAACTGTCCATTTTCCAGCCTCACTAGGTGACGGGGCTGTAAGCTAGTCAGTGAAATCGGCACAGCTGGAAAATGAACGTGTCGGCCCAGAGGTGTGGCCAGCTCGGGACAAAGCAGTGTCCACGGCTAGAGGGAGTTGGGAGCGACCAGGTCGGTGCTGGAGCAGTGAGCTGCCACGAGGATTCAGTCGTCTGATCCCCTCTAGGTAAATCCCTTTGATAGACAGCGAAGCATCCGGCTTCCTTTAACCTTCCAATCAGACAGCCACCTCCCTCTTCCTCGGATTGCAGGCTGCCTGTCTACTGATGATAATTTGACTTCCCACGTAGACTTCACGGCAGGGAGAGAATGTCCTTGAAACAGAGTATGTGTCTGATCTCCTGGCTGATTCCACTTGTCATTGTAAATTAATAAAATGGTGTTTTGATTTACACATCTGTCTCTTGTGAACTTGGTTAGTATGACTGAGGGCCCAGTAAACTGATCTTACCTCAGTGTGCTGACAAAACCAATTTTCTCAGTTTTTGCACCTGAAAAACAAAGGGCCAGACCCTGGACCGTGTGGTTAAATCACCAAGGTAAATTCCTCTTTGAAGTATCTGGCAGCGGGACAGCCAGCCTTCCTTCTATTGCTTATTAAACACATTTATCTCCTGGACTTTAATCTTTCAAGGTGAACGCTCCATGTTCAAGGCCCACTCAAATGATTGATTCCATGGTGATAAACACAGGAAATGGGAAGTTTGCCCCTACCCTGAGCTACCCATCAACATTTTGATAAATCTACAAAAGCACCTAATCACAACATAATTCTAACGAGCATGCGATTTTTAGTGTTTTACACATGTCCTCTATTCAAAACTATTAAATTATTATTCATTTATAAGCCAAACTTTCCTAAGACTTCTCAGACAGTACAGATTAGGTTATGTTATCTTTAAACCCGTGGTGCTGGCTGGGTGGCCCTCAGCCCCCTCCCCCAAGTCCCCAGTCTGCTCTGGGAGTTGTCTGAGGGGATCTCACCTGTGCTCACAGCCCTCTCCTCCAGCCTCTTTTTGAATGTTGGCTGCCCACAGGTCGCTTTCAAGAGAGCCTGACCTTTGCCACCACCCCTGTTTTTGGTGTTGCAGTCATTCGAAGATTTCATCTTCCAAGCATACTATTTCTGGGAGTCTGCAAAGATATTTTCTGAAGTCAAGCCCATCTACAGAAAGTATGCATTTTCCATCTTCCTCTTCAAGTCAGACAAGGCAGTCTTGCATCCCATCATCAGCCTCTGTTCAAGGGAAGTTTGATCTTACAGCACATCTAAATGGCAGGAAAATTCATGTATCTGAAGTATTCAGATCCCTGTTAACAGATCAACAACAGCTATATCAAAATGTCTCATATTTCCAATGGCCAAAACTGTTTGTACTCATGACCCGTCAGATAGGAAGATACTGGAGGATACAAGCTCTTTCCTACAGGCAGCCCACCAGCTACTTGACAAGGAGCTGCAGAGACTTTAGGAGTAGAATGGCACCTCTCAAGCCCAGATCCTATACCTGTTCTATATCTTAGTCCATTAACAGCAGGGAAGGAACTTGAAAGCTTATTAGAAAAGAAGGCAATCATGCAATAACAGTGGCAGACTTTGTAGATCATCGCCCAATTGCGTTTTGGAAACTGGTGTGGTTTTTTAGGCATCTTGACTTGCCCAGTAATTACCTGGGTTGATTCTGTTTTCTGAGCATTGTAACAGATATTCAAAGATACTCCACCCCTGTAGTCTGAAGATGGTAAATATGTTTTAACACAAATATTATGGGACATTATGAAAACACATGAGGACGCAAAGCCTCCTTTGTACATCCCCACACCCCAAAGTATCCAATGGTCTCATTTTTGCAAAGAAGTGATAACTCATTTAACCAGGAGCTATTGAAAAGTACGGTGAAAAACATTAAAATGAAGATCTATGGACCAATGAATCAGATTTTAGAGACACTAAGTGTCCACATTTTGAAAGACAGCAGCGTTTACACTGAGAAATACTATTTCTCTCACTTGTCATATAAAGATGGCATATGATCGTCTCACACAAAACTGTGACAGATCACAAGTACAGTGGTGATGGATGGGATGTGGAAAAACCTTTGGATGTGTGTGCATGTGTCCTTTTGATGTGTATTGGATAGTCAGTGTGTAAAATAGCACTTCTATAAAAAACACAAGGAAAAACTAAAGCCATGATAATAACAAACTGTCATGTATCCAAGAAAACAGCAACAAAAGACCTGGAGCAAAAACCATTAGTATGAAAAGCCATGTCAGTCTATGACAGAGCAAAGAGATGTCCCCCAAATTTAATAATGTATTTGAGCAACGTAAACTTAAAAATGATATTTTATATATTTACATAAATGTATATGTATGTGTGTATATATGTACATATATATGCATATATATATATATATATATATATATATGTAGATATTTATAATCTTTCCAGGGATGGGATCCTGGGTGTAGTTTTGTACTAGCTGGTTCCTGTGTTTTCAGGAAAAAAGCAGTAGAGCGTAAAGGGTAAGGTGCTCTGGGCACACACCTTACACACTTCAGTTCTCAGCTCTTCGATTCACTTAAGAGGAATGCTTCCATATGAGATGCTCAGAAGAGGCAAATCCACTGAGACTGAAAGTATATTAGTGGTTGCCAGGGTGACAAGGGAATGGGGGTGACTGCTCATGGGTATGGGATTTCTTGAGATGATGAAAATGTTCTAAAATTGCATAGTCATTATGGCTGCATATCCTTATGAATATCTACCCAAACCACTAAATTGTATACTTTAAAAGGGTGAGTCTAGTATGTGGATTATATCTTAAGAAAGCTATTATTAAAGAAATAGGTTAGGAAATAAAAAAGAGGAACACTTCATCTTCCTGAGCCTCAGCTTTCCCAGCTGTGAAATGGGATGATGATGATAGCTGACTATGACGATGCATGTAAAGTGCTGAGCACAGAGTCTGCTCCAGTCACTTCAGCAGTATCATCCTGTCCTTGCCTTCCTCTGCCAGTGGCTGGTACTCAGGCCTCTCCCCTGATGGAGGAGGGGAGCTGCCTCCCGTATAATTCATACTATTATATAACTTCACTTGTATCTGTAACTTACGTTTCTGCCCTGTTGTAGCACTGATCCACCCTAGAGGTGCCCTTTCTATAGAGGAGGGAGAGAGAAAAGAAAACAGCACATTTCCTGGGCTCTGGTGACAATTTTTCCACTTCCTAGGCTATGGAGCTATAGAGGGAGCTCCCAGGAAGGTTATTTAAACTCCAGGGCACATCGGTGTTGCTAGGTGCCTGTACCTGGTAGCACAGCCTTGCTCCAAGATCAGTTCCCCCGTCAGACAGTATGATGAGAGTCCAACCCACATACCTGATGCTGTTCTCTCTTATGGTACCTTTATTTAACCGTCTAATTCCACCCAGCAACCTGAATGGACCCACCAGCACCCCAATCCACTAAATGTGCATATATATGCCTAGATCCCCACTTGGACAGATTTCAAGTTGTTGCCTAGAGGGCTTCTTGCCACATATGGCGTGTGGCTGGTACTGCCCAGCTTTGTGCTCTGGAATAATTGAACCTGAATTTTAATCTAGCTGGGACCCCTGACTCTGCTCTCTTCTGCAGAAAATAAGCCTTCTCTTTGTGAGAGATCCATAGAATGTTTACCAAATATTAATCATATGAAGATAATCGCAATAAATTCAAAGAATAGAAATTCAATAGGCCACATTCTCTAGACATAATGCAATAACACTAAAAGCAATTTTTTTAAATTATAACCAAAAAAAACAAAAAACAAAACCCTAACCATTTGGAATTCTTTTAAGTCTTCTAATAACCGTTAGACCAAAGAGGAAATGAATAATACAAGGATACATCATTTAGAAAATAATGGAAATAATGAATACATATCAAATCATGGAATGAGGCCAAGCAGAATTGAGAAATAAATTTATAAACTTCAATTGTTTAAATAAAAATGAAAAACACATGCTAAGCTGTAAAGTTAAGATTTTTGAGGAAAGAAAAAAAAGAGGTTCCCAAGGAAGGAAATAATCAAGTTAAGAGCAAAAAGAATACCATCTTCTGTATAATGAGTGCCTACGATGTGTCGGGTTCTTTTATATACATTTTCTAATCCTTCCAAAATTACAAATTGGGTACAGTCATCCCTTGGTATCCTCAGGGGATTGGTTCCAGGACGTGGGTACTAAAATCCTCCAGTGCTCAAGTCCCTTATATAAAATGGCTCAGTATTTGCATATAACCTATACACACTCTCCCATATAATGTAAACCATTTCTATTTTACTTATAATACCTAACACAATATAAATGCTATGTAAATAGTTGCTGACACACAGCAAATTCAAGTTTTGCTTTTTGGAATTTCTGGAATTCTTTTTAATATTTTTGATCCGAGGTTGGTTGAATCCACAGATGTGGAACCCACAGATGCAGAGGGCAGATTTTACTATTATTTCATTTTGCAAATGAGACTACTGAGTAACAGAGAAGATGAGGAACTTGTTCAAGGCTTCACAGCTCTTAAGTTATGAAAGGAATTTGAGCTCAAGTCTGTCTGACTCCAAACATTGCCCTATTTCTACTATATTCTATCCACTGATATTTGCTCTAATATATCTCATTCATACAAACATACATTAAAAAATTGACCACATGCTGGGTCATTGAGAAGGATTATATTGGGTTGGCCAAAAAAGTTCATTTGGGTTTGTCCATAAGATGGTATGGAAAAACCTGAATGAACTTTTTAGCCAAATATAATGGGTAAGCCTCAGAAAGACTTAATGAACAAAAACGATAACAACAAATATTATATCAGATGCAGAGATGTAAAAATAAAAGTTATACTCTGTACAAATACATAATACTAGGCTTTCTATCAGATAGGCAAAAATTCAAAGTTTAACAATATACCCTTTTGGCAAAGACTGAGGAAGAAGGTACTTACTCTTCCTCTCTGTCTCTCTCTCTCACTCCTACATTGCTGGAAAAAATGCAAAATGGTAAACCAATGGAGGGAAATTTAGCAATACATACCAAAACTCCACATGCATTTACCTTTCAACCAGTCCAGCAATCTCACTTCTATAAACTTATCCTGAAGAGACACCACCAACAACACAAAAATACCCAAGCATAATGTTATTCATTGTAATTTCAAATTATTGGCAATTACCTAAATGCCCAGGCATAGAAAGTTGGTTAAATACTATGGAACATGCACAAAGAGGAGTACAATGCAGCTGGAGAAAAGAATAGGAAAGATCTTTACAAACTTACATGGAGTGATTTCCAGGATATACTGTTAAGTGAAAAAAACAAAATGCAAAAGATTTTGTATAATACAGTACCTTTTGTGTAAGAAAAAAGGGAAAATCAGAAAACATACATAAATCTGCTATTTTGGGGAAAAAAACACAAAAAGGATGAATCGTAAAACAGTGAAATTTGTAACCTACAAGGGATAATGGAATGGAGTAGAAAGGCTAAGGGAAGGACAAACATCATTGAGTATCAGTATAAACTTTTATTTCAAAAATAAAAATACATATATTTCCTAGTACTATCTGCTAAAAGGACCTAGTGGCCAGATACTGGCCACTAAATACCAAGGCTGCTTTGAATGGGGTTCCCATTGGCTAAATCTGGGATAATTTGAGCATCAGAATAAATAAGAAATATACTGGGTTACATTCTGCTATTTAACATGGAAATCATGAGTCCATACTGATGGTAGATAACTAGAGAGATAGTGGATATTAGGTAAGTAGGTAGAGAGATAGATACATACACATGTACATATGAAGGGAGAGTTCATCCACGTAGCCCATTTATTTTTAAAAAATAGTGATTTGCAACTGCATCACCCCTTGCCAACTGATAAATGTGTAGGGAATAATGGAGTTGAAAACCACTATTTTGCAATGATCACAATAAAGATTATTTCAGGCAAGAATCATCAATAGTTGCTAAATTTGAGGGGAGAAATGGGAGCAGGATATTTACTTGGTATAATGTGTCTCCCCACAGAAGGTTTATTAGTTGCAAGGGGAAAATAGTAATTATACAGTGAAGAAACTGGGTAGCATCTTGATTGGGTGATCAAAATTAACATCAGTAATGAGGGGCAGATGGGCCTCCTATGCCTCCAGATATGATACCCTGAGAAGGACACAGTATCAGCTTTGTGGTATTCTGGCCTCCAGTGGATAACTGATGCATTTCATCATGAAGAAACACCAGACAAACCCATATTGAGGAACATTCTGTAAAATAACTGGCATGTTTTCTTCAAAAATGCCAATGCTCTGAAAGATAAAGGAAGGCTAAGAAACAATCCCGATTAAAGGAGAATAAAGAAACATGACAATTTAACATGATACCTGATTCTGGATTGTATCCTAACTTGGAGGAATAAAGTATGGTCTAAAGTTCATTATTGGAACAATTGACAAAATTGGAATATGCATTTGATAAAGCATTAGTCAATGTTAAATTTCCGAATTTTATAACTGCATTGTGGTTACATAAAAGAATAATTTTTTTCTCAGGAAACACACACTGAAGTTTTAAGCACAGTGACACAGTCAACCTGCTCTAAACAATGATGTTTGTGTGGTATATGTGGGTACTTGTGTGGAGAGAGAGAACAAATGAGGCAAAAAGTTTAAAAATTGGTGAATTTGGGTAAAGGGTATATGAGAATTCTCAGAATTATTCTTGAACTCTGGTAGATTTGAAATTATTTCAAAATAATAAGTTAAATTATATATATATATATAATTTATTTAAATTATATTTAAATATATAAAATTTTATTTTAAACAAAATTATACATATATATTCCTGAATGGGTTAAGGGCTTTCCTGCCTTTTTTCTCATTCTCATTCACTTTGGACAATTCTCTTAAATGAAAGACAACATTTTATATTCTTATTCACATCTTCATCTTTGACCAGATAAATCTCTTCCCCTGCTGATACCTTTATATGTTGTTTCATTACACAGTTTTATTTTGAGGTAGGTAAAAAATGAGAATTTTTCTTCCCAGTTGATAAGTGAAAAAAAAAAAGAGAAAACTAGAAGTGCTAGGAAGAGAACATCCTTGCCAGGGATTAGGCAGGGGATAGGGCAGCCCGATGTGGATTTTGCACTAGGACACTCGGTGGCTCCCTGGAGACCTCTGGAATTAAGTGGTGGCTTGTAGTAGGGTGTGAGCCCAAGGCTAGAGGAGGCCCCGGGTCCTTATGAGCAGCCCTGATGTAGTCAGCATTTACCACTTCCTGGACTGTACCCAGGAGCACCAGGGGTCCCGTTAGAGGGACAGCCCAGAGCTCAGTCTTTCAGCTCTTATTCTCACCCAGAGACCATCCACTCTCTTCTCCCTAACAAGGCCATACAATGATAATTATAATGATTTTTTCCCATTCTTCCTAGACTCATTTCCATTTGGTTAAAAATGCACTTCCCCAATGATTCATTTATCAGCCTGCTCCTGTATTTAATCATGCCTTCCCCAGCGCCCTTCCCAATGATGTGAAATTGTTATCCAACAAGACCCAAACTTCTCATACTCCCATATGATTGCATGGCACTCGCTCCATTTCCTTAAGTTATAGCAATAATTAAACTGTGCTTTAATTAAGTAAGCCCTACCCTCCTCTTATAACATCCCCATTCAGGCAATTTCCTTCAGGTAATTTCCTTCATTTTGATATTATTACTCACGCCTACTGGGGTTAGAAGAGTATATGTGCCGGCACAGGATGAAATTTTATGTTGTCTCTGAATGTTGATTAATTACCCTGGCAACATGTGTAATTTCTACAGCTCTATAAAATCTAGCTCCTTATTTTCTCTCTCCAAAACCTCTTCTTCTGGGGAAGTAGAAAAGCAAGCCCTTCTGCCATTTTCCACCTGAACCATAATCTGTGTACAAATCCCCAGACCCAGGAAAGAATTGGTATTTATAGCTCTTGCTCTTACGCACATCAGAAAACATGACAGACTGGAGGGCACCAGTTCTGAGTGCATACATGAAGCGCCATATTGTGGAATTCCTCAGATTCCTATTAAGTTACAGAAAATGTGAGGCAATCGGTATAATTCTGCTCTGTGTCAGCCTTGCAAACAGGAAGTGCTAGTATATTTTTCAGACCTGAGTGTCCTAAACCAACACAGTCAGGGGGCTCTCTCAGTCTGAGCTTCCTACCTCAGAAGGTAAGTAAGTATGCCTGAGCCCAGGCCCCAGTTAAGCCCCTGTCTCACAACTGGGAGTCCAGCTGGGCGTTTCTGCCCAGTCTACCGGAGACCCAACCCAGTAACTCTAGGGCACAAGAGGACCAACCTTCCTGGTTTACCGAGGACTGAGTGGTTTCCTAGGACCTGGCACTGATGCGGGGAGCGGGAATATCTCTGGGATCTGGGGACATCTTCAACGCCACAGGAATGCAGGTGCCCATGACTCACAGCAGAGATTCCGGGTTTACAGCAGCAGTTCTAATCTGGACCTCACAGCTGATCTGCACACTCTGGCACTGGACTCTTTGCCCCCTTCAAGCCTGACGCGTGCAGGGGGCAGGACTGAGAGTGAATGATCTCAGCTAGGGCTGGCAGAGGCAGGGCTAACCTCTTCATTCAGCAGGCCAGTGAATTCGCTTGGGGAGAAGAAATTGCAAGGCCAGTGCGCTAAGGTGCACAGTTGAACGTGAGCTGCCCAACTGCCTGAAGTGACCCAGGACCATGACTTGCAACCTTTGGAGAGAACGTGGTTGTCTGAGTCAAAAAGTGGTGGCAGCACATGTGAATTGTCTGAAACCTGAGAAAGAAATATTGGCACGCCTAGCATGGTTTTCAGTCAAACACAGAACCGGCCCCAAAGCTAGCCAGTTAGGTCAGATATGTGGTCTGAACAGTCCTACCTGGAAAAAACACAAAACTGTGAACCGTTCTTTCTGTCTTCCCGGGAAGATCTGAGGCTCTCAGGAAAATGGACGCTCTGCCTCTTGCTTTAAACAAAGAATTCTCATTCCCTCGCTCTTCCCCAACATTTGGCGTTTGCGTTGCATGAAGAGCGATCAAGACCACGGTGGTTTTAGCAATGGATCCTGCTCCTCTGGCTGTGTGTGTGTGTGTGTGTGTGTGTGTGTGTGTGTGTGAGAGAGAGAGAGAGAGAGAGATACACACACACACACACACACACACACACACACACACACACACAGAAGTACCTTGGCTTGGGCAAAGGCCTTCTTTGCTATGGATATTGATGCAAGTACAGCTCAAAGCCTATTTTCTTCCCCAGAAGTCATCACAGTACACATTTCAGCTTCTTTTTAATGTGCCTGTGTTCTAGAAGCTGAATGTCTCCAGTTGACGATAGCAGAGCCTGTTATTTTGCCCCAATCTACTGTCGAGCTATTGCCTGGAGAATTGATGCAAATCATATTGGCTTTTGTTTCTTTTCTCCTACCCTTGCTTGTGGAGAGTTTTAGAGAATATGGCCACCCCGACAGACTGCTGTTCCTGATCAAAACTCCCCGGATTCTCTGGGCAGAGGGCTCACCCGCCAGCCAGCCGTTTGTAGAGGGTGAGAAAATGAAGCAAAATTAGCATCATATCCACACCCTTTCTTCTCCTAACAGGCCAGCAGCTGGCTCTTCCCACTGGGCAATTTTTCCCTTTTTCTTTGTGATTTGCCAAAGAAAAAAACGGAAGGGAAGAACAATTAGGAACATCATTTAAGGTGTGTGTACCTGGTGGAGCCCTTTCAAGTGACATTCAGAAGCACTGGATCCCCGCAATTCCTGTGCCCCAGGCCAGTCTGGCCCAGATTTCTCGTTTCAATGACATCCATTCTTTAGTTTCCTCATTGTGTTCTGGTCTCTTCTCAAATGACGGTACCCAGGGGATAAAACATTGCCCTTGTTTTTTCTTTTTGTCTTTATTTTAAGGGCAATTCCCCTAGTCCTTTTGTTTTCAACCATGGAAGGAATTCCTGTTCTCATCAATGGCTCTGCTGGACTAAGGCTAACCACAGGTAGATATGTGGACAGATCTTAAAGCTGGTGGCCTGAAATCTTTTACCCATTATAGGTGAGCCCCCATCTAAAAATACTCATTCTGCGGAAACCTGAACCTTCAAACAGATTATGAAAGCACTTAAGAGATTCTTTACAAAAAGAATCCTCCCAAGATTGATTCCTGTAGGTAATTGCTTACAGATCATTCACTATAATTAAAGATTGGTAGAAGATTCACTGGAGAGGAAAAATTAATTTGAAAAGAAATTTAAAGTCAACCTGTCAGAACCATCAAAAATTAAAATCTCTCAGAAATGTAAGTAAACCCTTGGGTTATAATAAAAACCTATGCTGAAACAGAATTTTGTATACAATAATTTAAGCCATATTTTTGTTTTCTAAAAGCTAGATTCTAATGGAATTTGATTAATCAAATGATTAAATCAAAGGCTTATCTGTAAGTACAAGGAACAAACTTGTGTGACCGTCTTATTACTTTCAAATGAAGACGTAAATGCAAATTAGCTCATTATCAGGCAGAAGGAGAAAAGAATGTTTCTTTCTATTTGGAAAAAGGCAGCCACAAAAAGAACCATGCAAGAGTTCCACATTTTTTTTCTCTTAAACTCCTTGGTAATCTAATAAATGAAAAATAGTATCTTATTGTTCTAATATGTATTTCTCCATCCATAATAGAAAAATGTATTTTCACATGTTTATAGTCCTTCAGATTTTCTCCTTTTTGAATAGTCTTAAATTATTATTATGGTTCTTTTTAAACTTGTTTGTAGGAGTAATTTCTGTATTGTAGGTCTATGCTGTCCACTACTCTACCTACTAATCACATGTGACTGTTGAACACCTGTGGTTAGTCTGAATTGAGATATTCTATAAGTGTAAAACAGACGCTGGGTTTCAAAAACCTAGTACAAAAAACCCGAGTCTGAATGAATTAAAAAAACACCCAAACATAGAATAAGATCCAATTATATACTGTCTATAAGAGATGCACTTTAGATTTAAGGACACATGTAGGCTGAAAGTGAAAGGATGGAAAAAGTTATTGCATACAAATGTTAACCAAAAGAGAGCAGGGGTAGTCATACTTAGACAAAATAGACTTTACATCAGAAACTGTCACAAGAGACAAAGAAGGACATTATATAATGATAAAAGGGTCAATTCACCAGGAAGATAACAATTATAAATATATATTCACCCTATATCAGAGCAATCAAATATAGGAAGCAAATATTGACGGAATTGAAGGGAGAAAGAGACAAAAACACAATAATAGTAGGGGATTTCAACACCCCACTTTCCATAATGTACAGAACATTCATACAGAAGATCAATAAGGAAACAGAGAACAACACTATATACCTGATGAACCTAACAGACATATAGAGAAAAAGCAATCCTAAAATTCATATGGAATCACAAAATACCTCAAATAGCCAAAACAATCTCGGAAAAGAAGGACAAAGCTGGAGGCCTCATGCTTCCTGACTTCAAAATATATTACAAAGCTACAGTAATCAAAACAATATGGTATTAACATAAAATAGATGTATAGACCAATGCAACAGAATAGAGAGCCCAGAGATAAACACATATATGATCAAATGATCTTCAATAAGGATACTGAGACTATATCATAGGAAAAGGATAGTCTCTTCAGCAAATGGTGTTCAGAAAATTGAATATACACATGCAGAAGAATGAAATTGAACCCTTGTCTTATACTGTACACAAAAATCAACTCAAAATGGATTAAAGACAAACATAAGACCTGAAACTATAAAACTCCTAAAAGAAAACATAGGGGTAAATTTTCATAATATTGTTCTTGGGAATGATTTCTTTGCTATGACATCAAAAGCACAAGCAACAAAACCAGAGAGAGAGAGACTACATCAAACTGAAAACTTCTGTACAGCAAAGGAAAAAATCAACAGAGTGAAAATGCAAGGCAACCCAGAGAATGGGAAAAAATACTTGCAAACCATATATCTGATAACAGGTTAACAGCCAAACTATAAAAGGAACTCCTTCAGCTCAATAGTAAAAAAACAAAAAAACCCAAATAACCTGATTTTAAAATGGGCAAAAGACCTGATTAGACAGTTTTTCAAAGAAGATATACAAATGACCAACAGGTATGTGAAAAGATGTTTAATATCACTTATCATCAAGGAAATGTAAATCAAAACCACAATGAGATATCAGTTAGGATGTCCATTATCCAAAACAAACAAACAAACAAAAAACCCAACCATAAAATAACAAGTGTTTGGAAATTGGAACTCTTGTGCACTGTTGCTGGGAATGTAAATTGCTACAGCCACCAGGGAAAACAATATGGAGGTTCCTCAAAATATTAAGTATAGAACTTCCAGTCGATCCAGCAATCCCACCTCTGGGTATTTATCCAAAAGAATTGAAAACGAGATCTCAAAGAGATAGGTATTTCTACTCCAGTGCTCATTGCAGAGTTATTTACAATAGTTGAGATGTGGGAACAACCTAAACGTCCATTGATAGAAGCAAACTGTGGTGTATACATTCAATTAAATGTTATTCAGCCTTTTAAAAAAGGGAGGTCCTGCCATACTACAGCGTGGATGAATCGTGAGGACATTATGCTAAGTGAAATAATCCAGTCACAGGAGGACAAATACTGCATGATTCTATTTATATGAGGTATCTAAAGTAGTCAAACTCACAGAAGCAGTAAGTGGAATGGAAGTTGCCAGGGGCTGGGAGAGAGGGAAATGGGGAGTTACTGCTCAATGAGCATAGAGTTTCCATCATGCAAGATAAAATTTTTGATTGATGTAGTCAAATTTTTAAAGTTCCCTTTAGGGCTTATGCTTTTAATATTATTCCTTGTATTAATCTTTTTAACAATATTCTATTTTATTCCAGTTGTCTTAAATTTATTATTTTTCTCTTGTTTTAATTTTATTCCATCTGGAATTGTGTGTGTGTGTGTGTGTGTGTGTGTGTGTGTGTGTTGTGAGGTTTGTATAAACTTTTATTTTTTTTTAGTTTTGAAAACCAGTTGTCCCTATATCATTTATTAAACAATGGATCTGTTCCTCCACTAATTTGTTAAGCCACCTCTATCCTAAATCAGGTTTCCATGGTGTGCAGGGATGTGTTTCTGAGCTCTTTATTCTCTATCATTGATCTATTTGATCTATCTTTTACCCCCATGCCACATTGTTTCAATTGCTATGGCTTTATAATACATCTTATCCCTGGTCAGAAGCTCCTTGCCAACCCTCCTTGTTCTTTATTTTCACTTGCTGTTAGAACTTTTCAAATTCAGGATTGGCTCCCCTGCAGCCCTACAAAGAGTAAGTGCTGAACAGTCAGGCAGCTGACTCTCCTCTGGACCCTCCCCTGATAGACGGTACATTGCCAAGCCCTAGACCTAAAGTTACGTGATCTGGTTCCTATCTTGGGAGAGAATCTGTTTCCTCTCCTGGCCTCTGGCAACTGGTCCAATGCAAGCTGTAACTGGAGGCTATGTCACATCCTCCATCCTCTAGTATAAAGCATGACCTTCACACAGCATTCTAGGAGTGGCTTCCCTGAGTACGTGGTATATATTTGCAGCTCCCACTGGACCACAAAGTGTTGGCCTCCCTTTACTGCAACTTACTCCCCCATCCATCTCTGAATGCTTGGGGCTCCCTCGGTTGCTGTTCAGCATGATTCCCCTATTTTCAAAAACAGCTATACAGCTTTAATATCCTTTTGTTATTTTTATCCATAATTTCTCTGTATATTAGTGCAGAAGGGAAAGTTTTCTGCGCACACTGGAGCCATCATTAAAAATTATAAAAGTATATTTATTAATATGGGGAGGTATTTTGATATATGTAAGGGGAAAAGAAATTAACAAACAGAACAAATGGATACTCTCATTTAAAATACTGACAAACATGGGACTTCCCTGGAGGTCCAGTGGTTAAGACTCTGTGCTTCCAATGCAGGGGGCATGGCTTCGATCTCTGGTAGGGGAACTAAGAACCCACATGCCGCGGGAGGCGCAGCACCACCCAAAATAAAATAAAATAAAATAAAATACTGACAAACAAAATACGCTCCCATGTACATATATAAGTAGAAACTACATTAAGGTTTTTGGGGCTGATTGGAAAAGACATAGGTTTAGGTTACATCTAATGACATATAAGAATAAATTCAAGAGGAATAATGAAAGGGAAACTTTTTGCGGTACACCGGCCTCTCACTGTTGTGGCCTCTCCCGTTGCGGAGCACAGGCTGTGGACGCGCAGGCTCAGCGGCCATGGCTCACGGGCCCAGCCACTCCGCGGCATGTGGGATCTTCCCGGACCGGGGCACGAACCCGTGTCCCCTGCATCGGCAGGCGGACTCTCAACCACTGCGCCACCAGGGAAGCCCGAAGGGGAAACTTTTAATGCTGCTCATTTAGTCCTTATGGAACTGCAGGGTCCTCATCACTGTTCATAACAGAGCAGTGACTCTATGCTCCAATCTGGCAAACTTGGAAGAGATGTGACAACTCATGTGACAATCGTGTGGCAACTTGCCTTGTCATTCCCCTCAGAGAGCTCTGCTTTGTTCTTTCTGTTATTCACAGGAGCCGGTTCCCTTCTGTCTTGTCTTTACTTCTGCCACTGCCTACTGCTGCAACCACACCTCTCTTTGCTCCCTTCTCTCACTCATAGTTTCTGCTTACCCACTGTTCCTACGGCCTCCTGGCTTCTGGTCACTTCTTTCCCTCCTTGTTTTTCTTCACCACTGAGCTTCTCTACCATCCACATCCATCTCTGTTTTGTTTTGTTTTTTCTAGCTCCAAAAGAAGGATCTGATTCGTTTTGTTCTTCATGATCCAGTATAGGGCATCCTTTTGGCTCAAAGTTCTGACAAGAAATCACCTTAGACTATCACAATATTGTAAATCAACCGTACTCCAATAAAAATTTTTTTAAAAAGAAATAAGTGAATTATAAATAAATAAAGGAATAAATGAATGAAAAGACCAAAAAAAAAAGAAATCATCTTGGAAACCTCTGGCTTCCTGGTATCCGATCTGCATATTGCTGCCTTTGGGACAGTCACAGATGTCTGGCTCCATGAGCAATGATCAGGGCTGCAGAACCAGATGACACAAAGCATGAACACCCTTATGTAGAGGCTGCCTGTAACCACATGACTTGAGAGGATAAGGTGAACCTGCCTGGCAGCCACCTGGACCTCCAGTACATCCATTAATCCTTTAGGAGTTGTTACTATGAATGGGTGGGATTTTAACTTTCCTTTAATAAGAATAAAAATATTTCCTCATGTAAAATTTTAACATTTGGCAGAGTTAAATATATGTTCTTGCTTATATTTCTTTAAACCTTGCCTTAAAGTATACATTCTACGTAAACGGTGTCCTCTAGCATAATAACTTGACTAATAGAGTTGAAATGAGAATAGTAACGGATTGTTTTTGCTTAATATGATACAGTGCAGAAACATACCAATGTTTGTCTCCACCAGCCATGTGTATGGGAACCCAAGATATTTAAACCCCAGAGCATCAACATCCATCATGTGGTAGATTATCCACTTGGGAGAGGCTACCTAAGTGGAAATCAACCAAGGATTTGTCTTCAAGTCAAAATGATAAAATGACAATAATGATCACATCTGTTTTGTAAAATGTGGAATGATATGATTATGATGATGTGATGGCACCTCTCATTTGCATAGGAAACATAGTATAAAATGGAATTTTATACATTTCATCTTATTTGATTTCTATAGCAATTCTGTGGAGACAAGACATGAGTTATTATCCCCATTTCATAGTTGAGAAAACGGAACTGGGAGAGACTGAATAAAATTGTGGAGTACAAATAGGATTCAGAAATGTTGACTAAGGTCCATTGCTTTTCCCAGTATACTTTAAAATCCAGTAATAAAAATGTAAATTATTTCCATTGGGAAGCACCATTATAACCCTCTTCAGTCACTTGAATAATATGACATACATACACTTCAACTCACAACTATATTCCCGTATGTTCAATTCGATTCAATTAAATCCAGCAAAGATTTGTTTTCTTCTCTTCTCCCAGGTACATCATTTTCTTATAGAAGCGATACCTTGGAGATGTCCAGTCCCGACATTTTTACGTTCTTTATTATCTGACACTTTGTTTGTCTTCCTGAAGCACCTCTGGGGCAATGGCAGCACCTACTTTATCCAAACATGTTTGATGTACCTAAATCTCCACCAGCTGGGGAAGGAAGGAATGTTTCACATAAAATAGCCTTAAAGTATTAGTGTTAAATTCACTACACTATACTGCTGCCCAAATTTCCAAGACCCCCAGAGTTATATGTTCAACTGAGCATAAAACATATGTCAGGTTTGTATTGGACTGTAAATAACAGAAAATTTTACTACAATGACTTAGGCAAATAGAGGTTGATTTTTTTCTTCACATTCCAAGACATCCTGAGTAGGGCAGGCAGGTCTAGACAGGCACTGAAAGATACCATCAAGGAACCAGGCTATTTACATCATTCTGCTCTGCCTACTGGTCACAAGATGGCTGCTGCATCTCCAGGCATCATGTCCACACTCAAGTGGAAATAAAAAGCATCACCAACTGCCTCCTTTTGTTTGTTTTTGATTTTTTTTTCCCAGATAAAAAGAACCTTTCCTAGAAATCCCTCCAAAAGAGTTCCCCTTAGGTCTCAAGATTTCATAAGCTAGAGCTAGTTAAACATGGCAGCTCTTCTTTGCAAGAAAGGTAAAAATTGCGGAAATTGGGGCACAGTTTTGTCATGACTGATCATGATCAGGCACAATCCATCACCTGAGGCTGGACTCATGGCTTCTCCAAACAAAATCTATGTTTGTTTATGGTAATAGTGTTGGCCCCTCATGAATCAAACATTATGTGGTGATGATAATGAATACCCAAATCCACAGAAAATGAGGAAATGAGGCCAGGTAGCCCTACTCCAAAATGTGGGATGAGGAGGTTGGTTTACCTTTTCTTGAACTGAGTGGAAAGGGGAAAGATTTTAAAACTTTGATTTGGTCAGTAAGAACATTTTTATGTATGCCCATAGTTTTAAAATAGATTTTACTGTCTGCAAAAAAGTTTTGGAGCCCTATAATCTCACAAGGCACAGAAGGCTACATTTGGGCCTGTCCCAGAGGGGATGCATTCTGAACAGCAATAGAACTGGTCTAGGATGGCAGCGCCGGGCAGCATCATGCTACTAAGAGGCTTATGATGATTCACATTACCAAAATGTCTGGGAGTCACTTTCATTACCCTTATTGACAATTAACTTTTATGGCAAAATGAAATAATTAAGCAACAGTAATTCTGGAGCACATAGCACTCCCTTTACTCTTATTAAAGGAATTCAGTGGTGCAAAGGCAAGTTTACTGAGTCTAGGGCTCTTTAATATGGTTTGTTTTTTTTTTTTCCGGTATGTGGGCCTCTCACTGTTGTGGCCTCTTCCGTTGCGGAGCACAGGCTCCGGACGCACAGGCTCAGCGGCCATGGCTCACGGGCCCAGCCACTCCACAGCATGTGGGATCTTCGCGGACCGGGGCACGAACCCGTGTCCCCTGCATCGGCAGGCGGACTCTCAACCACTGCGCCACCAGGGAAGCCCTAGGGCTCTTTAATATGAACCAAGATGGTACGGAGCTAAGATTACGGTGAGAATTATGGTGAGTCACTGAATTCATTAGCAAAATTAACTTTCCGTTTGGCATTCAAGCTATTGCTTTACAAGTTATTTAAGATAATTAATAGAAAATGTGCTACAATAATGAATGGTATTTCAGTAACTTCTTTGCCAGTATGCATTGCAAAGAGCACTTGTATTTAACACTCCCATTTTTTTTTGTTTGTTTGTTTCTGCTCCTTGGAAGGAATTTTGCCAGGAGCTTGCCTATATTTAACATCCTCGCTTGTTGACTTTGTCAAAGCTAACAGAACTCTAATTTGCCTCTCAGTCACTGTCTTACAGAACACTAAACCTGGGATTTAGGATTTAGGATTTCAGTGTTTTCCAACTGAGAAATGGTTACCATCTTGGTGAGAATATGCATTCTTGTGGTGGGGGACTGACACTCATATTGCAGGGAACTTATCATCCCTGGTCTCTGGGCACTAAATGCCAGTAGCATCCCTCAATAATCTGATGACCCCAAACACTTGCACCCATTCCCAGATATCCCTTAAGAACACAGTTAAGCCACAAACTGATATCCAGAGAATGTCTTGAATTTACAGATATCCACAGTAAGATGCTCAGTAACCCAGATTATATATTGATTGGTGGCAGAGGCAGTACTGGAACCCAGGACTAGAACTCTGAGTCGGGGGAACTTTACACAACAACAGGCTTTTTCTGTCACCTAATAGAAAGTTAATAATGTCCTCTCTTGTGCATAATAGCTATTTAATCAATATTTGTTGAATAACTGAGAATCTAATTCCATCAACAAAGGTGATGTTATTCATTAGGAGGTGGCCATCTATGAAAAATGGCACCCTTAATAAATAAATAAGGAAAGGTATTTTGCATTTGGGCTCCAACCTAACATTAACTGAAGAGGTTTTGCATTGCCTACAGGGTCAGACAAAGGGCTAGAATAATGTTGTTGAATATAGGTGTTTGGGGCCAAGGCAAAGTCAGTAATTCCATAAATGAGGCATCTGGGTGTCCAGAGAAGCATTTTGTACAATTCCATGCTTTTAGACTCTGAGCAAAGGACTCAGAAATATTTTCAGCAATACTTTCTCTACTTCCTTTTGCCAAATAAACTTTTATTTGGTAGTATTTCACTCCCTTGGCCAAGGCCTTCTACCTTTATCATTAAAATGAGCACTAAATACTTTCCTTCACTAAATACTTACAGTATTCTTTTGCCTCCTTGCTAGCCACTAAAGTACACATTCTATTTATCACTTAGTCATTCCACACAAGTGGGCACAAGAGTACCCACAATGTGACAGGCATGATGCTCAGTGTTGGAATACAACTGAAATATATAGCTCACAGAAATGTTACAACAGATGTGTGGCTCTGGAAAACCAGGTTCAAATTCCAACTCAGCCTCTTGAAAGCTCTTTAACTTGGTCATATTCCAACTCTGAGCCTCAGTTTTCTCATTTCTAAAAGTGAGGGAAACACCTATGTTCTAGAGTTATTATAGAAATTAAATATAAATTATGTGAAAATTCCAAGCACAGTGCCAGGCACATAAATTTCCTTTTGCTTTCAAAAGTTTCGTGTTCTGTGATAACTTTGCCACTGCCCTCAGCTAAGACTTTGAATGAGCTGCAAAACCACACGGCTTCCTCATCTGTCAAGTGAAGATGCTACCTGCCATAGCAACAGGAAACAAGGGGATTCATTCACAGGGGTATTATGAGATTTGAGTGATTTGACAGAAAAAAAGATTCACATGGATCTTAATCCAAATTTTTATACTTAATTGAAACTTTAAGTGCACCTACTAATATGTTTAACTTATTTCAGATTCATAGCATTGAGTATAGAATTGAAATAACACAATCTCAATTCTGATAATGGCATATGCTTTGCATTAATTTTTTTTAAATAAATTTACTTATTTATTTTATTTTTGGCTGCGTTGGGTCTTCATTGCTGTGCACGGGCTTCCTCTAGTTGCGGCGAGCAGGGGCTACTCTTCTTTGCGGTGCGCAGGTTTCTCATTGCAGTAGCTTCTCTTGTTGCGGAGCATGGGCTCTAGGCATGCGGGCTTCAGTAGTTGTGGCACGCGGGCTTCAGTAGTTGTGGCACGCGGGCTTCAGTAGCTGTGGCGCACAGGCTTCAGTAGTTGTGGTACGCGGGCTCAGTAATTGTGGCTTGCGGGCTCTAGAGCACAGGCTCAGTAGTTGTGGCACACGGGTTTAGTTGCTCCGCGGCATGTGGGATCTTCCTGGACCAGGGCTCGAGCCCATGTCCCCTGCATTGGCAGGCAGATTCTTAACCACTGTGCCACCAGGGAAGTCCCCTGCATTAATTTTAAAGAACTAATTCTTACATGCTTTCGGCCAAAATAATCATATTCTCATTAATTCTATTTATATCACTACCACATTTAATCACACATAGAAAGATTTCTCTCTTGTTCTTTTAAAATAAGCCCCCAAATATACATATATATATTATATCTCAATCCAGTTTTAAGACTGTATGATGTCACCGTGATCAATATAATTGTCCTGTGGTGAATGCAAATATTACTGGGAACTTTGTAAAATTAGATTGCCACAATAAAAATCCAAATATTTTAGAGGCTGACCTGGATTCAAATTCCAACCTCTCCACTGACTAGCAATGGAAACTTTAGAGAGGTTGTTCAAAATCTGTTTCCTCATTTCTAAAAGATTAGTGTGAAGATTAAATTAAATACTGTCTAGGAAACTCATAACAGGATTAAGTACTCACTAAAGATTTGATCCCATATCCAATAGCAGGTGTGACTCTTAGGCTAAGAAGGACCATTTCTTCCCACTTAGTCTGGCTAACTCCTACTCATCTTCCAAGACTTTGACCCTGGCATATCTTCTCTGGGCAGCTCCTGGCCACTACCAACCCACTCTGATTCCCAGCTGGGCCAGGCATCTCTTCTTGTGTTCCCCTGACACTTTGTGTGTATCTATCTCAAATCACCAAACACTCCAAATGAGTTGCCATATTTTACCTGTTGGCCTCTGCCGCTAGACCTAGAAGAGCTTAGAAAAGTCCAGGGACCGTTCTCACCCTTATACTCTAATTCCTCACACGCCATAGGTGTTATAAACATACACTTGATTTCAGAAAATTGAATGAAATAAAGACACACACCAAGTTCTATAAAACCATGTCCCCAAAGTGTTAAAACACTTTTTCTTCCCCATCTTTTCACCAGCCATGAGAGCTGCAGTCTTATCACTGAAGCCCAGAACTTTGAAGTCATTTGATAATGGTGTTAGTGGTGCCAAAAAAGCAAATCAAAAGATTCTCTAAGGGGTTGTTCTTCTCCTGAATTTGAAAGCCAGTGTCCGAACACTGAGATCCTGTGGCAAGAAATGACAGTCCCTTTAGGACAAGTGAGAGAAATTTCCAGTTACTTCCTTCTTTCTGTAGTACTCTATGAGGCCATTTCTTCCCCAAAATGAATATGGGAGATAAAAGCAATGGTATGGCATATTTAAGATCATTTTTGAGATCCTCATGGAAGTGACATGCGCTGTGGATAATTCTGTCTAAAACTGCCATCCTGTTGGTTACTTATCTCTCTAGCCCCTGCTTGGTTTCCTCTCTGGTTAAGGCAACAAGATAGGCATCTGAGGACAGATGGTGTGTTGTCTTCATGGAATAGGCAGTGAGGGAGAAGGGAAGAGAAAGTATCCGTTACTAACTTATTCTGCCAGCCTTTATGTATTTTGCATACATTATTTCATTTAATCCTCTCAAAAGCCCTGTGAGGTAGTTAAGCAGTTCATTATCTTGGTTTTACAGATGTAAGCCCACAGACTCAGAGACAGTCAGTAACTTGCCCAAGGTCACACAGACTGGAAGAAGCTCTCAGTGCCATATGGAGCTCCCACACAAGGAAATTTCTCAAGAAGTCACTAAGTTGCACACAGTTCTTTCATTCGTTCACGGTCTTAGAAGCCACACAGAGGGGTTGAGTCCCAGGCACAGAATACGCTGAGTGAATGTACAATCTGTGAGCACATCTGTTACTTAATCTTTTCCAGGCTCAATTTTCTTATCTGAAAATCCTGCCCCGAGGATTGTTTGGTAGATGAAATGAAATAAGGCATGACGTGCTCAAGACAGTGCAACTGTGCTGGTACAGGACATTTAAATGTGTTTCTACTGATGAAGCAGTCCCAGTCCAGTGGGAGAGCCAGTGTCATAATCAACCCGCTAAGAAACAGTGGGCACTCTTTTAGTAATGATATAAACTAAGTTCTACAGGAATACTAATGAGGAAGTGAAGGATTCTGCCTGAGGGACTAGAGGGGGCTCCCAGAGGGGATGACATTTCAGCTGAGCCTTACAGGATCTGTTCAATTTCCCTGATTTGGCAGAGAGAAGTTGTACGGGGCTGTATCACAGGTGTGGGGAACGCTATAAACAAGGCTTGGGATGCTAGATAGGGGTCAATCATGGGGCGCATGGAGGGGGATGGCAGGAGATTCAGCTCAAGTCGTAGGTTAGAGTCAGTGGGAAGAATCTGACATGTTGGGCTCCAGGGTTTGGGTTCATGCGGTAGGCAGTGGAGAACTGTGAGAACTTCCCAAGCAGGGGAGCCACGTGTTCTCATTTGCATACTGGAAAAAGAACTGGGGAGGCCATCTGGACCACAGATTAGAAGGGAGAGAGCCGGAGGCAAGAAGACCATAGTGACTCTCCAGAACATACAGGTTGATCAAGAGCATGGGAAGGGGATGGAGGGTAGGGCTCCCATCTGACGGGATGGATTACAAGTGTCAGTGATACAAGCCTGTCCCTCATTTCTCTAGGGCAAAGCTGTTTAGTGTTCCACCTTCTTTTTCAGAATCAGAAAGTCTTATAGGTTTAAGGCAGCTCTTAAGAATTTGAGAAGTGAGGGGACGCTATAAGAAACAAACAAAAATAAGGGTAGCTTTGTGGGGTGTGCAGCAATGTGATATGCTTGAGCTGGAGGGCCTTCTGACCTACTCTACAGATACCCCCAATAAGCCTTTAAAGTATAAACAGTTACTGGAGTTGCCATTCTGTAAACAGACTGTGAATATCATATTCCCATTTTCCCAGGCTCTGCATTCTAACATTCTTCTGGAGAACGTACGTTCGTCAAAATCAGGCCATTAGGAAAAAGAATACCGACAGAGGGGTTCTCTTCAAGAGTCATTTTACCAACTTGGCCCCCAAAACACAAATGGTAAGATTAGCAAGAATGTCCCAATACTGGGTGCAGCCAAACTCTGCAAGATGCTTAATGTCCAAGGATACATCTGGATTTTAAAGGTAGAAAACATTTATTTTCAGATTTTTATATAAACCGAGAGATAGAATGCTAAGTGTACAAAATTTATTTTAAAGGTTGTGAACTGAAAATTTTAGTCCAGGACTGGGTTAAGAGCTGACAGGGAAAGATGTGAGTACATAATAAATAAACATTCAAAGGGCAACTTCGGGTATTTCAAAGCATAGAAAAAAACAAACAAACTATAATATTTGATGAATGGTGTCAGACATTAAGCTGTAGAAAAAACAAAAATCCAGATTCCTACATACTCATTAATCCAAAATAGACTCCAGATGGGAAATAAAAATATTAAAACAAAACATTTAAAAATGTGTTATGATTTTGGAATAAGGAAGGCATTCCTAAGTAGAAAATATACCTAAAAACCATAAAGGAAAAAGATTGATAATTTTGACAGTATAAAAAGTAAAAACGTCTGCAAACATATATTAATAAAGTCAATATTAATATAATATATTTATGTTAATGTACATTAATGAAGTCAATATATTTATGTATTAGTAACATTATAGATATTATTATGATAAAGTAAGAAACAAACAGCAATCTGAGAAAAAAGGCATTTGCAACACATATGACCACCCCTCACTTGGCCTCCATACCTCTATCTGCAAGTGTTAAAAACCTCCCTAAAACCCTATATGCTCATGGCAAGGCTCCTTCTTCTCCCACCTTCAGCTCCCCAGCCCCCTCACCTCTACCCTCGTAGCCTCACCCCCATTTACCTCTTTGAGATCATCAGCACTAGTCTCCATCATGACCTTTATCCTGGTTCGTATCAATCACCTCAAAAAGCCCAGATTTCCCTCATTATTTGGACCCTTATCCCCATTCGGCGTACATTCCTCTTCTGACCGCACACCTCTAATTCCTAAAACTGTTCCACTGTGCTGTCACTCAAAAGCAGGTCTCCTATGTGCTGAACTTCATCTCTAAACATTCCCATCAGCTTCCTTTTCTTTTTTCAGTCCCGTGGCATGTCGGATCTTAGTTCCCCGACCAGGGACGTAACCTGCACCCCCTGTGTTGGAAGCGTGGAGTAACTGCTGGAGCACAGGGAAGGCCCTGCTGTCAACTTCTTACTCTACTACCCGGCTGCCCCTGAGCATAGAGCTTCCTCACAGCCCCAAAGCAGTCTGTACAGTGTGTGTGTGTGTCCATTAAACATCTCTGGAAGGACATATAAGAAGCAGTTAACAGTTATTGTTTCTGGGGAGCAGTTCCAGGAGGTTGAAGAAAGGGAGATTTTGTTATTGTTATATTCTTTTCTCTAGTGTTTACTTTTCATGACATGTATGACATTTTCTTTTTTTTTCAAAGGAGAGAGAAGCACCTTAAAAGACAACGGTCAAGTTCTTTTCTCTTTTATAATTTCAATATTGTGTGTGTGAATCTATTCACATGCGCACGCGCACACCCACATCACCTTTCGTGCAGTGCGTGGAGTTAAAGTAATTTCATATCAGTTAACGGATCCAGTTGTTTTGTTTAAAACTGTTTTCAGAGGGCGAAAACAACCTGTCAGGATAGTTGATTAAGTATTCCCTATCCTCCACGTACATATACATAAATTCAATAATAGAAAAATATTCAGACCATTTGTTTGGCATTTTGAAGACAAAGCAACTAACTAATCAATAAACAGCTTCTCATTTGTGTGTGTGTGTGTGTGTGTGTCTATGTGTTATTCTTTAGACAAATACTATATTTCGGGATTTAGATAGGTAAGTCTATTTTATCTGCCTTGTACCTACAATTGTCCAACACTGGATTAGGTCCTACAAGTAAACAAACTAAGTCTCTGCCTCAAGATGCTCATACTCTTTGAAAAGGTGGAAAGAACAATATAAACACAAAGGAAACAACATAAACACAATATAAACAGTCAGGAAAGATTTAATGGAAGAGTGAAGACTTGAGAGGCTACAGCAGAAATCAAACCACATAACCAACAATCAATGGCTTTCTTCTAACAGTTGGCCTTTGAAATCACAGTTTTAATAATCCATGTACTCCAGTAAATTATGACAAATCAGAATGCTACATTAAAGTGGACCCTGGAACAAAACTCCTTACCAAACCAATTTGAATTCAAATGGGCAGCAGGATATACAAAGAGAAGAAAATAGCAGATACCATTTCCAACATTGCTTTATAAAGATAATCAACTTTTATTTATTCGGATATAAGAAGATACTGCATAGTGGAAAATGGTAACTATTTGGGGATTTTGCTAAGGATGCAAGACTTTCAGGAGATTCCCTCCCTTCTGTTCACCCTTCCTGAATTATTATGCCCATTACCAACTCCATGTCTAAATCAGAAAATTACTCAAATGCAAATTGAACAGAGCAATTTATCTGTGACTGAAAATATCTCCGAGTTAACAGAGCTCCACTGATGAGATCTAAACAAGCCCAGGGAATCACGGTACCTAATTTACAACAGTATTATTTAGCAACATAAATTTAACCACAAGCAATGTATATCGTGAAAGTCATAATAAACACCAGAGAAAAATGGAGGAAAAATAAGAAGTTACACAAAATGTGTTCCATTAAAAGAGAAAGGGATCACAGGACTGTCACATTAGTACTTGACACACCGTCAAATTTCAAACTGGTTAAAGTAATGAAACCAGCAAATTAAAAATTGTGATTCCATTCCTTTCCCCACTGCAGATTTACAAACAAGTAAATCAACTTTTTTGTGCGATTTAAGGTCTCTTGAAAGATTTCCACAGAAAACTATTTCTCCATCAACCTGTCATGGTGGTGAAAGTATCATTGTTAAAAATGTAAGGATTTAAACGTCTTTTGGTTTCCAAGATTTCCCTATTAAATCTCAGAGAAAACTGACTCTTCATCAGCTAATGTATCATCGGAAATGATGTATCCTAAAACTGTTGAAATTTGTAGACAAAAGAGAGCTTAGTAATGCAATTATTCCTTTTCCTCCGAATTTAGAGATGAGTAAATTGAAACTCAAAGATATTATCCAAGGTCATGAAGCCAACTGTTGGCTGAAATGGAACTAAAACTTAATGTTTTAAATTTCCAATCTAGTACCTTTTCCTTACTCTGTGCCTGTTTCTTTCCAAGGCTCTACAACAGTGAGACATGAGAGAGATACCCAGGGCAAGAAAGAGGAATTGTAAGTGTGTCCCAGAAAGAAAAAGGGAAAGCACCATAAAGTAACATCACTAACTTCACAATTTTGCCTAGATAGGCTCTATTAAAAACAACTGAGGGCTGCCCTGGTGGCGCAGTGGTTAAGAATCCGCCTGCCAATGCAGGAGACACTGGTTCGAGACCTGGTCCGGGAAGATCCCACATGCTGCGGAGCAACTAAGCCCACGCGCCACAACTACTGAGCCTGCGCTCTAGAGCCTGTGAGCCACAACTGCTGAGCCCGCATGCCACAACTACTGGAGCCCACGTGCCTAGAGCCCATGCTGTGCAACAGGAGAAGCCACCGCAAGAAGTCCCGCCCACTGTGATGAACAGTAGCCCCTGCTCGCCACAACTAGAGAAAGCCCTCACGCAGCAACGAAGACCCAATGCAGCCAAAAATAAAAAAAACAAATTTATTAAAAAAAAAAATGTACAAAAGTTGCCTGCTAAAAAAATAAATATGTAAATTAAAAAAAGTAAAAACAATTGAGTCCGGGAATTCCCTGGTGGTCCAGCTGCTAGGACTCTGCGCTTCCACTGCAGAGGGCATGGCTTCCTTTGGTCCCTGGTTGGGGAACTAAAATTCCACAAGCCGTGTGGTATGGCCAATAAGTAAATTAATAAATAAAATAAAATGGACATACTACCTTTAAAAAAACCCACAAAAACCTGACTTTGGGGTTTGTTTTTTTTTCCCCATCAAATTCAAAGCCGACCAAAGTTGAAGCTTGGTGTTGGAAAAGTTGACACTGTGTACAATGTTTAATCATATTATTGGTTGTAGGTGATCTTAGTTGACAGTCCCTACAAGGTAAAATCCCTAAATTAACACTATTTATTGTTCTCCTGGCCAGAGTTGCTACTGCTCAACTTGATCACTCACCACTTGCAAGACTAGGTTATTATACAAAGTCTATATGTACTTACTCCCTTGTGGTAGTGAGATGCTGGGTTACCTAGTAGGCACACTGTATAAATTGGGAAACTAGCAAAGCAGAGGCAACAAGGAAAATGGAAAGAATTTGATAGTTGATATTTTAAAAAATCAAAGTAGACTTCATTTAAGAAAGTCAGAACATTGTCAGATGGCTTTATACCTACTTTATAGCTTGGTGTTTCATTTTAAATTCATATGGCTGAAAGGTTCCATAATCGTTTTTAGAGCTCAATGCCACTAAAGCATTTAAACTAGAACTTCTGGTCAGGATGACTCAGTGTCTTCATGCTTTGCTGCATTCCCTATGCCTCACTCTCAACCCCTCATCAAAATCAACAATGATAGACAAATAAATGGGTATAGTCAATGTAAGAAAACAAGATAAATATCTCTGTGGACCAGAAGCAGAACAGGACCTCAGAACGGTGAAAGAGACAGAAGCCCCAGCCCCACTAGGATCTGGGTCAGGAAGCCAGCAATGGCACCTGAGGAGTCACAACTTCAGAATGACAAGGATAAACAGTGCTTCTCCCTAGATGGACCTGGAGCCACATGGATGGAGAGCCCAGGGACTAGGATGGGGTCCTCTGTTCTTGAAAAGATGCTGAACACAAATGCTGCCACCATCTGCGTGGAGCCATGACTTTATGGAAACTCAGGGCTCTGGGAGAAGGGAGAACAAACCAGTCCTCAACTGGAGACTTAAGTTTTCCTCTTGGCTCAGTGGAAGGATCTTCAATATCCCCAAGGTCACCGTGTGCCACTCTTCCCCAAATTTCATTATGATAGATCTGGTTTGTTAGAGAATAGTGAACACTTTCTTAGTCCAATCAACAAAAGTCCACCAGGGACAAACCTATAGTCCAACAAAACCAGGTTTATTTACTCATTGCTACGAGCAAGACAGCACCCCAGAGAAACTGTGAGTGTCTCACCAAAGGGGGAAATAGGGTTAGCATAGGATTTGGACAAGAATGGAGTTTAAGTGAAATTTAAATGAAGAGGGTGTTTATTTAAACCGTCCTAACCATTTTGTTTTTTGTTTTTTGTTTTTTTGTGTGGTACGTGGGCCTCTCACTGCTGTGGCCTCTCCCGTTGCGGAGCACAGGCTCCGGACGCGCAGGCTCAGCGGCCATGGCTCAAGGGCCCAGCCGCTCCGCGGCATGTGGGATCCTCCCGGACCAGGGCACGAACCCGTGTCCCCTGCATCGGCAGGCGGACTCTCAACCACTGCGCCACCAGGGAAGCCCCATCCTAACCATTTTGAAGTGTATAGTTTAGTGGCATTAAGTACACTCACATTGTTGTGCTACCATCACCACCCTCCATCTACAGGATACATCATTTTGCACAACTGAAACTCTGTAGCCATTAACCATTAATTCCTCATTTGTGTTCCACGCCCCCCCCGCACCCCTGGCAGTTACTCCTACTTTCTGTCTCTATGAATTTGCCTACTTAGGTACCTCAAGTAAGTGGAACCATACAATATCTCTTGTGTGACTGCCTTGTTTCACTTAGCATAATGTACTCAAGGTTTATCCGCACTGTATCATGTTTCAGAATTTCCTTCCTTTTTGAGGCTGAATAATATTCCATTGTATGTATAGACCACCTTTTGTTTTTCCATTCATCAATCGATGGATATTGGGTTGTTTCCATATTTTGGCTATCAGGAATAATTCTGCAATGAACATTGACGTACAAGTATCTGTTTGAGTCCCTGTTTCCAAAGCTTTGGGGCATATATCCAGAAGTGGGAATTGCTGGGCCATCTGGTAATTCTGTGTTTAGGCTTTCGAAGAACCACCAAATTGTCTTCCACAGCAGCTGCCCCATTTTACATTCCCACCAGCAATGCATGAGGGTTACAATTTCTCCACATCCTTACCCACACTTGTTATTTCCATGGTTTTGATTATAGGCATCCTAGTAGGTATGAAGTGGTGTCTCATTATGGAATGAAGTGCTGTTTTGATAGACTCAACACTAAGCAGGCCTGTGAATAAAATGGTCAACACCAGGCTAGGACTGTGAAGTGGACTCAGGGTCTCATTTCCTTGGAAACTGCAAAGTTAAGTTAAAGTGAAATGTTGTGTTCAGAAACCCCATATCTGAGCCTCGGTGCCTGGGTTGATCATTGAGGCTGCTTGTCTGTTGCAGAATGACTTAGACCTTCCAGGCAAAAGTGGAATGCTCATTCTTCCTGATATAATTTCAAACTGCAAAATCTCAGACAGTCTGCGATTTTAGAAAACAAGTTTTCACAGTGAATAAGTAAAAGAAACACCCCTCTAAAAATGGGGGTGGTTGTGAATTTTTACAATGGCAGAGTGTCCTTGGAAGAAATATTGGTTACTCTTCACTTTGCAGCTGGCTTTATCTGTTACCTGTTAGCCCAGAGTGACGAGTAGCAGGGCAGATATTTTATTTACTTTCTTAGTCTGAGCTTTTGCTTTCTCAACATCAAGGGTATGATAGAGAGCAAGGAAAAAATAAGTCATAAATCAAAAGCTTCCTACTCAAAATGAACCTACAAACCAAAATTCCAAATCACATAAATATGATGCGAAGAGAGACAGCCACCTAGCCACGGCCACATCGGCATGACACCGATGACAGATATGATGTGAGGGTCTGCCTACCTTACCATTAACTAGCAGCGTGGCTTAGTGAATTACCAGCTTTTCTCCGGTTATTTATTTCATCATGTACAAAATGGAATTAACAATATGACCCACTCAACAATCTTGTTATTAGATGATTCAAGGAGGTAATATGTGAGAAAGGCTTAACATTTCAACATGACTTTCAAAGACCTGGTATCACTATTAGTGCCATTTCTTCTCCTCTGAACAAAATGTTTGGTGGTATTGCTCCTCCGGCAAACAAGAGCATCTATTCTTCTTTCCAGGTTAACTGAGACACACGGAACATTTTCTTCAGGTAATATTTCTTCTGTAATATCAGGGCAGAGTCTGGGTGGGACCTACCTCTAGCATCCTCTTCCCTAAAACCTCTTCTGCTCTTCGGAAGGGTTATTTCACCCATTTAGACTGTATTTTCATGGATTGAGATATGGTTGGTAATCTCTTACTATTTCAGCCATTGTCCTTTAAGTAGCAGAAAGGGATAGTGAGCTTGTGAGCCTAAAGTGCCAACTGTGCAATTTACATCCATCACTACATAATTAGCAATTAGCTGAGCACAATAAAGGGAGATCCTGCTACGAATACCTCTCCACACCATCCAGACTGGGGCATCATGTTTACTTCTGCCTTGCAAAGTGCAAATTGGGAACCATCCAGGTATTTAGCAAGAATAAAATACAACATTTAAATGAACTGCTTAGAGATGATGATGGGGCAGCTTTTATGCAATATAGTCAGGGCTTCTTTGGGGACCTCATTTTCATTGAAATCCAGCTTCCTGAGCCCTGGCTGACTCCCTAAAGACGTATTAAAGATATTTTCTAAATGAAGATGGGGCGTTATTTTGGGTAATGACTTCAGAGCCTAGGCTATAGTTAGTGGCTGAGGAGACCTTCAAGCTGAAAGCTAATATCTAAGAGGGGAACTGATCGGCCCTTTTCACTTTGCTTCTTCAAGGCTGAAAGCCAAGTAGAGCAGCTCCTTGCTGGCAGGAAAGGTAAAATAGACCAGTATGACCAAGGCATCCTTCAGCTTTGCGATTAGAGTCATAATCACTCTGCCCCCTAATTTTCCTGCCACTGCAGGAACTATAAATGGCATTCTGTGAGGCCACAAATTGCTATGGAGCACTTTGTACATGAGGGAAATTCTACTATTGTGTAAATGGATCGGTTCTCACCTGAAAATTACTGGCCTCTCTCTGACAAAGTGATGTAGGAGGCCTTGTTATTGCTTGCTGGGTTGTGTAAAATCCAACTAATTTTACAGGAAAAAAAGCTTTCTCTACCTTATGATCCCTTACAATGGGGGCTGCCAATTTTTTGGTCAAACTAGTGAGTGAAGCAGTGGTTCTTTTCTTCCTTTTTCTCTTAGGAATGGTCATCTCCTGAACTGTCATTGTCCAGGAAAAGAGAGTCGGTTCCCCTCCGAGGAATCAGCTGAGAGAACATTTTTGTACTCTTTTCCACCGTGATTCTAGACCCAAACCCTCTAAAACGTACCCCCCACCCCCAAAGCATACCTACATTCCCTGTCTCTACCTCATCCACACATCCACACCCACCCCACACAAAGATTCACCGTTAGGAAAATTCTCACACTCTCTCTAGGCAGGTTTTCTTGGGCTATCCACAAGAGGTAAACACATCCTTCTTTGCTCCTACACTACCTTGCTCATGCTTCTGAAGTAGCTCAGCACCCTTCGCCCTAACGGTTTGTCTCCCCACTAAACTGTAACCTGCTAGACACCAGAAACCATACTGATTACATCTAACTTTGCATTCCCAGCACAGGCCGCCATGCCTGGCACAGAGTTGGTTCTTAATGAATGTTTATAGTTGAATATACCTTCTAAGTCATAATTTACCTGTTCTTTTATAACAGGCAATTTAAACATAGTTTTAAGATACTGATTTAAGAAAAGATGGATAGATTTGCTTCCTAGGTCTATGCTGTAGACCTCTGGGCTGGGCAAAGCGGGTGCAAAGAGAACTAAGACACTGCCTACATCCCTAGAGGCTCACAGCTCAATGGGAAACAGACTTGAAGACACATCATCACAATACTGGAATGGAGAAGTAAATCAGTGCTAAAGAAGCACAGTGGGAGTGGCCAACTCCATCGGGGCCAACTCGAGAAGATTTCACAGTGAAGATGACTTTTAAAGGGGTCTTGAAATATGGGTAAAATTTTCCATGTATAGGAGGATGGAAGGCATCCTAGGGCAAGAAACAACTTCTGAAAATAAAACTTTCAGGTCTAAAAGGGCCGTGAAGAATGCACTTTTAGGGCTGTGTTGCTGTCCCTCTTACTTGTGTGTACACCCACCCAATCCCCTCCCCTCCCCTTCCCATCCCCTCTCTCCAAGCACACTCTGTGGGCTTTCAAAAAGAATCTCTTCCAGTGAGGGGCGTTGAAAAGGGTGAAGGGGGTCAAAGGGTTCAAGCTTCCAGTTATAAAATAAACAAGTCCTGGGGAGATAATGTACAGCATGGTGACTGTTGTTAACAATAGGTGTATTGCATATTTGAAAATTGCTAAGGGAACAGATCTTAAAGTTCTCATCACAAGAAAAAAAATTTAGTATCTATGCATGGTAATGGATGTTCACTAGACTTACTGTGGTGATCATTTCTCAATGTATATAAATATCAATTCATTATGTTGTACTCCTGAAACTAATATGATATTATATGTCAATTATACCTCAAAAAAAAAAAGGAATGTCTTCACAAGTATTTCAGAGTCTTGTTTGTCTTTCCTGCCCTGTATTTGGGAACTTTGGGTCCCAGTAGGCAGGGGTAGGAACTCTGTAGGGCGTCAGTTCACTTACATCACAATTCTCAGAAGGGAAGGAAAAACCTCTCCCCTCAACTATGAGTGAGATCCCTGAGTGCCTTGTTCCTGGTTGCTTGTTTGTAGAATCAGAGATGCTTCTTACCAGAGAAGCCTTTAGAAGTCACCACCTCTGCCCCATAGGAACATGCTAACCCAGCCCCTCCACACTCCTCCCCTCCCTTGTGTGTATCTGACTTTCTGAGCTCCAAAGACCCTGGAAAAAATTCCAGAGTATCACTAGAGAACATGCTAGAGAAAATCTCACATGAGAATAAGAATGTAGCCTAAGTTCCTACCAGTGGAAACCAAGGTATTATCTTTTGTCCTATTTTTCTTCCTCGATGCCATTTTATCATCTACTCCGATATCTGAAATGACCTCTCACAAGGCCCTGAGGACAGGACCAGGTACAGGACAGTGTGTGGTAGCATCACATATTTGAAAATTCTGGTTAGGTTATGCTTTTACATCCAGGCCAACTTTAAATATGTTCCTGAATTGCACCTTTTAACTGCAGCCATCCTGGTTTAATTGGCCTGGAGGGAATATAATAAGCCAATTTGCACCGTAGACTAAGATACAACTGTTAGCTACACATCAACTTTAACAGACTTTGACCTATGAGAGTCCGGATTCAACTCCTATATTTTGTGTCTCTCTTACCCCGTTGGGTCTCCCTCTGACAGTTTTTCAGTGCTCTCATCCACCCCATTCACTGTTCAAGGCCTCTGCAGGGGCACCTCACCTGGAACCGGCCTTGCTCCCTGTACCGGTGATTTTCCAACCTGGATGTACAGTAGAATCACCTGGGGAGTTTGTTTTTACTTCAATTCTAGAGCAGATTGCTGGTATTTGTTTTAAGGCCCCCAGACAATGCTATCATACAGCCAGAGTTGAGAATCATTGCTGTAGACAGTGTTTTGTTTTGTTTTTAAGCTTTTGAAAGCTGTAGAACTCTGTTCAAATGAACACTATACCAAAACCCAAAGTGTAAAGGAAATTGGAGCAGAGTTTCTTTGGTTGATGAAGTGGAAGTGTGGAAAGGAACACACATCCATAGGGGACTCCGTAGGACTGTCTAAAAGCCTTCATGGATCTCTATCCACTCCATCAAAATGTACCTTCCCTGAAAGCCACTGCATTCAACGCATGGGCCCGCAAACTTTTTCTGTAAAGGGCTGGTGAGTAAGTATTTTTAGGCTTTGCAAGTCGTATGGTCTCTGTTGCAACTACGGCACACTGCTTTTGGCCGTGAAAGAGCCACAGACAATAGGTAAAATAATGAGCATGGCTGAGTTCCAATAAAATTTTGCTTACAAAAGCAGGCTGAGGACTGGATTTGACATGCCAACCATAGTTTTCTGACTCATGTCTTAAAGCATTGCCCCCTTCTAAATGATTGATTGCTAATCTTACAGACTAAGCGTACTAATGTTTTTCTTCCATCCAAGTTAACGTCTATGCTCGTTAAGTTACGTGTGTGTTAATTGGAGCCCTCTGATAACAGCCCCCAAAACCAAGAACTGGACTTCCTAGATGGCTTTGGTAGAACCAAGCCAAGCGAGGAATTATTTGGTGGAAGGTGGCAGGCCTATGCCATGGGCTAAAGTGGGATGATAGTAACTCAATCAATAGTCTCTTCTGAACTGGAGTTTAAAGAGTATGGAACAGAGGTCCCTTCAACCTCCTGGAAGTACCTGGCAGGAGGGCCCTGATCAGGGGCAGTGATAGCTGTAGTGATCTTTGCTTCCTTTATCAGATAATAGTGATAGTGTATTGCGGTAAAAAATGCCCTTCCAAAGTCTGCCATGTTTGCTTGTAAGAGTCTTTGTGTTCGGGCTTCTCCTACTTGAAGGATCACATCCAGTTCAGCTCAGAAACAAAAGCTGAAGTCAATGCTCCAGAGAGGCTGTAAGTGCTCCTACTGTAGAGGCCACATAAAATGACGTGGGGCCATTCAGAGTGTGGGGATTTGATTCTGCCTGTCAACAGTTCTGCAGGTGTATTTACCTTTGTGCTGCCCGGGCCTGGACTGTGTTTCCGTTGGGTCACGTTTAAGGATCAACTTGTCCCGCTCTGCCGACAGAACAGTGTTCTTTTCCCTGGTCACGCTGCTCCTGAGGTGCTGGAGCTCACTTATTTAAGAGCATTTTTTTTTTTTTTTTGCAGTACGCGGGCCTCTCACTGCTATGGCCTCTCCCGTTGCGGAGCACAGGCTCCGGACGCACAGGCTCAGCGGCCATGGCTCACGGGCCCAGCCGCTCTGCAGCATATGGGATCTTCCCAGCCGGGGCACGAACCCGCGTCCCCTGCATCGGCAGGTGGACTCTCAACCACTGCGCCACCAGGGAAGCCCTATTTAAGAGCATTTTTAAAGACCACATTCTTTTTTATTGCTTTCTGTTTCAAATCTACTTGACACTCACTTTTCTTTCTCACTCAAAATGCCTGATTTTTTTTTAATCTATAGCCCCTTGTAAATGAGAAAAGAAAATAAATGTTGAAACTAGTTAAAGATATGAATGCTGAAGTATTTGTGGAGAAGTATGCTGATATTTGCAATTTACTTTGAAATGCAACAAAAAACTGAGATAGGTTGATAGATGGATAGAAGGGTAGATGGGTACCTGATAAAATAAGTAGAGTAAAATGTTAATGGTAGAATGTAGGTGGTAGGTATACGATGTTCATTGTAAAATTCTTGCAATGTTGCTATAAATTTGAAATTTTCATAAAATGTTGAAAAAAAATGTTGGAATATTTAGAAAAAAATAATTTCTTCACATGAATTATGCCAATGCTTGAGTCAAAACTCAAAGACTTGGACCAACATATGAGAATCAGTCTGCTTGGAGTACTAATTATGAGTAACCCTATTACCAAGGAGCCTAATTAGATTCAAATCTTTTATTCCATCATCATGGTTATGAAATTCCGTTAAACAGCAAGTACTAAATGAAGTGTTCTAGGATCAGCATGATTTATTCTTATTTTTCTCTTTCATCCCTTTGGCTCTCAGGTGGCCAGAATTGGATTTTCTGTAATCCTTGGTCACACTCTCATTATTGGCCCATGGTTGACCCATTTCTGTTTATTCATTATTTAGTCATTTGTATTAAACACCTGTAAATCCACCACCCAAAATAAAAGCCAGAGTCTTGAAAACCCATATCTGACTACATCGTCTCCCCAGCCCATTCTACACCACCCTGAATTCCATGGCCATCATTCCCTGCTTTCATATGTGTATGTGTTCTTTGTATATCCATACAGTCCTTTAAAAATATATTTTAAATTGTTTTTAACTTTGTAAAAAGGGTATATTCATTTTGGCCAGTCTTCGTTTTTCCCACTTAATATTATTTGCAGAGATTTATCCATACTGTTGCAAAATTGCTGTGGTTCATTTGTTTGATTACTATATAATATTCCATTATGTGAATCTACCATTTATTTGTTCCCTTCAGTTATAGACATTCGGTCCCAGGTTTCAATGTTACGAACATTCTTATATGTATCCCCTGCTATGTATGTGCAGGAATGTATCTTGGCTATTTGTCTATGAGTAGAATTGCTAGGTGTTAGGGCATAAAAAGGTTCAACTTTAGGAGATAATATCAAACTGTTTTCCAAAGTGATTGCACCAATTTGCACTCCTCTCCCCTACATTAATATGGTCTCTGTTCTTAGACAACATTCAATACAGTGGAATATAGGAAAATATAATGAAATGATTTAATATTACACATACATAAATGGAGTGAATAATGAAATAAAATCTTTAAGATATGCCTTTTAGTGATGAGGAAGAAGTGATAAATGGATTTGTCTCCCCCTCAATTGCTACTCATTGGAGTTACATCTAGATAGATGTTTGCATTTCTCTCCTTCCACTCCTGTTTTCTTAGTTTTGAAATTGTTTGTTCTATGTGAGTCTCTTGGGTTCCTCTTCACCTTAGAGGCTGTGGAAATGTTTTAACCTTTTATTCTTTGGCAAAACTGGAAGCCCCTTCCTACAATTTTTTTCTTCAGCATCAAAAAGCATTAACCGGGCTTCCCTGGTGGTGCAGTGGTTGAGAGTCTGCCTGCCGATGCAGGGGACATGGGTTCGTGCCCCGGTCCGGGAAGATCCCACATGCCGCAGAGCGGCTGGGCCCGCGAGCCACGGCCACTGAGCTTGCGCGTCCGGGAGAGGCCACAACAGTGAGAGGCCCCCGTACCGCAAAAAAAAAAAAAAAAAAAGCATTAACCTCCCACTTCCACCTCTTCCAATAGTTGTTGGTCCTTCTTTCTCTGTCAGTTTTCCTCTGTCCAATGAGTGGCTTTGTGCTTGGAGGTCAGAGGTGCCCAATTCATTTACTTTGTTATTCAGTGTCCTGAGAGCTTACTTGGGCCTCTGGCTTTGTTAAAAACACTCCCTGCTGGTCACAAATTGGTGTGATTCATTTTATAGCTAATCCAAGTACAGTCGGGCTGTTAGTGTCCTACTGGTGTCCAATCTGTCTAATATCTGGACAGCCAACCCTGAAAATGGATGGTGTCGGGCGGCAGTTGTGATAGGCCCGTGACCATACCCCGCCACCCCTACTAAGAGCTTTCAACATCTATTCTGCATATCAATTCACCCGGACAGCAGCCTCTGGGGCAGGTGTGAGGGTCACCTCAGCTTCCTGGGAGCCGGTGTTCAGTATGCTGCTCTGCCTGCCTACACCAAGGTGGGTCTCCTACACCAAGGCGGCCTCATCAGATAGCGAGTTTCATTATGTGCTGTCCACTGGGGACTCTCCTAAAAGCAATAAATTCATTTCACTGTGCTAGTCTCTGGACTATTAAAGCATTTTAGTCCTGTTTCTCCTTTAAGCTCCCAGGAGCCAAATATTCACTCTGACAAATGCTATTCATTACAAAGTTAAGATGACTTTGACTGTTTCTCTCCCATATAATACAATGAAGACGCTTTGTCCTGGATTCATCTACAGCTTGACAGTATTAGGAATAAAAACATGCCAAGGCAGGCAGTCTCTTCTCCAAAATGGACTGAAATTACCTCTAGCTAGCTATGCCTTGCTTAGATAAAGAGTAGCTGAAAAAAAATAGTTTTCTGCTCATTTTTAATATCCTGGAAGATATATTGCTTAAGGGTGGATGATCAGAAAAAAAAAATAAAGTAGAAAAATGAAACATCACTGGAATATAAAAAAGATCAAATCCCTTTCACTCCTCTTTTTTTTTTTTTTTTGCGGTACGCGGGCCTCTCATTGCTGTGGCCTCTCCCGTCACGGAGCACAGGTTCCAGACGCACAGGCTCAGCGGCCATGGCTCACGGGCCCAGCCGCTCCGCGGCATGTGGGATCTTCCCGGATCGGGGCACGAACCTGTGTCCCCTGCATCGGCAGGCGGACTCTCAACAACTGCGCCACCAGGGAAGCCCCCTTTCACTCCTCTTTAATCCACAGATATTTTCTCCTGCCTTTTCTCCCCAAGCTGAGAGTTAGCAAATAAATGGGGGAATTTGGTGGAGTTATAGAGTATCTCCAGAGCTGGACACAAGGAAGATCTTGGAAAGATCTTGGTGATTGATTGATTTGAGCAGAAACTATAGCTATATTTGATTTATCATCAAAGTCCAGCTGTGGGTCCAAATCACGCTTCTAACACATACCAGCATCGGGTAAATTTTTTAACCTCTGGTATGGGGGCCTCTTTCCCCATCTATAAAATGCGAGAAATAGTACTTCCATTATAGGTTTATTGTGAGAACTACATGAAATAACATATGCAAATCTCCTAACCCAGCACTTAACATATACAGTAAGAAAAATTGAATATTTATTTCCTTTTATTTTTCCTCCCTCTTCTGTGGAGAGCT
Source organism: Delphinapterus leucas (assembly GCF_059928025.1). Classification (NCBI taxonomy): domain Eukaryota; kingdom Metazoa; phylum Chordata; class Mammalia; order Artiodactyla; family Monodontidae; genus Delphinapterus; species Delphinapterus leucas. The sequence continues at coordinate 22,322,473 of NC_143149.1, forward strand.
AAAGAGAGAGGCAGGAGAGGAGAAGAAGAAGAACACAGAGGTAGATTGTTGTTGAGTCTCAGAGAGAAAGCTCTGTCCCACAAATTTGACTTCAGAGAATGTGATCTCTCTTCTGTCTACACCGACGGCATTAAACCAAATAACCACAGAAAATGTGATCACTGTGTTTGATGCAGGAATGAGGTTGCAGATATTTCAGATAAAAGCTGCTAGAGGAATTTCTTTGTAGTCAGAAGTTGGAGGAGAGCTTTGCAGCCCACGAGACCAGGCTTGCTCTGGTTTTAAGTGTAACAGATCATCCTGCCCTCTTTCTGCATCCTGGGCTTTATAGCTGTGTTTTGGGTACCAACTTCCCGTCTAGTTTCATCTTAATCCTCCCCTTCATTTCCTTTCTCTTTCACCCACGAATCTTCTTGATTTCCTTGCTTATTTTCTGCATTGTTGTATGCTAGGTACTGTTGCAAACCACCTTGTACCCTATCTGATGACTTTGTTGATTAATTAAAACTTGGCTCTCCTGCTTTTATCCCCACAGCTCTGCACCAGGCTTTTCCTTTGCACGCCTGATGGGAACAGTGGAGGCTTGTCTGCTCTAACAGCTAATGTCCGGTCTCAGGAACAAAGGGAGTCTCTGTTGCTTCCACAGCTGTGGCCAGCCCCATCCCAGAATAAGGAGAGATTTGGGCTGAACTTTCCAGAACACTGGAAAAAGCCCCCAATCCGCCAAGAAAATAACAGCCAAATCATTCATCCTCTCACTTGTCTGTCCAATTAGAGACATTGCTTTATAAATAATTATTTTTCTAAAAATGTTTCCATCCACTCTCTTTTAGTAGAGTAACTTTAAAATACCTGATATTATCAACTCTGAGGAGTTCCGTGGAGAGTGTGCAGGATCCATCACGATAGGAAAAACTATTTTTTAATGCCTTCTTTTTAAAAAGAAAAAAATGCCTTCTTAAACCCTGGAATTACTTTTGAAGGACACCATTAGAATACCATAATGGGGGAGGGAAGGAGAATAAGGATAAATAAGAGTTTTTCCAATTAAAGTTGTATATTTGTACCTCAATATGTTCAAATAGTTCATCAATTATTTTTTAATAATTCATTTATTTATTTATTTATTTTTGGCTGCGTTGGGTCTTCGTTGCTGCGTGCGGGCTTTCTCTAGTTGTGGTGAGCAGGAGCTACTCTTTATTGCGGTGCACGGGCTTCTCCTTGCAGTGGCTTCTCTTGTTGCAGAGCACAGGCTCTAGGCATGCACAGGCTTCATTAGTTGCAGCACATGAGCTCAGTAGCTGCGGCACGCAGGCCCTACAGCACGCAGGCTTCAGTAGTTGTGGCTCTCAGGCTCAGTAGTTGTGGTTTGCGGGCTCTAGAGTGCAGGCTCAGTAGTTGTGGTGTACAGGCTTAGTTGCTCCGTGGCACGTGGCATCTTCCCGGACCAGGGATTGAACCCATGTCCCCTGCATTGGCAGGCAGATTCTTAACCACTGCGCCACCAGGGAAGTCCCAGTCCATCAATTATTAACTGACTGGGAAAGTTTGCTGCACCAAAACATACAACACCAGAAGGCATTCACCCAAACAGGTTTTATTTATTGAACGTTGTTTGCTATCTCTTGGCAGCTCTGTCTTTTGGGATGTTGTCTGGAAGTCTCCCTAAGGTATACACTGTCGAGGGGAGATATCTTTGTTTGGATTTTTCAAATAGAAGACTGGCAGACACCCAAATGCAAGTATGCTAACTTCAGATCCTTAGAGAGATCAAAGCAAGGTATTCAGAAGCAAATCCACCTATGTGGAGTCCCTTCAACTTGTTGAATCAGTTCAGGACTCTGATTTAGTGGTGAGGATTAGACCTGTAATGCTGTGGTGCGTTATGATGAAATTCAGAGCTTAACATACTGTGAGTGTGAATCGAAGAACAGATATGAGTAGAGAAGAAAATTCATGGTATTTAAGATGTGAGCTGGTGTTGTCCATTCTTGGCAGCATACTGAACATTTCTTTTTATCCTAAAATCCTTTAGTTTGTTATTCTAAAAGGTAGAAGGAGTTGAGAAAGAATGAGAAATATAGGGGATTTTATTCTGTATGTCTGAGAGGTTTCTTTTAGCACATGCAAATATAAAGACCTGGCTTTCAAAAACATGCACAATTGTGTAGCCTTTTAGGTGTGAAGTTATGAATTTATTAGGTCTTTTCATTGATTTCTTTTTGAGATGAGCATTTTGTTGAAGCCTCACTTTCAAAGGAATAAAGAATGAAACAATAGGATGAAGAAAAGAGGTTGGGAAAAAGAGATCTGCTGAGATCTCAAGAGTGACTGGACATGGCCTTGACTTTGCAATGCAGTCTCAGAGATGACCACAAATCTTGGTGTGTTAAAGATCACAGAGCAAAGCAACCATTCCAATTAATTACCTGGGCACGTGGCCAGGGCACAACAATCTAATGCATGACCGAGTCTAGAGGGGGGCTACTTTGGTGGCCGTTTCCACCAAAGTAACCTAGAACCCCAGATGTCGACTCCTATCTCAGGCTAGAGGCATGTGGAGGAGGCTGGGGTACCCTATGTGCAGGTACAGAAGGCAAAGATGGGCAGATTCTTGGTCGTTATATCCACCAGCATCTTTTGCATTCCCTCACCACCAACTTCCCTCACAACTTGGGTGAAGGTCCATGTAGGACTCTTGGGGCACTGAATGCCACATTGCACAGGGAACAGCGCTAGCCAAGCAATTGGATGACTTTTTCTATATTAACCCTCACTTCTTGGAGACACCAATAAAAGTCCAAGGAGGTGAAAGTACTCGTCTACGTCCACCTGAAGCAAGGCAGTGGCCAGGAATTTACCAAAACCTATGAACTACAGATTCCAGGCCCAGGGTTAAGCATTCAAAAAGGTTGGTTTCTCTCAGTAGAGCAGTACCTTAGAGTGAGCAATCCCATAACGTAGGATCATACAATTTTTATTCTAACATATAGAGGCATAAATGGAAAATATTTCTAAGTTTTTTTTAAAAAAGAAAAAAAAACACATGAAAGCATCTAAAGCTATTTTTTTTAAGTTTCACAAATCCAGAGTATAATGATTGTTTTACTACAATATTTCATCACTTGCTTTTCCAAGAAACATCATCCAACTTAACCTCAGGGTACTTGAAAAAGAGGCACAGAGTCCCGGCTCTGTCTAGAACAGTTGAGGAGCTGGGGTTCTGTCCTCCTTTGGTGACAATTGAAGAGGATATATTCTTGCTATGTCATCTGAAGATTTATATCCAAAAAATAAGGGGGGAGGGATAGTTAGGGAGCTTGGGATGACAAGTACACCCTGCTATATTTAAAATGGATAACCAACAAGGACCTACTGTATAACACAGAGAACTCTGCTCAATATTATGTAACAACCTAAATGGGAAAAGAATAGATACATGTATATGTATAACTGAATCACTTTGCTGCACACCTGAAACTAACACAACATTGTTAATCGACTGAACTCTAATATAAAATAAAAACTTATAAAATTTTTAAAAATTAAAGAAAAAAACATTGCAATGTACTTGATTAATAGCAACCATGTTCTATAATAATGTTCAGATGCACTGGCTCTATGCCATCCCCAACACAGAATGACAAAATGGAGATAATGTGATACAGCCATATCCCTCTCCTACCTTATTCCTCATTATATAAAAGCAATGCCATTTTTCTCTGAACAACAGACCTAAGAAAGACATACTTTTCTTTTATACTTCCCCAAGGAGCAAATTTCACGAGAAAGAGTTACATTCACCAAGAGCAATCTGTGTACCAAAAGTATTCAGAAATGCTCAGCCTGCAGAACCATCATTAGCATTCGATCACACACTTTGTTCCTAACAAGCACTCCTTGGCCCTACAAAAGGTAATAATTGTAGTTCTTCTTTATCTACTTTAAATTAATTTATCCTTTGGGGTCATAGGACTGCCAGGTTAGCAGTCCCAGAATCTAACATCATAATTGTACTAAACTATAGCCTTACAAGCTTTCCTTAACAAGCACTTTAAAAAAAAATAGTGATTCTCTCCAAATCCTGGAGTTTAGAAAATAGGCAATGAGGGACACAGCTGACCTAGACCTAGAGGTTGATTCCTAAATTATACAAGACAGGACACAGAGCATTCAATTCTTTGTATCTATTGTATACTTGTTATATATATTTATCTGTAGAATAAACAGATATTTACAAAGTACGATTAGGGTACATTATTCTGAGTGATCTGAATTAAAGAAAATACCTAAAACCATACTCTTCCCTTGAATTTGCTAATCTTGGTTGATTTTAACCCATTGTGTCCTTTTTCCTGCGTCTAGTTCAGAAGTGTATTTAATGATGATAATAACAGGGTGCAACCTTAAGTAAACAAAAATGAACCTTATGGAGATTTGAGACATCCAGTTGATGCCATGATGGCTCCAAGCCTGGGCTTCCCACTACGTGAAGCAACTCTCAAGCAAGAAATCATTGCACTCTCCCCTCTCTGCTAAAACCACGTTCCAGTGGGAGCAGGAGAATGGGTCCAGCTGGTAGGAGTCCAGGCAGGAAGATGAGGATCCATGGGTGCTGGTATCCACATACTTGACTGAGCTCCTAAAACATTGGCCCAACAGGTCAAATCCAAGAAATCGCAGAGTAAAGCACTTCTCTTGGGGCTTTGGGAAAATCAAACACAGAAAAACGATTCATGGTTACAATCAAAGCCCATTATAGAGTCCAGGAGCAATTACAGGAATTAGAGGATGTGTGGAGCAGAAAGAATGGCCATTTATTGGGTCAGACTGTACTCACAGGAGAAAGACGATTGCTGAGCAAAGTTGAGAGGACACTGAATGAGCCCAAAGTCAGAACAGAGAGATCCAAGCTGGTCAGAGTCAGCAGCCTGCTGGTCTGGTGAGTACCCAGGGAGCAGTCACTTTCTGAAGCGACAGCTTCAAACCCTGGCCTTAGTTGAACTTATTTTTAATTGCCTTCCACCCTAGTAGGCTGAGAAGCTGCAAGGGTCCTCCCAGTATTTGGTGACTCTAAAGAAAGCTGTGTGGCACTTCCTTGGTGGTGCAGTGGTTAAGAATCCACCTGCCAATGCAGGGGACATGGGTTCGAGCCCTGGTCCAGGAAGATCCCACATGCCGTGGAGGAACTAAGCCCGTGCGCCACAACTACTGAGCCTGCGCTCTATAGCCTGCGAGCCACAACTACTCTACTGAAGCCTGCGTGCCTAGAGCCTATGCTCTGCAACAAGAGACGTCTACGGACTGCAACGAACAGTAGCCCCCTCTCGCCGCGACTAGAGAAAGCCTGAGCACAGCAACGAAGACCCAATGCAGCCAAAAAAAAAAAAAAAGTTGTGTAGGGATGAATGTTACTTTAAACATTTGTGTCCCCAGGGTTAAGCACTGTGTGGAGATCAGAGGAGGGACTCAATAAATATTTGTGGAAGGCGGTGAGGTAAGGAAGGGGTGAACAGGCCAGATTCAAGTACCATTAACAAACCATTCAAAACAAGTCTGGCGTCCAAGGCTGAGTCGGGAAAGGACAGAAAGCCATAGTCGAGCACCTATTGCTGTGGGATAGAAATCATCAGAAAAGGGGCTGTGACTGGGGAGGTGGGTGGTGGAACTCTCCAGTCACAAAGAAAGGCTGAGGTGCAAGATGGAAACCCCAGTGTAGAGAGAACGAGGGATACATCCTGCCTCCAAGGAACTGGAAAATTAATTACGACCTTAACCACCGAGACACAGGAAGGAGGAGAGATCAGGGTACCAGGGCAGGGAGGTATTGAGGATAGCAGGACTAATAACCTCAAGCCCTGACTAGGATATTCCCCTAACCAGGGTCATTGTTAGTCCTGGGATAAAGATGAACCTGCACGAGGGGCTCCGTACTCCTCACAGAAAATGTTCAAGGTCCAGCAGACATGGAAATCTAACAGATTATTGCACGTCTTTCTGGTGGTTGGTTATGAGTTATTCATTCTGCCCCCTGGGTAGCTGGGGAGATAGGGTAAGTCCTCCTTGGTTTGGTAAAAGATCTGCCTCTTGCATTCATTCTTTTAAAGAGAGGAAGGACAAAGGACATTGATGAACTGTTACCTGGAGAAATAAGGTGGTGGGAAAGTTCATCCATAAGTACAGTTCTTTTAGGAAAGTGTGATGGAAGGAAACAGGATGGCCTTTAAGGGTGAGGCATGATGTTCCAATTCAACAATATCCTATCAATCCAGTCCCTGGCTGTATGTTTCAGCTCCCATGTGGGGTCATTTGCCCCCTCCTAGCATCCTCTGCTATTTCCATCTTAGTACACTCTGTACATTCTTTACAATTGCCAGGTTATTTTATTTCTGTCTCTAAAACTATAAACTCCAAGGGAATAGGTACCATGTGTATTTTTTTCATCTTTGTATCCCCAGAATCCAGTTCTGTGCCTGCAATGCTCAATAAATAACGGTTGGATGGATGGATGAATGAATGAGTGAATGAATAAATATCAAGAATTTATATCCAATTTCAACAATAGGGAAGAGAAAATTTTAGAGACAAGAGATGCAAGGTTAGTGTTGCTTCTAAGTTTCTGCTAAGAGGGCTCCTGAGGGCTGCAGTGTAGCAACATATAATCTCTCTCAACACAGAATTTGGGGCCGGAAGTCCAAAACTTACAAGAAAGGAATGGATGACAAGAAGTATGCAATAACTTAACAGTAATTTCTAGGTCACTTGCAAATGATTACAAGCTTTTATTGGGCCCTTTCTATTTTCAGAGTGCTTTACAGTCATTAATTTATTATTTCTCACAACATCGCTGTGAGGTAGATCATCGGTATTACCACATTACAGAAGCACTAAGGATGTCGAGTTGGATTTAACTGACCCCGGAATGTAGCTATTCTTAGTAGTTCATTTGCCCCTCTGCTTTCTGTTCTTAAAAATCTATTGATGCTGCCTAGAGGGTGATACTGCTGAAGTACAATTTAGAAAGAAACATTGCAGACAACCACAGAGAATCCCAGGAGCAGAGTAGGTACTACATTTCTGAAAGGTAAGAGGTGCCAGAGAGAAGCTTCAATGTAGTCTAGAAGGGCACACACTAGCTTCCGAACCTTCCGATCATTCTCTAAAAACGTCCTTTTCGCCTAAGGTGACTGCCATCTTGAAAATACAGATTTAATTTAGCATGCATAAGTTTGAAAGCAATTCATACGATTTGGCCTCACAATGTTAAGCCAGGTTTCCTATCAGTGATAGAGCTGAGTCCTGGGACCAATTTGTTTTGTTCCTATGGGAGCTACATGTGATTAGATGTTCACTCCAAGGACTAAAACAAATAGGGTCAAATGCTGGAAATAGTATTGCCCAAGAAGGCTGATGAACCTGTAAAGCAGCACTTCAATCACTGGAACGATATTCAAGGAGAGTGCTTTACCTGCCTGTCTATGGGATATTTTTCCTTTCCCTCTCCATTGCCTGGCTTTCCATTTGTCCACCTGTGGAGGCTTCTCAACCAGCACTGAAATTGTTCTTGTTGTGGGCTGAATTCTGTCACTTAAAAAAGCTATGTTGGAGTCCTAACCCCCAGTCCCTCAGATTATGACATTTGGAAACAGGGTCTTTGTAATGGTAATCAAGTTAAAATGAGGTGATTAGGGTGGACCCTAATCCAATATGACTGGTGTCCTTACAAAAAAAGGAGAAATTTGAATACAGAGACAGACATGCAAAGAGGGAAGAAGGCCGTGTGAAGACAGAAGTTTGGAGTGATGCATCTACAAGCCAAGACCCACCAAAGATTGCCAGCAAACCAAACCACCAGAGGCTAGGAAGAGACAGGGAGGGAACATATCCCTATAGGTTTCAGAGGGTGCACAGTCCCGCCAAGGTCTTGATTTAGGACGTCCAGCCTCCAGAACTGTGAGACAATAAATGGCTATTTTTCCAAGTCACCTAGTTTGTGGTACTTTGTCAAGGCAGGCCTAGGAAACTAATGCAGTTCTATTGCTAGATTAATCTCGAAAGGAGATGAAACATGACATACTGTCCAAGGCCACTGCCCAGTAGTATTTAATTCTTCTTTGTATAAGTCACTTCCTACTATATAGTAAGTTGGGTGCATGAGAGATGAACTCTACCATCCAGACCATTGGGCAACATTTCAAGTTGTTCCATTAACAGTTATAATTGTGGCCACAGCTCTACATTATAGAAGCTGCCCTCTAAAAAAATAAGGTTTTCATACTTCGTTTCTTCGGGGATCCTCATTTGAAAACTCATGCTTTTGGTTCTACAAAAGACAATGAGGAGAAAGGCAAATGGTATAATGCAACCTATCACCACTATAGAGAAAGTATCTTAAATGCATATCTTCCTAGTATCCATCACAAGCAATTTTTTAAAACACAGTAAATCACATTCAAATAACGTAGAAGAAAAGAAATAACAGAAAGGGGAGATGAGCGAAATAGAAAATATAAAACAAAGAAAATCAACAACATCAAAAGTTGGTTCTTTGAAAAGACATTTAAATGTGATAGATATTGAGCACAACTGATAAGAAAAAGAGAGATAAGACACAAATTGTGAATATTGCAAATAGAAAAGGGACATTACTATGGATTAAATAGATGCTAAAAACTGCTAAGATATTGTGAATAACATGTCAACAAATTGACAATTTAGACAAAATGTACAAAGAAAAACACAATTTAATAAGAGAAAGATAAATTTAAAATTTTAAATGTATATCTATTAAATAAATTAAATACTCAGTTTAAAACTCTCTTACAAGGAAAACACCAGGCTAGGCTAGATGGCCTTGTTAGTTAAGTTCATCCAAATGTATTTAAGCATGGAGTAACAACAGTCTTAACAAAATCTTTCATAGCACGTAAGGGCAGAAGCCCTTTCCTACTCATTTTATGAGGCCAGCATAACTTAACAATGACATTACAAGAAAGAAAAACTACAGGATGATATCTCTCATGAGCATCGATTCTAAAATCCTAAACAATATGCTAGCCAAGACCTCTTACAGAAAACTGTAAGGCTCTTGTACAAAAATTAAAGTGGCCCCAAATAAATGAATAAACCATATGCACCAATTTAAAAATTTGATATTATAAAAACAGAAATTCTCACACAAATAGATATATAGATTCAATGAAATACCAATCAAATCCCAGAAGTTTTATTTCTGTGAAAACTGACAAATTGACTCTAAAATTTAGAGGAATAAAGGAATAGCCAAGACAACCTTGAAGAACAAAGCTGGAGGACTTACACTACTAAATACCAAGACACTATAAAGCTGTAGTAATTAAGACAAGTATTGGCCCAAGCATAGATAAATAGACTGATGGAAGCGAATACAGAATCCAGAAATCGACAATCAGCAAATACAGCAACAGGATTTATGACAAAGGTGACACTGCAGTACAACAGAGGAAAAGATGGATTTTTCAATAAATGGGGTCAATTGGATTCCATATGGAAAACCATACTGTTATTCCTGCCTCACATCGTATTAAAAAAATCAAGTCTAGATGATTTCAGATTTAAATATAAAAGGCAAAACAATAATGCTTCTAGCTGGGAGAATATCTTCACAAATGGAGCAAGCAGATTTTTCAACAGGTCACAAAAAACACTGACCATAAAGAAAAGAAAAATGAACATACTGGACTTCAGTAAAATTAAGAATTTGTGCCCATCAAAAAATAACATTGAAAGTGAAAAGGCAAGACACAAAATGGGATAAATATACACGTGTGTGTGTATAAAATTTCCTGTATCTAGGATGTAAAACTCGGTATATATAAATAACTCCTAAAACCAGTAGGAAAAAAGTGAGCATAGGAAAAAAGTGAGCAAAGGATTTGAATATACACTTCATAAAAAACAAAAATCAAAATGGCCAATAAACATATAAAAAGTTTCTCAACATCAACAGTCACCAGGGAACACAAATTAAAACCACAATGAGATAGCACTACCCATTCACCAAAATGGTTAACATGAAAAAGGACTGCATAACCAAGTGTTGGTGAGGTTGTGGGCAAACACTCATTTATTGCTGCTGGGAATATAAATTAGCACAACCACCACAGTAAACTGTTTGCTGTATCTACTAAAGTTAAGGATACACATACTCCATGGCCCAGTAATCCTACCCCTAGGTTCACATCCAGCTGTAATACACACAAGCAGCTACCAAAACACATACACAAGAATATCGAGATTAGCGCTATTCCTAATAGTCCCAAAATGAAAACAACCTCATGTCCATCAAAACAAAATGGATAAATCGGAACACAGTACAACAATGAGAATAAACCAGCTATTGTTACATATGCTAACACAGATAAACCTCATAAATCTATGTTGAACAAAAGAAGCTAGATACAAAAGAGAACATAATTTACGTAGAGTTGAAGACTGGAAAAACGAATCACAAGTGATAGAAGGTAGTGGGCAGGGAGTGAGTGGGAGAGGGTCTGAAGAGACTAATAGGGGTGTTGGTGATGGTCTGTCTCTTCATTTGAACGATGGTATATGTTTGTTTAGAAAATTAATCAAGCTATACACTTAAGGTTTGTGCACTTATTTGTTTGCATATTTCAATACAAAGTTTCCTTGAAAAAAATGCATCTTACTGATAGTGGATCTTACAAAACCACAGAGCTTTAAAATCTGGTAAATTCTTAGATTTAAGGGTCAAAGGGGAATGACTGACTCACCCTTGATAGGGAGGTGGCTAGAAATGAGGCTGGGAGAATAAATTCAGGCCACACTGTGACGTTCTCTCTTCAGTGCAATGCAGAGAGTGAGCTGGGACTCAGTGACGCAATATGACTAGATTCACGTTTACAGAAACAAATCTTATACCAAGATATGAAATAAAATGAAAGTGGGGAGGGGAGAGAAGATCCAGGGAAACTAGGTAAGACACTGTCAAAATAATGAGGAAAAAAATGAAAGCCTGAGATGGCGAAGAAGTAAAACGTATGTTTTCCCCCTGCCCATCCATGTCTGCCCTTTATCTGGACCTACCGAGTAAACAAGTACAGATTCTGAAAACACTGGTTATGCCTGGAAAGTTGCCGTCTCTCCATCCCAGGAGCATCTTCACGTTGATGGCTTGCAGGAGAGGGGCGATTCCCCGGAGTAGCTGCTGTCAGACCGTTTTTATTCTGACGAGTTCTTGGGTGCTAGTTCTTGTCATGCTTCACAGCTCAAGGCACTTTCAAGCATGGCATTTCCTGGGAAGTTAAAAAAGAAAGTTATGTTATCTGCTGAAAAATCACAGGACAGAAACTGCAAGCAGCACACATCTGAGGACTACAAAAGTGGATCAGTGTTTTTTGACACTAACTTCTTTACTGGGGTAACGCAGTCTGAGGTTTAAGATAGATTGGAAAGGTTTTCTGGTCTCTTTGATGGATCTTTGTGCATATATACCTTGTTCATAAACTGGGGGGAAAGGGTATTTCTGGGGTCCACAGGGCTGGAGGAACACTCTTGTTACATTTAAAACCATAAACAAGCTACAGCATTCCCTATGCTTTTTTCCCTGTTACTGTATAGATAGATACATAGATACATACATAGAGATAGAGATATATAGAGAGAGAGATTCTAAGGAATTTGCTCACACGATTATGGAAAGGCTGGCAAGTCAAAAATCTGCAGGGTGGGCCAGTAGGCTAGACACCCAGGAAGATAGCCATCACAATCGGAACACCTGCTTTCCTTCTGGGAGTCTGGACATATGGTACATGCCAGGCAGAGGCTGCGTTTGTGACCAGCTCCCAAAAAAAACCTTGGGCATGGAGTCTCTAATGAGCTCCCCTGGTAGACAGCATTTCGCAAGTGTCTTTTTTTGTTTGTTTGTTTTTTTATACTGCAGGTTCTTATTAGTCATCAATTTTATACACATCAGTGTATACATGTCAATCCCAATCGCCCAATTCAGCACACCATCATCCCCACCCCACCGTGGTTTTCCCCCCTTGGTGTCCATACGTTTGTTCTCTACATCTGTGTCTCAACTTCTGCCCTGCAAACAGGTTCATCTGTACCATTTTTCTAGGTTCCACATACATGCGTTAATACACGATATTTGTTTTTCTCTTTCTGACTTACTTCATTCTGTATGACAGTCTCTAGATCCATTCACGTCTCAACAAATGACTCAATTTTGTTCCTTTTTACGGCTGAGTAATATTCCATTGTATATACGTACCACATCTTCTTTATCCAGTCATCTGTCGATGGGCATTTAGGTTGCTTCCATGACCTGGCTATTGTAAATAGTGCTGCAATGAACATTGGGGTGCAGGTGTCTTTTTTTTTTTTTTTCCTGTATGCGGGCCTCTCACTGTTGTGGCCTCTCCTGTTGCAGAGCACAGGCTCCGGACGCGCAGGCTCAGCGGCCATGGCTCACGGGCCCAGCCGCTCCACGGCATGTGGGATCCTCCCGGACCGGGGCACGAACCCACGTCCCCTGCATCGGCAGGTGGACTCTCAACCACTGCGCCACCAGGGAAGCCCCAGGTGTCTTTTTGAATTATGGTTTTCTCTGGGTATTTGCCCAGTAGTGGGATTGCTGGATCATATGGTAATTCTATTTTTAGTTTTTTAAGGAACCTCCATACTGTTCTCCATAGTGGCTGTATCAATTTACATTCCCACCAACAGTGCAAGAGGGTTCCCTTTGCTCCTTGCAAGTGTCTTCACAACTTGTTGTTGGGGGAATTAAGCACATCCTGTGCAACTCCACTGGGAGAGGACCCTTGGAAGATTGCTTTCCCCCAGACTTTATCCCATATTCCTTTTTCCTCTGCTGATTTGGCTTTGCATCCTTTTGCTGTAATAAGTCATAGTTGTGAGTATGACTAGATATTGAGTTCTGTGAGTCTTCCTAGTGAATCATTAAACCTGGGGGTGGTCTTGGGGATCCCCCAACCCAGGGTATTACAAGAGCCCATCTTATTCCCTTTCTCCCTTGAACTACATCAAAAGGCGTAACACAAGTAAATCACATAGTGTATCAAAAGGACATTATAATGAATAACATAAAAACAGCTCAAGAGGAACTAGTGATTATACAGTACTTGGGGAATAAGAAGTGCTACAAAAATGCTAAGTAACGATAATAAGACAAATTATACTTTTCCACTAATTGCCAAGGACATTTCCACTGATTTTCACAGAAAACAAACTTAATTATGTATGTCCAGCAAGAACTATTATAAATCTTTTAAATAGATCTAGAATATTTTTAGTGAGAAGGATAAGTACAGAGATCCATTAACCAAAGGGAGAAATGTTTAGGGACAATTGAATGAAATTTCAAGCCTAATAGGTTTTGAGATCAATTTATTAGAATTATAAGGAAATATTTCATGTATAATGATCTCTGGGTTTTTCTTAATAGTCATACTAATTAACTTCTCAAATTCAATAAAAGTGTAGGAAATTTACTTATGTTCAGTACTTGACAAAATAAATCATGGTAATTACACATATTCACATGGCCAATGATAATTCCTCTAACTCAGTCTAATAAGCAAGGGTTCTTTAAGATAATTAGTCTTAAAAAAAAAAAAAAAAAGAAAAAACCACATGTATAAAATGACTCCTAGTTATTAGGAGTTTTGAGCCTTCATGATGATGCATAAACAAGAGTTTCCTAAATCTTCAGGTCAGTAGTAACATCCTTTCAGGTGCAGCTTTAGTAAGATGCGTGTTCGCATGACATTATAACACACCCAGGTACGATCTCTAGGGGGTTGAAGGTGTTGGGTGACATAGTAATGGGATTTTTTAATTTCAGGGCTGCCCTGACATCCACCGTGGCTACATGGGGAACAAGGTAATACATCAGAATCCCAGGAAAGCCATAGATGATGAATTATCAAAAGGCTGATACCTAAGAAGTGATTAAAACCATATACCAAGCAAATTTTATCTGTCTTCTGTATCACAAATGAGGCTGGCATTCCATCTCTTGACATATATAATCTAAAACAATTCTCAAAGTGTGATTCTCAGGTCATCATCACCTGGGAATTTGTTAAGAATGCAAATTATTCAACAACAACAAAAACAAACGACCCAATTCAAAAATAGGCAAAGGACTTGAATAGGCATTTCTGATAGACAGAGAGACAGGTAGATAGATAGATAGGTAGATAGATATACAGTACGCATATGCAAATGGTCAATAAGCACATGAAAAGATACTCAATATCACTAGCTGTAGTGTAAGTGCTTGACTTTCAATTCCTGAGGCATTCATTTCAAAAGACAACTATTCTGAATAAACATATTGCCAGGGTGTATAACACAGCAACTAGCAAACCAACCAGATAAGGGACTAGGCTGTCCCCACCCAAGAAGGTCCCCTTTTGGAAAGCCCAAGGTAATCAAGATAACTGATTGAGTTATCCCCTTGGGGGACCCCACTTCTCCCTTCTTGTGCTACGATTCCTGCTCTTATCCTTTCCATTAGCCAATAAAGAGTGAGCCCAAGAAACTCTAGACACCTCACTCTCAGATCCTAATAAAGGCAGAGCCCCAGGTGCGAGCTCTCTCTCTCTCTCTTTATCCATGACCTCACTGTGGCCCTTGGGTGTGCTGTATATCCTCCAGGACTTGTGAGTTAAAAGTATGTTCCTCAGCGTTCTCTGACGGTTTTTGCCGAAGTATGTCTGTAAGAGCTGGCCCAGTCGTAAGTAGGGGCCCCAGTGGGGACATGTCTATGGAGGTTGCTGGGAGTAATGTGTGCCCAGTGGGTGTCGCAGGCATTCCTAACCAAGGGCACTACCATTAGTAGGCTTGGGACCCACGGAAGGTTAGTCATTAGGGAAATGCAAATCAAAACCACAGTGAAATACCACTTCCCACCCATTAGAATGGACATGGAAATTATTTTTTAAAAAACACAATGGAAAACAGCAAGATTTGGTGAGGATGTGGATAAGTTGGAACTCTTGCATGTTGCTTGTGGGAATATAAAATGGGGCAGCCACTCTGGAAAGTGATATGGAAGTTCCTCAAAAAGTTAAACAGAATTACCAAATGATCCAGCAATTCCACTTCTAGTTATATATCCAAAGAAATTGAAAGCAGGAACTCAAACAGATACTTGTACCTCAATGTTCATAGCAGCATTATCCACAGTAGCCAAAAGGTGGGAATGACCCAAATGTCCATCAACAGATGAATGAATAAATAAAATGTGTTCTATACCTACAGTGGAATATTACTTAGCCTTAAAAAGGAATTAAATTCTGGGCTTCCCTGGTGGCGCAGTGGTTGAGAGTCCGCCTGCCGATGCAGGGGACACGGGTTCGTGCCCTGGTCCGGGAGGATCCCACATGCCGCGGAGCGGCTGGGCCCGTGAGCCATGGCCGCTGAGCCTGCGCGTCCGGAGCCTGTGCTCCGCAACGGGAGAGGCCACAACAGTGAGAGGCCCGCGTACCGCAAAAAAAAAAAAAAAGGAATTAAATTCTGATACAAGCTACAACATGCATGAACCTTGAACATATTATGCTAAACGAAATAAGCCAGCCATGAAAGGACAAAGACTGTATAATTCCACTTATATAAGGTGCAAAGCCACAGCTGGAGACATCCAAGACAAACAGACCAGGCCTTCTTAGCATCAAAGGACAGTAAAGTCTGATCTTAACAACATTTCTGAATTCTCACCCTCCCAGCAGGAAGCAGCAGGCAGGAAGAACTGACTCATTAACAGTCATAAGCACCCCTGGGAGTTCTAGAGAATATTTGGAGAGGAGACACCTAGGGAAAGTCTGGACTTCTTAATCATCTGGCAAGTGAAAGGATATAAATATGGGTATAAATATGTGACCATATTTTATTGTTGTAGATGGATAAGGCCAAGTCTGTGTTACAAAAGGGAAATAATAGTGAGATGTGGTTGTCTGAAAGGTATTTTTCCAACTATCCTCTTACACACTTGTTTCCTGTGGTACTTGATTGTAATAAATCATAGTGGGAAAGAGTCTGTGTAGCTGATTCAGTAATATCCTAATATCCCTGGCAATGGAGAAGCCAGGCATTCAAGGAAAGTAAAATAGGAAATAAAATAAGAACACAGACTTTCAAGCCAGACAACTGAGGGTGGTGGATTCTAAGGGGGTTCCACGGGTGCTGCATAGGCTCCATTTCTTAGCAACACTTTGAGAAGCAATGTAGCAGGTACTTGATAATGGATGCTATTGATATCATTCTTGTTATATGATGGCAGTAGACCCTGTGAAAGAAGTTCGTTTAGTAAACTCTTACCTTCTGATTACTTACATCTGCTTTGATTTCACATGACCAATAAGCACCCTGTGTATTCTCAACAGCGACCAAGAGCCACTGGGTTCCCTATCTTAATCCATGTCTCTGTCACTTTGGAGCACCTCCCCCTCCCCTAATGATGACCACCCTTGGTAGCTGACCTTTTTGGGTCTCCTCCACTTCTCCAAGTCTGAATAGTGATGATTATGAGTTTCCAATATTAATCAAGGCTTAAGATATTGTCAGCCAAATCAATAAAAGCTTTGTATAATTAAAGTTGAGCACCTCTTATTTTGCTTGAGAAAAGCTGTAAGGATTCTCTCGCTCTTTAGAAAGGGTTCGCTGACATCTAAAGATTTTCAATAAGTTCAAATTGCCAGAGAGATTTGTTTCTCAGAGGGCCGAAAGAAAAACGATAAAAAGAACTTGAGAGTACTGTATTGGAGAGAATTGTAAAGATAATTACCCACATTAGTCACATTTTATCCATTTTCTTTCTCTGCTTTTTTTCTAAAAAACTAGAAATGGAATCCAAGAAAAACTTTTGTGATAATAGAATAGATCCCTTTATGAAGTGTATGTGCGCTTGAGATATAAATCCAAATGGCAGTGCTGTAACCACCAGCCTATGTTCAAATGTTCTGTCCAAGTTAGGTGCTGAGATGACACTTGATCAAGATACAGATCACTGGTGTTCGTAAGAACTTCTCCTCAGGTGCCCTTGGGTTGGCATGGAGCTCTCCCAAGGGAGATTGTGATATGATTCTGGGCACCCTGCTCACAGGGTGAAACCAACTGTGCTGCATTCTATCTCCCTCTAGAAGCACAAGGGACCCTGGAAGCCCGGGGGCAGCTCCTTCAATGATTTTAATGCCATTAATACCACTCACCATTTATAACAAGATCTTGGTGATCAATGATGGTATTTCATGAATACGCAGTGCACCTAACTGGCTGATTGGTATTTGTTGGATATCTGTGAGATTTTCAGTGTCGTACAAAATAACAGAACTACTATTATTGAAGGTGTGATTTCATGAAGCTTTCAACATAGTAGAGTTGTACATATGTGCAACCCAATGCGTGTGAGGACCCATATGCAGGGGTGATATTCAAAATATTTAACAATCTATATGGCCCAGCCACCAGCTTGTCAGACAGATGTCAGTCAACAACAATCATTGCAGCCCTACTACTGCTTTTTTTGAAAATTATTTTATATTGGAGTATAGTTGATTAACAATGTTGTGTTAGTTTCAGGTGTATAGGAAAGTGATTCAGTCAGCCCTTGGTTCCTGGATTCATGAATCCTGACTATCGGAGAAACAGCACCATATATTGGATGATGAATTAGAGCATAAACATCCTCCCAGAGAACACTGGCCAACACTGCAAGTATTGCCACCTAACTTGCGCTTATATCTGACTCTCTTCAAAAGGCCATTCCACAGTTCTACCAAGCCACATGTTTTAGGTCAATGGGAAACCTGGTAAGACCAGTGAATTCCATGAGCGTGGGCCTATTACCACACTTCATTTAGTGTGAAATGAGCTCCCTGATCAGAAGCAATGCTTATACTATGACAGTGGATAAGGCAGTCTGTAAGTCCACAGACGGTAGTTTTGGCAGAAGCATTGCATGCAGGAAAGGCAAATTCATATCTAGTGTATCTATTCCAGTAGGAACAAAACATTGCCCATTTCCTGATGGAAGTGATCCAGTGTAATCAACTTGCCACCAGGTAGCCGGCTGATCACGTCAGGTTGGTGCCATATTGGGGACTTGGTTTTGGTGTCTGCTGTTGACAATTTGGGCCCTCAGCAGTGACTATAGCCTGGTCAGCATTGGAGAGTGGAAGTCTATGCTGCTGAGCCCAGGCATAACCTCCATCGCTACCATCATGGCCACTTTGTTCATGGTCCATTGGATGATGGCAAGAGGGGCTGGGGGAAAGGCTGACTGGTATCCACGGAACGTGTCATCCCATCCTCATGATTATTAAAATCCCACCAGTTGGTGAGTATTGACATGGGACACAAACATCATGTTTTTTACCCACTTAGAGAGGTCTATCTGTATCTACCTCTTCTCAAGACTTCTTTGTCACTAATTTTCCAATCATACTCCTGCCAACCACTGGCCACAGTCCATGAATTGGTATGTAATTGCACATCTGGCCATTTCTTTTTCCAAGCAAAACGGCCAAGCAGGTGCACTCCTCAAAGTTTTAGTTAACAGAAGGATTTCCCTTTACCACTAAGAAAGGGGTTGCAGTGCTCTTGCGTATTGTGGTGCCTGAATATTGTGCAGGGCCATCTGTAAATCAGGCACACGTTTTCTCTTCATTAGGGAACTCCCCACAAGGCCATAGATGCGGGCTGGGAGAAAATAGTGTAAGAGTGGCAGCCATGGGCACTTGGGCCAATTCCGTGTAACTTACTTGTGCCTTCAGGGCCTGCTCAAGCCCGATCTCCTATATACTAGCTCCATTCGGTTACAGAGTGTGCTGTGCAGGCCCAACTTTATGGCTCTGTGGGTCAGACAACATTCAGTTCACGATGGGCAGTTCAGGTCACATGGTAAATTGGTGAGCCGTGCATAAGCAGCCAGTCTCTCTAAGACCCAGTAGCAAGCCAGTCTCTCAGAAAGAGAATAACTATCCACAAAGAATGGCAGGACTTTGCTCCAAAATCCTGAGGGTTTGTGCTGGGATCCACATATAGAGGCTGCCAAAGGTTCCAAACAGTGTCCTTATCTGCCACTGTCACTTCAAGCACCATTAGACCTGCTGGCTTGTGTGGCAGAGCAGTTTGCACATCATCGTGGACTTGTTGTAGCGCCTCCTCTTGTTTTGGACCAAACCAGCAGCTTTGGGGGTCACTCAGTAAATAGGCTGGAGTCATACGCTCTGAGGAATATGTCTTCTCCAAAATCCAAAGAGACCCACTAGGCGTCGTGCCTCTTTTCTGATTGTAGGAGGGTCAGATGCAACAACTTATCCTTCACCTTAGGAGGGATATCTTGTCATGCCCCTTCAGAGGCAGAAGACCCCTGAATTTCGGATTTATTTCCCATCCTCTGACAGGCAAACGTCTTAATAATAAGCCCATAGTCATTACAAACTCCTGCTCACTAGGTCCAATCAGAATACTATCCTCAATGTGATGGGCCAGTGTGATGTCTCATGGAAAAGAAAGGCAATCTAGATCTCTGTGGACACAATTATCATAGGAAGCTAGGAAGTTGACATGCCCCTGAGGAAGGACAGTGTTAACCCCATCGCAGTCCTCTGACTGAATATGATGCTTTGTCTTCTCCCGCTCCTTCCATGTGGTAAATTAACCCAAATCTGCCCCTTAGGGCAGCCTCTCTCTCCTCTTCAGATGAGGGGCTCTTTGGCACTCTCATTGTAGTAGGCTGAATAATGGCTCCCCAGATATTCCCACATCCTAAATCCAGAACCCATGAATGTGACCTTATATGGCAAAAGAGACTTTGTATATATGATTAAATTAGGGATTTTGTGATGGGGAGATTATCCTGGATTATCTGGGTGGGTCTGATGTAATCACAACGGTCTTTCTAAGAGTGAAGCAAGAGGAGTCGTAGCGAGACTGACTTGTGACCCCCTCACCTCCAAAGCACATCACTCCAATTTCTGCTTCCATCATGACATCACCTTCTGTCTCTCAAAGAATATTGGCAGCTACTAGAAGCTGAAAAACTCAAATAAACATTGTGTCCTCAGAGTCCCCAGAAGAAACCAGCATTGTTGACTCCTTGACTTTAGCCCAGTGCCACGGATTGCAAATGTCTCACCCCAGAACCGTAAGAGAATAAATTTGTGTTGTTTTAAGCCACTAGGTTTGTGGAAATTTATGACAGCAGCTGTAGGAAACTAGTACACTCTGCCTAGGGCTTTGAGGTCAGCCTGTGCTATGAATTGTGATTGTGAAAAGTGAGGAGGACATTTTTGTGACTCCACAGTGTCCATTCCACCTTCTCCCATTCAACATGAGACATGCCATTTGGCGAACTGATCCCCGGAGGGGGTCATGATTAGCTCAAGCCCAACTTCCTTAGAGTTGGTTGGTTCAGGAGCACAAACCCAAGTCAATCAATGCACGGATTTCTCCTGGCAACAGGGATTAATTTAGAAATGGGCATGTGACCCAACTGGGGCCAGTGAGATGCAAGGAGAAACAAAGACAGTCTTTCTTCTCTGTTTTCTATTTCACTAAGAAAGAAGAAGCGATCAAGAGTCTTTCTCAATCTCCCACCATGTACAGCCATGTACTGCTTCTGTGCCCATACACTCTGCCTTTTGTGATACTAAGGATGAGCTGTCAGTTATTGTCCTCTAGATTCGATCCCTTTTTCCTACTTGAGGACATATTGCCCCAGAAATTCTCCCCTCTATCTACTGCATCATGAATTACCCCCTCTCTACTAGATTCTTCTTATCAGCATGAAAATGTGCTTTTATTTTTCCCATCTTAAAAACTTTCCTTTTGGGCTTCCCTGGTGGCACAGTGGTTGAGAGTCCGCCTGCCGATGCAGGGGACGCGGGTTCGTGCCCTGGTCCGGGAAGATCCCACATGCCGCGGAGCAGCTGGGCCCGTGAGCCATGGCCGCTGAGCCAGCGCGTCCGGAGCCTGTGCTCCACAATGGGAGAAGCCACAACAGTGAGAGGCCCGCGTATCGCAAAACAAACAAACAAACAAACAAACAAACAAACAAACCTTCCCTTTTAAGTGACTGATAATGGGTATGAGGTTTCTTTTGGGGTTACTGGAAACGTTCTAAAAGGGATTGTGGCAATGGTTACACAACTCTGAATATACTAAAATTCATTGGTATGTACACTTTTTTTTTAATTCCGTCAGTATTTTTATTTATTTATTTATTTAATTTATTTTTGGCTGCGCTGGGTCTTCGTTGCTGCATGTGGGCTTTCTCTAGTTGCAGTGAGCGGGAGCTACTCTTCGTTACGGTGCAGTGGCTTCTCTTGTTGTGGAGCACGGGCTCTAGGCGTGCAGGCTTCAGTAGCTGTGGCATGTGGGTTCAGTAGTTGTGGTGCACAGGCTTAGTTGCTCTGCGGCATGTGAGATCTTCCCGGACCAGGGCTCGAACCCATGTCCCCTGCATTGGCAGGTGGATTCTTAACCACTGTGCCACCAGGGAAGTCCCGGTGTGTACACTTTAAAGGGGTGAATCGAATGTATGTGAAGTGTATCTCAATAGAACTATTATTAAAAAAAGAGGATATTGGCAAATATGATATTCTAAATGTTTGAAATTGGGTAGAATAAGCCACAATGATATTTTAACTACTTTAATGGAATATCTGAAAACATTTGCAAACTTATTCTATAAAACGATATAAATAGTATTTATTCATTAATAAAAACATGATAAAATAGAAAACAAATATGAAAATAAAAGTACATCTATAAACAAAGGCCCTTTCTTTTTTATTATTAATTTTTAACTGAAGTATAGTTGATCTACAATGTTGTGCTAGTCTCTGTGTACAGCAAAGTGACTCAGTTATACACATATATACATTCTTTTTTAGTATTAAAAAAAAGCCCTCTCGACATCACTCCTCCCTCCAGTTGCTACTTTATTTCTCTCCTTCCCTTTGCACTAAAGTTTATTTTAAAAATTCCCTTTACTAGTTTTCTTCAATCCCTCTTTTCCCACACACTATTGAACCTACTCCATTCAAGCTATCACCTCAACACTTCAACAAAACAGCTCTTCAGGGTTGCCAGTAACTTCCACGTAGTTAAATCTCATGGTCAGTTCTCAGTCCTGATTTTACTTGTTCTATCAGTCGTATTTGACAGTTTATGATCTCCTTGTTTTCCTTGTTATCAGTCAACTATTGCTATAAAAGTGCTCTGTAAAAAACCACCCCAAAACTCAGTAGTTTAAGACATTTTTGCTTATTCATCTGTGGGTCACACGAGGGGTTTTTTGATGTAGGCTTGGCTCAACTGGGCTGGGTGGGCTCCAAGTGGCAGGATGGGTTCTGATCTGTTCCATAAGTTTCTAATCTTTCTTGGACCAGAGTGTTAACTAGGCCGTTTCTCTCCTGTTGATGATAGACTGTAAGAGGGCAAGTGCAAACACAGGATGCCTCTAAGGTCCAGACTCAGACCTGGCATGGGCACCTCCACCATCATTCTGTTGGCCAAAAAAATCATGTCTTTGAGCTCAAAATCAAAGGGCTGAATATGCTCTATCTTTAAGGGGAGTATTTACAAAGTCATATGGCAAAGAGCGTGGACACAGGGAGGGGTGAAGAACTGAGGTCTCTAATTTGATCTACTATTCTCCTCCTTGAATCACTTCCTTCATTGGTGTCGAGAATATCGCATTCTACTAGTTTTATTCCGTTGCCTGCTCCTCTCAGCAGTGGAATTGGAATGCCTCAAGGCTCGGTCCCTGGACTTCTTCTCTAGCTATAGTGACTCATTTGGTGATCTCATCTAGTTTTATGGTTTTAGAAATTGTCTATATGCTGATGACTCACTTGTTTATATCTTCATTCTGACTTCTCCTCTGAACTCCAGACTCATATACCCAACTATCTACACTTGAATGCCTAATAACAAGTTTAAACTTAACAGTCCAAAAACAAACTCCTCATCTTCTCCCTTAACTGTTCCCCAAGTAATAAATGGCAACTTTTTTTTTTTTTCCAGATGCTCAGGTAAACCCTTGGAGTCATTCTTACTTCTTTTCTTGTCACCATCATCTCTTACATTTTAATGGCCTCTTCCACCCTAGAATCTGTTTTCAATACAGCAGTTAGAGTAAGCTTTTAGAAATAGAGGTCAGATAATGCCATTCTTCTGCTCAAAACCCTTCAGTGCCCAACATCTCACTTACAATACAGCTCTGCTATGACTTTATAATACAATCTGATCTTCTGTTATTCTTCGACTCTATTTCTTTTCACCTCCTCATTCGTTCTGCTCCAGCTACATGAACTTCCTTGGTGTTCCCTGAATAAGCCAACTATCTCCTGTCCCAGGGCCTTTGTATTTTTTGCTGCCTTCCCCTGGAACGCACTTCCCCCAGATATACCCATGCTTGCTCCTTTAAATTACAACCCTTGCCTCCATCACCCTTTTCCCCAGCTCCCATTTTTTCTGTAGCATTGTTTATCACCATCCTACAGGCTATAGGTTTTACGTATTTGCTGATTGTCTATGACTCTTGGGTGGATATATGAGTTTCACAAGAGCAAGAAGTTTTGTTTTGTTCACTGCTATATTCTCAGAATGTAGAACTGTGCCTGGCACTCGGTATGCACACAAAAATATTTGATGAATGACCAAATGGATGGATAGATGACATTGAAGAATTTGGTTAACCTGATAAAATCTGCTTCATTCGTTGTGGTTGAGCTTAATGATTGCTAAAACTAACCTGACATACCTTAAATGTCTCAATAAAAAGTGACTACCTGGCTTCCCTGGTGGCCCAGTGGTTGAGAGTCGGCCTGTCGATGCAGGTTCGTGCCCCAGTCCGGGAGGATCCCACGTGCTGTGGAGCGGCTGGGCCCGTGAGCCATGGCCGCTGAGCCTGTGTGTCCAGAGCCTGTGCTCCACAGCGGGAGAGGCCACAACAGTGAGAGGCCCGCGTACCATAGAAAAAAAAAAAAAGTGACTACCTGATGAGTGTTATTAGCATCGTGGGTATGGATGGAATTACCCAGGAAGTACATACACACAGAGAAAAGAAGAGGGCAAGGATTCCCTTGTTCTTCCTTCATCTACCTGTCTGGCTACTTCCTATGCCTCCTTAAAGCACAGCCATTTCTTAGAAACTTTTCCAGTGAAAACACTGGGGCTAAAGGGAGTTATTTTACCTTTGAAGAGAACTAGTATCTCTGCAAATCAGGGCAAGATAAAGCTCCAGAAGAGACTTGGGTCTCACTGTGTGCAAAGGCATTAATTTCACTCCTGGCATCCAAGCAAAAGTCCTGGAGTTATTATAGAAGGTAGTAGAGGGTAGGTGTTAAAAGCCCAGGCGCCAGAGCCAAAACACCTTGCTTCAAACGGTGACTCCACACTATTAAGTGTCCTGTGACCTTGGGCAAGCAACCTAAGTTTTCAGTTCCTCACTTTTATCATCTGTGCAATGCATTTAATAACAGTAGAGTTACTGGGAAGATTAAATGAATTAATGAAGATAAGGCACTTAAGACATAACGCACTATAGGTCATGTACATGTGATATGTAGTGAGTACCGTATAGTGACAGTGATACTGCTGCTATTTGAAGCTAGGATCTTATTATTTGAGACATGGCACCATCCCCTCCTTGAGTGCTCACCCACGGCTGGGTTACAGGCTGCTTCGTGTTTCCAGAGCACCCTGTATGTACTGGCCTTGGAGCACTCACATCGTGTTGACATTATCTCCCCCACTAGGCCATAAACACTCAGTGTTGAGGGCCATGTCTAATTCATTTTGGTAATCACTTCCTGGTATGGCACCTGGCACTTAGAAAACACTCCCGTGCCTATAGGGGCCAGGTCTTTATTGAGTAAAGTCATCTAGATGTAAATCAACAAAAGGAATGGTAGAGAACAATTGCCCTCTGGCGATACCAAGTAGCAGCAACTATGCAACTTCAGCCTATTGTCATGTGGAAAAATAGGCAAGGGGCTTCATACCATCTGATTTTCCAATGCCCTCTAGTTTCTATTGCGGCTGTAACAAATTATTACATATTAGTAGCTTAAAATGACGCCAATTTATTATTTTATAGTTCTGCAAGCCATAAATCTGGCAGGGGTCTCACTGGGCTCAAATCAAGGCGTTGGCAGGGCTGCACTGTTTTCTGGAGGCTCTAAGGGAGAATTTGTTTCCTCATCTTCTACCTTCTAGCTGCTGCCCACATTCCTTGGCTTGTGGCTCCCTACCTTCATCTTCAAAGCTAGCAATGGCTGCTTGAGTCCTTCTCACATTGCATCACTGCAATCTCCTTCTCTGCCACCCTTTTGCACTTTTAGGAACTCCTGTGATAACATTAGGCCGTCCACATAATCCAGGAAAATCTCCCTATTTATTTTTTAATTGAAATATAGCTGATTTATGTTTCAGATGTACAGCAAAATGATTCAGTTATATAACATATACATTTTTTCAGATTATTTTCCATTATAGGTTATTACAAGGTATTGAATATAGTTCCCTACATTATACAGTAAATCCTTATTTATCTGTTTTATATATAGCAGTGTGTAACTGTTAATCTCAAACTTCTAACTTTTCCCTTCCCCTTTTCCCCTTTGGTAACCATAAGCTTCTTTTCTATGTCTGTGAGTCTATTTCTGTTTTGTAAATAAGTTCATTTGTATCAGTTTTTTAGATTCCACATATAAGTGATGTCATATGATATTGGTCTTTGTCTGACTTACTTCACTTAGTATGATAATCTCTAGGTCCATCCATGTTGCTGCAAATGGCATTATTTCTTTCTTTTTTATGGCTGAGTAATGTTCCATTACATATATGTACATCTTCTTTATCCATTCCTCTGTCAATGGACATTTAGGTGGCTTCCATGTCTTGGCTATTGTAAATGGTGCTGCTATGAACATTCGGGTGCATGTATCTTTCTGAATTAGAGTTTTCATCTTTCCTGGATATATGTGCAGGAGTGGGATTGCTGGATCATATGGTAACTCCATTTTTAGTTTTTTAAGGAACCTCCATACTGTTCTCCATAGTGGCTGCACCAGTTTACACTCCCACCAATAATGGAGGGTTCCCTTTTCCCTACACCCTCGCCAGCACTTATTATTTGTAGACTTTTTGATGATGGCCATTCTGAGCAGTGTGAGGCGATACCTCATTGTAGTTTTGATTTGCATTTCTCTAATAATTAGCAATGTTGAGCATCTTTCCATGTGCCTGTTGCCCATCTATATGTATTCTTTGGAGAAATGTCTATTTACATCTTCTGCCCATTTTTTGATTGGGTTGTTTTTTTTTTTATATTGAGCTTTATAAGCTGTTCGTATACTTTGGAAATTAATCCCTTGTCAGTCGCATCCTCTGCAAATATTTTCTCCCATTCCTTAGATTGTCTTTTCAGAAAATCTCCCTATTTTAAGGTCAGCTGATTAGCAGTCTTAATTCTATCTGCAACCTTGAATCCACTTTGCCATGTAAGGTAACATATTCACAGATCCCAGGGATTAGGGCATGGCTATCTTTGGGGCACTATTATTTGGATATAAAAATGAATGTTGGATTGTTCTGTTTTCTCTGATACAGGGCCTTTCATTTGTTGGGTTTGCATTTTCTCTCTCATGCTGTAGGCCCCTCTCATGTATTTGGTGACTTATGGTGGTAAGCTCAACTTCCGTGGGAGATTTCTGCAGACATCCATCTGTCACTGACCTCAGGAACCATGGCTGTGTTGGTTTCCCTTGAGGGGGCTATGGTGGACTCCCACACTATAGCCACTGTGGTTTCTCAGTACTGTGGACAGAATGTTTTGAGGGAGAGATGCGCAAAGTTCCAGGCTGAGCATCCCTTCTTTGCAGAGTCTCCACCCGCCACTGCACCCAGCACACACATCATGACTACAGCCAGGAGGGAATAGCTGCCTTTCCCCTTCCGGTTCCCAAGATTATTAGACCTTCCTTTAAGACACTGTGAAAAAAGAAGTATGTACGAGAGGCTGCATATCAACATTATTGGGTGAAAAGGAACCTGTTTGTTATTAGACAGGCAAAACCAGTGCTGTCTCCCAGGTAGCCTTTAATGTCCCATACCAGAGGCCTTCTCCAGTTTTTGATAATAATGGTTGACATTTACATAGCATTTAGCATGTGCCAGAAGCTGTTCTAAGCACGTGGCATATATTAACTCATGTATTTCTCACAACTCTTAATATCCCCACCTTGCAGATGGGTTTACAGAGGTTGAATAACTTCTGGATTATTCAATGTTTTATTTTGAGCAACATCTTCAAAACAAAGACGATATGAAGGAATGCGCAACAAGAGAAACTGCACACACACACACACACACACACACACACACACACACACACACACCATTTAACTCAAACAGGTTTCACTCATTTATTTCCTTCAACAAGCCAAACGATGCCAGCAGGCAAGAGGAGTCAGCGCCTGGAGAAGCGGGTGGAATCCTGTTCTGGGATGGACTAGTGCTTCTCGCTCCCTCGGCTGCCACTTATTTCCAGCCAGTAGGTCTGGTGATCTCTGCTCCCAGAGTTCTTTGCTCCAATCTCCACTGGAGGTAAGAGATGGCTCACCATCACTATGTGAGAGCCTGCAACCCCTGACAGTCGCAGGAATCAACACGCAACAAGGCTTGGCTGGCTGGCCCTGTGTTCTGACTGGGGAGGCTGAGCCCTCCAGGTGTGCCTCACAATCTATTGGTTAGCAGCGGCATCAGCCCCATTCTGATTGGCTACATGCAAAGTTTCGTAAGCCATCATTTCATATTACATCATTACATATGCATTATTGGCTAGTTATATCATTCCTCATCAATATATTCCAGAACTTTGGGAACTTTTCTAAACATGTTTATGAACTTGGGAACTTTTCTAAACTTGTTTATGACCAGGTATTTATCTTTTTTGAGTGAGGAAGCCACATGCTAACCCTTAATGAGGTATATATGTACGATTTTAATTACTTGTGGAAAAAATGTTTACAAGAAATACTTTGGGTGGGAAAGCTAGCTTACCATTTTTAAAGTACAGCAAGTAGGTTTTTATTTATCCCTGTTAGAACATAGGGTGGGCCATCCTTTAATCACACACAGCTAGCCAGTGACAAAGCTAGAATTCATATCCAAGCAGTCTAAATGCAGAATCCACATTCTTAAATACTGTCTTATATTTATATTGCCTCTCTGCCTGGAACTAACACTCCTGGCTCAACTCAATACTCCTCCCAAGTGTACAGACCATACTTGGAGAAAAGCCAAGTTATCAAAAGGGCAGACTACGGATGTCTTGTGAGCAACATGCAGAGGACCCTGCTGTGTAAAACATATAAAGCTACTGAAAATTTCCAGGGGGGGGGATGCTAATAAACTAATATATAGGGGATCTTTAAATTACTGTAATTTTCCTGCCTTGTAATAGTTGCTTTGCTTTTTAAATAAAATTTTCTCTGATACAATGTGGTTGGCATGATTGCAGCTGTTGGAATTATTGCCCACCTATAGCTTTACAAAAAAAGATTCTCCTGGGTTTCTGGATGAAACTTCAGCTAAAAATTCTCTTAGCTTAGTAGTAATATCTTCATAGAGATATCTGGCCCTTTGGCACCATGGGCATTAAATGACATAAGGATAACATTATCTTTTTCTAAGGCCCAGGTGAGGAAATGGCACTGCCTCAGCCAAACTATAGCTTTAGCTTGGGCTGTGGTTGCAGAAGAGGCATTGCACAGAGCATCAAACAATAAGTGGACTTAGTAGATTGGAGCCACTACCAGTCAACGTGAATGTGGAGCAGATTACTGGGAAGCATATGAATGGAATAAACACACCAAGTCTAATTGAAATATGGAGACTGCACAAGTTCACGATTGTGTAATTTACGAAGTGTGTCCTTTGGGGGAAAAACAAACATCACAACACGGTCCAGAAGGTGAGTGACCTTTGAGTTGGTGGCTCTTTCCTTTGTATCAACAACATGGCTTAAGAGAGTGCTATGTGCTCACATTTTTATACCACTTGGACATGATTTTTCTGAAAACATTTTTGAAAATGGTAAGATGCTACACAAATTTGATCTACAACAATTATTGGAAACAGTCAGGGCCCGTATGAAATCTTGAATTTTCAGATGAAGAAACAATTCAACCTGATTTTTCTCTGCCTAAGATTCCTGTTACATGTAAAATAGTGGCTATTTATTTCTAGTCATTATCTTTGTCGTAAAGGAAGTTGTGAGGAGACAGCTACCGATAGTGGCTATTAACACTTTATGTATGACACGTTAGAGCATGAAACTAACAATCAAGGTGTGCTTACAAAACACCCAGGACTTTTAATCCTCACGACAATGCTACAGTAAAATCAGAATTTTAGAATGACAGAGCTGAAGCATATCTACCAA
Source organism: Delphinapterus leucas (assembly GCF_059928025.1). NCBI lineage: Eukaryota > Metazoa > Chordata > Mammalia > Artiodactyla > Monodontidae > Delphinapterus > Delphinapterus leucas. The sequence goes on from NC_143149.1 coordinate 22,351,967, forward strand.
GACTAGCCAACTAGTAATCATTAGAGATGTGATTCAATCCCAGGTTTGTTTTACTATAAGCTTTGCTCTTTTCACGAGGGTACAGTGCATCCCTCATGGAATTGTTTAGCTATAAAAGATCAGGTAATGGTATCTGCTTTTTCATGTTTAGAGCTCAACGTTAGTCCATATAAACCCAAACCTTATAAATACTTAATGTTAAGTACTTTTACTACTTTCCAGTGGAGGGGAAAAAAGCAATTTCCAATTGATTGAACGCATTTTCAGACACAGTTTACCAGTAGAATAGTTTCAGGCAATTCAGCCTTTTTATCTCAACCAGCAGAAACTTTAAAATTTATTTTGTACTGATAAACAGACATGCTAGATGCATTTTGAAATCGGGTGAACATTACTACTTCTTGTGATCTATGAGTAACTGGCCATCAGGGTACCCAGTGAGATAATTCCTATGTTTCCCATTCAGGGAGAAGGTCATAGTCAAGGGGGCACAAGGTGAGTTATGGGCATCTAATGCATCATGTTGATTCACCCCCACTCCTCAATGCCACCCTCTGTTGTGCATTATGATTCAAAACCAGGAGAATGTGTGTTGTGGACAGATTTTAGTTACACCGATGGAGTCTTCCTATCCAGCCACACATTTGTCAATATGTGAACAATAGCACAAATTTATAAAACACATGGATAATGTTAGAGTTATAATCTGCAACCCCAGACTAGATGACAATAAATGTCACTCATAATATTATGTTCCTGACCTTGTTGTATTTAGATGGTAGTCCTAAAGAAACTTACCTATTTATGTGGATGGGAATATTAGCATCACACTTATATTTCATAATGAACATGTGAAAGAAAAATTTATCACATAGTTTGGTATTTTGCAAAGCGAAATTTCTACTTGACCCATCTAAATCTTGGGTTTTTCTTAAAACACAGAAGCTCCATTTGTGTCCACTCTCTTGGAATAATGCTGTTTGTCTAAATTTCCAAAATACCTAGTTTACTATTAAACAGGAGGCAGGAAATGCAGACCTTACTGAGATTATCCCATTCATTGGTACATTTCTTTTGATGGTAGACAAAAAAAGTAGGTATAGGCAGAGAAAAAGAGATAAAGTAATTGCTGAAGAATGGCTTCTGAAGGTGAGTGATGGATGGAGAGCAGTCAGGTTTTTATCTTAGTTTGGGAGGGGGAGGGAGGAGGGATGAGAGGAACAGACATGAGAAGGTCAGCTAAAAAGAATTCAAAAGAAAGGAACATATTCGTAATTATTTGGGTCAAGCTTAAGGTGAGAAATAAAAGTACAGAGATAATAGAATAGAAAAAACCCACAATTTTAATAGTTAACATTTATTGAACTATTAATTCCATTTTGCAGAGGGGAACCTGAGACACAGAGGGGTTAAATAGTTTGTCCAAATTTACACAGCTCGTTCACGACAGAGCTTGAATTTTAATCCTGGCAATCCGAACCACTATTTTAAAATGGGATATTAACGAAGTACAATACATAAAGTGAGAACTCTCATAGAGAAGGGATAGAGAGACCAAGGGATTAACTGGGGGGGACGGGGAGGGGAAAAAGTCTGCATTTCAAATAAAATTTACCAATGGGCTAATTATAGTTGTGCTTTATTAACGTACGGAGCACTCTGTATATGTTAGCTCATTTAATCCCGCTAACAATTCTGTGAGGTAGATACTAGTCCATTTTTCAGACAAGGGCACTTGATATTTGATAAACGACACATACCTTGCACAGAGTTCCACCTCAATAGCAGGCTCTGGAGCAAGAAAAGGAAGACTGAAGAAGACCTGGCAACTGAACGGAACAGGGCAAGGTAAGCAGGCTGAAAAGTGAGAAAGGCAGGAAAAGCTTCCCGTTTAAGCCTAGGATGGCTCCAGCTTTCAAATCTCCCCGGCCAGCCCGCCAAGGAGTCACAAAGCCCGCCCCTCAGCTACAGGGCGACGCCCCCTTCCGCGGCGGTTCTCGGAGCTCCCAATACTTCCCGCCCACTCTCTGACCCCGCCCACCGCTCCCAGCATCATTTCCTGTGCGCTGGGTGCTAATTGGTCCAGCAGTCGGAAGTGAGGGCGGGCGGTGGGGCCGTTGCCGCAGTGACAGTGCTGGGGGAGTCTGAAGATGGCGGCGTCGCGTCGCTCTCAGCATCATCACCACCATCATCAACAACAGCTCCAGCCCGCCCCAGGGGCTTCGGCGCCGCCGCCGCCACCTCCCCCCCCACTCAGCCCCGGCCTGGCCCCGGGGACCACGCCAGCCTCCCCTACGGTGGGTGGCCTGGCCCCCTTCGCCTCCCCGCGGCACGGCCTAGCGCTGCCGGAGGGGGATGGCAGTCGGGATCCGCCCGACAGGCCCCGATCCCCGGACCCGGTTGACAGTACCAGCTGTTGCAGTACCACGAGCACAGTCTGTACCGTCACCGCCGCTCCCGTGGTCCCGGCTCTTCCTGCCTCATCTGCCGTCGGGGTCGCTCCCAGCCCAGCCGGCGGTGGCAGTAACAATTCACCGTCGTCCTCTTCTTCCCCGACTTCTTCCTCATCTTCCTCTCCATCCTCCCCCGGATCGAGCTTGTCGGAGAGCCCCGAGGCGGCCGGAGTTAGCACCACAGCAACATTGGGACCTGGGGCAGCAGGACCTGGGCCAGGGGTCCCAGCAGTGAGCGGGGCCCTCCGGGAACTGTTGGAGGCCTGTCGCAATGGGGACGTGTCCCGGGTAAAGAGGCTGGTGGACGCGGCAAACGTGAATGCTAAGGACATGGCCGGCCGGAAGTCTTCTCCCCTGCACTTCGCTGCAGGTCAGAGACTTTGAATTGTTTATTAAGGGTTTTGGTGTTGGGGACGGGGGTCCGGGTCGGGAAAGAAAACAAGTTATTATGATGGAACAATGGGGGCGTGGTTATGGTTCTTCAACACGTCTCGGGAAGACTTGAGGTTCCTTTCTTTAGGTGGTGCCTGGGTAACGGGGGGCGTGGTAGGGGAACGTGTGAATCCATTCTTTTTAGTGTTTGCACAGTGATCCTTGTACTCATCCCCAAACTCCTTTACTGTTACTCAGGATATGGGTATACTTAAACTTTTTCAGTTACGAGTGTGCAGGAATAAAGTTAGATCTGAACAGTCTTAGAGTAGTTTTGTCGTTTGTTTGCTAGTTTATTTCGTTTTTGCGAGAGTAGGTCCCAGGAGGACAGTGTAGACCAAAAGAAGTTTAATGTAACTCGACAAGTGTAGAAGTAGCTATCGTAGTCTTCTTAGTGGGCCAATGAGAGACATAAATGAAGTTAGTGAAACTTTCCCCCCTTTTGCAAGGAGTTTACAGTCCAGTTGGGTAGATCGAAAGGTGCCTGTATGAAACAACTGGAGAAGACTATTTGGATGCATTATGTGATGGCGGAAGAAATATAGGCTTTGAAGTTATGGACACTGCTGTTTGTTAGTTTTGCAACAGACAATTTACCTTATCTCAATTGCCTCCATTTTCTCTTGGGCAAAAGTGATATACTGAGGTTGTGTGAGGATTTAATGAGAAGCATCTGGCGCGTAAGTTCTCCCCCCAGAATGCTAATTCCTAAACACTGGAGCACTACACACTTTTGTCTTTTTTTTTTTGGAGCAAGTAGTTGACTATTTTCTTTTAGAAACACATAACATATTTTTATAAAATACAGAGAAATATAAAACAAAAAGGACCATAATCTCACTGCCTAGATACCTACTATTGATATTTTAAAAAATAAAGGTAAGGCTTTCCCTGGTGGCGCAGTGGTTAAGAATCTGCCTGCCAATGCAGGGGACACGGGTTTGAGCCCTGGTCTGGGAAGATTCCACATGCTGTGGAGCAACTAAGCCCATGCGACTGCCCTCTAGAGCCTGCGGGCCACAACTACTGAGCCCGCACGCCTAGAGCCCGTGCTCCTCAACAAGAGAAGCCACCGCAGTGAGAAGCCCACACGCCACAACAAAGAGTAGCGCCCTCTCTCTGCAAATAGAGAAAGCCCGCGCACAGCAACAAAGACCCAACTCAGACAATAAATAAATAATTTTATAAATTAAAAAAAATAAAGGTAATGTTATATACATTAGAAACACTACATTAAAAATGTATATGTTGTATGTACATTGTAAAATTAATGTAGTATAGAAATATATACAATGAAAAAGCACCACGTACACACACACAAACATCAGAGGTAATACCCTGAAGATTACTTCTGCTAAGTTTCTCCTTCAGTTTTTTCTGTTAATGGTAAAGCATATGTTAAACTTACTAAATACATTATTTATTTTTACCACAACTTGGAAAATATTTTTATCTTCATTTTATAGATGACACAAGTGGAGCACATACTGCTTAAATAAGCCCACGTTCACTAGAAGTAGTGGAACCTGGATTTAAACTTTGATTTTAGAATTTGTGAAATCAAGTTTAAACAATTATAACATACCAAGTTTAAGGTCACTTTTCTTTTTTGTGAGTAATTTTGATGGAGTTTCTACTTTGGCAGTGTTTGGGGGGAAGAAGTAATTGGGGGCATATACTCCAGGAATAGTGTTCACACATTTTATTTTTTGCAGCCCATACTTAGCAGTATATTGTCACCCACACACAAACTGAGTCAAAATTTCAGGAAACAATTCTATCCCTTGCTACATGTGTTGCACTCTGATATTTTATATCCTATTCCATTTCCTTTCTTACAAATGCTGTTTGTGATCCCATTAATGAGTCATGATCAACAGTATGAGAAACACTTACAGGAAATCATTATTAGATGGCTGGGTCCATTCTTGAAATGTAGCCACTACTGTTAGGAATGTAGTGAATTGAGTCATAAACAGGCTTCCATTTAAGTAGATGCATGCTCACGGTGTTGCTTATTTTAGATGAAAAATCATTTCTTTTTCTTTAGGCCAAATGATGGATCTATAATGAATGAAACGAGACCTTTTGCTTTTGCAGACTTTATTCCATATTTGACTATTTTAACACATTGTTTCACAGATCTTGTCATTTCTCACAATATTGCATTACAAGTCATCACTAACAGGTGATAGCTAGTTATATTAATTTGGGTAATAATGTACTTATTTAGGATTAGTCACACATAAAATAGTGCTTATCTCCCAAATCACATATTCTGTTTGCCACAATAGTTACTTTATATTCTGTTTTAGTTTTATGTGTACCCAGATAAGCTAGAAGACAAACAGTAAAACAGCCCTGTAATTATGTTGTAGTTATGAGAACCTAATCTTGAACTGGCTTTTTTAGAGAAAAAAAATAATTTTTTTTACTTCAGTGTGGAAAAAAGAACAAAAACAGTAAAACTCTCCATGGTCTAAATGCACAACACCCTGTAGTCAATTTACCATGCTTTCATGTTTGTGTTCCTAGCATTAAAGCATTAAAGCTTTGTTAAATCTAGTCTTCTCCATCATGTGTAGCCTGGATAATTAAAAGTAATTCTCAGTTGACTATTAGTTGGTTAGAATGCTAGTCACTGAATGTCATGGAAGAGCTGTTTTAAAGATAGGAAATTGGTACAGCCCCTTGGATGGAAAGGTTTAAAAATTGTGGTTCTTTTGTTGCACGAATCTTTTATTATTTATCATAGGTTGGTGTTAAACACGGACACAATTTTCAAGTGGCAGGTATTCCTTACCCTTATGGAGCTTCAGTCTAGCGGGGGGAAATTAAATAACAACAACAACAAAACCCCACAAAGTGTATAACCTAGAGTGACAGGAAAAGTACACTATACTCTCTTTTGGAGCAGGCAGTAAGGACTCTTGTCCTGATTTTAGATCATTTAAAGAAGAAGTCTTTCTAAAGAGATTGTTTAAAACAGGGATTTAAAGGATGAGTCCAAGCTAGCCAAGCAAAGATGGGAAGGAAGAATGTTAATTAATGCCTTTATTTCCATTTAAATATAAGTGTAGTTCTATAGAGTGAAATGAAACCATTTTTAAGACCCTCTGAAGTGGTATGAACTCATACTCATATTTAAATCCTTATGCTTTTTTTTTTAACCATAATTCTTTCCAGCAGCAGAATTAAGAATCCTTTCTATCTCACTGTGGATTGTGATAATTATTAGTTTAAAATGTGGCTTAGAGACAGTATTAATAATGGAATCACCCTATCCACAACTAGAAACATAGTCTTCAGTTTCCGCTGTTGATACAGGTTCTTAAAGTACTATTTCTAATACTTTCTTAAGATAGCCATATCAAAATGATCCAGTCTTTTATTGTTGACGAGTTTATATAAGACTTTTTCTTCTACAATTAAGATTCTTGACCCTGGTTTTCTATTGTTCAAAGGATAGTAGTGAAAGCTTTAGAAATAGCATTAATTTAGAACGATATATCTCCTGAGTTCAGTTCCTAGTAGTGACATATTTTTGTTATACGCGGGCCTCTCACTGTTGTGGCCTCTCCCTTTGTGGAGCACAGGCTCCGGACGCACAGGCTCAGCGGCCATGGCTCACGGGCCCAGCCGCTCCGCGGCATGTAGGATCTTCCCGGACCGGGGCACGAACCCGTGTCCCTTGCATTGGCAGGCGGACTCCCAACCAATCCCCCTGATGACGTCTCTTTTTAAAGAAAAGTTCAGATGACGTCTTTATTTAAAAAAAAAAAAAAAAAGGTTTAACGAAGCATTGAATTCTGAAATTTCACGGTATTTACTTTAAATTGAAGAAATTTTGAAATAGGCTTCCTGGTTAACTTTAATGGTTAACATTAATTAACATATGACTTGAATTAGGACATGTAATATGAGGTACTTCAGTATCAAAACCAGCAAAATATGTAGGGCAGTTTTATGCTTTCTTTTGATTTGAGTGGTTTCTATATCAACACACATTTAACTATGTAGAGGTTGCCTGACTCACTTCTTTTTCTCCTGCTTTTTTTCAGCATGTCCATGCTTGTTCCTCCCCCCACTTCACTGTACAAATGTAGTTTCTAGTAAAAAAAAAAAAAAACACTATGTCCTCTAAACTGTTGCCCATCAGTGGGTAAAAAAATGAGTCAATGCTTCAGTCCTGGAGTGGGAATCTTTCTGTACTTTCTATTGTCTTGCAAGGTCCTTGATTATACTATTTTATTTTTACTATCTTTATTGGAGTATAATTGCTTTACAATGGTGTGTTAGTTTCTGCTTTATAACAAAGTGAATCAGCTGTACGTATGCATATATCCCCATATCCCCTCCCTCTTGTGTTCTCCCTCCCACTCTCCCTATCCCACCCTCCCTATCCCACCCCTCTAGGTGGTCACAAAGCACCGAGCTCATCTCCCTGTGCTATGCAGCTGCTTCCCTCTAACTATCTATTTTACATTTGGTAGTGTATATAGGTCAATGCTACTCTCTCACTTTGCCCCAGCTTACCCATTCCCCTCCCTGTGTCCTCAAGCCCATTCTCTACGTCTGCGTCTTTATTCCTGTCCTGGCCCTAGGTTCATCAGAACCATTTTTTTTTTTTTTTTAGATTCCATATATATGTGTTAGCATATGATACTTGTTTTTCTCTTTCTGACTTACTTCACTCTGTATGACAGATGCTAGGTCCATCCACCTCACTACAAATAACTCAATTTCGTTTCTTTTTATGGCTGAGTAATATTCCATTGTATATATGTGCCACATCTTCTTTATCCATTCATCTGTCGATGGACACTTAGGTTGCTTGTGTCCATGGCTGGCTATTGTAAATAGAGCTGCAGTGAACATTGTGGTACATGACTCTTTTTGAATTGTGGTTTTCTCAGGGTATATGCCCAGTAGTAGGATTGCTGGGTTGTATGGTAGTTCTATTTTTAGTTTTGTAAGGAACCTCCATACTGTTCTGCATAGTGGCTGTATCAATTTACATTCCCACCAACAGTGCAAGAGGGTTCCCTTTTTTCCACACCCTCTCCAGCATTTATTGCTTGTAGATTTTTTTTTTTTTTTGCGGTATGCGGGCCTCTCACTGTTGTGGCCTCTCCCATTGCGGAGCACAGGCTCTGGACGCGCAGGCTCAGCGGCCATGGCTCACGGGCCTAGCTGCTCTGCAGCATGTGGGATCTTCCCAGACCGGGGCACGAACCCGTGTCCGCTGCATCGGCAGGTGGACTCTCAACCATTGCGCCACCAGGGAAGCCCCACTTGTAGATTTTTTGATGATACCCATTCTGACCAGTGTGAGGTGATACCTCATTGTAGTTTTGATTTGCATTTCTCTAACGATTAGTGATGTTGAGCATTCTTTCATGTGTTTGTTGGCAATCTGTATATCTTCTTTGGAGAAATGTCTATTTAGGTCTTCCCCTTTTACCTTTCATTTCTCATAAGGCAGGAGTTAGGAAAGTTTTTCTATATATGGCCAGACAGTAAATATTTTAGGCTTCATGCCCTCTGTGGTCTCTCTTTAAACTGTGTCAACTGGTCAGCTCTGCTTTTGTGCCATGAAAGTATCCATAGACAATACATAAATGAATGGGTATTGTTATATTCCAATAAAACTTTATTTATAAAAATAGGTAGTGGCCATATTTGGCACAAGTGTTGTAGTTCGCTGATCCCTGTCATAAGACATTGTCTGTGGTATTTTTTTTTTCATTTTTGTTTTCCTTCTTGTTTAGTCTTTACTTCTGGAATAACCTTTTCTTTTATTTTGAATTATTTTCTGAGTTCTGTCATCTTATTTCTAATACACATATGCTAGTTTTTCATATCTAACATCATTTTCACATTGTCTTTTAGCTAATATTGAAATAGTAGAGCATAATTTTGTCTTTTTTGGGCATTTTCTTCTAGTATATTGTCTATAGGGATGCTTTTTCTGCTCAGATTCTTCTTATAAGAACTTTACATGGAATTTGACATCATTTTTTTTCTACCGCTCATTTTTACAGAAATTAATTGCTAAGTAATTTCAAGGATAAAAATAGAGGTCTGAGATGTTGAGGGTAACTCCCCTTGTCCTTCCTCCTCATGTTGGACATGCAGGTCTGACCTAGAATAGATGAAGTCTCGCAGGAAGGTTTGCAGGATCATCTCTTACAGTAGTAGCATTTAAATTATGAAACATCATTTTATATCTTAGTTTATATAGCCTACATGCCACTTTCTAGAGAGCCTTTACCAGAGGCATTGTGCTAAGGGCATTTTATAGTTAAGATGTCTTCCTCATAGTCTGTTTACATAGAAGTTTTAATAACAAGAAGTTTAGTCACCTGCCTTTTTTTTCCTCCCCTGGGGCATCCCTTTTGTTCCCAAGGAACTGAATAGATCGCAGGCTAGGTGTGCCTTCCTTCCAAACCAGATGTGATTCTTTGGCAGTTAAAAGGCCAGAGAAATATATCTGGAGAATAGAATACATATCTTTAAGGACCAAGTTGTGAGCGTAAATATGTTTTTAAAAAATGGTATCTTAAGCTTAGAGCCCAGGAGAAGAAAAGTGGTCAAGGAATGTAAATCATGCAAAGAAAATGTATTTTATTTTAGTGTTAGGTTTTAGGAAGGAATCAGCATCATCATGAGTCTTGCGATGAAATGCAGTTGAAAACACTAGAGTAGCTTATTCTTTTTTTTTTTTTGCGGTACGCGGGCCTCTCTCTGTTGTGGCCTCTCCCATTGCGGAGTGCGGACGCGCAGGCTCAGCGGCCATGGCTCACGGGCCCAGCCACTCCGCGGCGTGTGGGATCTTCCCGGACCGGGGCACGAACCCATGTCCCCTGAAGTGGACTTTCAACCACTGCGCCACCAGGGAAGCCCAGTAGCTTATTCTTAAATGTATTTAATAGCCTGCTTTTGCTTTATGGACAAAGAAATGTTTCTGGTAGTTGATTGTAAAATATGTGTGAGATACGATTGAAGACACAAGAGCCTCTTAAATTCTTATTTTTCCTGTATGTCAGGGTACTTGAAGTTACTTTGGTCTATGTTTATTCTTCTGACAGGAACACTCAGAAATGTGGGATGTAGCTCTGATCTTGGGGGGCCTAATACCTGTATCATCAATGTGGATTCATAATAAGAACTGAGTAGTGTCGGTGTTCTGGGGATTTATACTAAAGCCTAGGTGCTCAAGATAACTTTGAGGTTCATTTTCTAAAAATCATTTGATTTTGAGTGATTGAGGAAAGTTATGAGTGTTTTGTTTTTGTGTGCCTACTGGGTTTTCCTTTTAAGGCTTCATCAGATATTCAGGATTGCTTTTCCCTGCAGTGAATTGCTGGGTTCTTTGTCAACTTGTTTTGCCTGTTGGTTCAGGAATCTGTGTGTAAAATTAAAATTAAAGTAGTGTGAGCGTAAACCTTTTTTTTTGAGACTTTTTTGGGAATGTAACAGCTCCCTATTCAGTTAAGATTTGTCATTTTTGTTTTAATTGTAGAAAAAGGGGAAATAAAGTGATGTAAATTTTCCTCCCCCTTTTGCCTTTTCAGTAGAACACTAAACTAATGGTTGGTGGCAGATGTTTGTTGGTTTGTTTGTGTGGACTTGCAACTTTTTTCATTGTGGTAGATTTAAAAAAACATGAAGCAGACAATATTTATTAACTACAAACTGAAAAAAAAAATTGTTTTAAATTTACTGATTGACCAGATCTTTGAAGCCAAGGTCCCTGTATCATCAGGTATGGTTTAAAAATAACCTAAACCTCCTGATGCCCAGCTGTAATGCTTTGGAAGAACTAGGATATATGTATGTATATTATGAGCCATAAAGATCAGATGCCTTCATTCTGGTATATCGACCAACCATAGAAACCATTTTGATGTTCTCATCCATCTTGTTAATAAATAAGATATACAGTTCTCCATTTCCAAAACTCAGGTTGTTCTCATGTTGACAATGGAAAATGGGTTTTTAAGAAAGAAATGACATGGGATTACAGTTGATAGCTACATTTTAGCTATTTTTTTCTAGTATCTTGAGAAGAGATGCCAAGCTATGCTTTGCAGGAAAATGTTCTCTTTTGGAAAGAAAGAAACAAAAAAACCTTTTGGACTAATTAAAAAACTTTTAGCAAGCTATCAAAAACTTGGTTGCCCTTCCCCCCCCAAAAAAGGTCCACACAATTTAACATTAGGAAAGTGTAGCTGTTACCTTGTTAGAATTTTATGAAAGCAGATAAATTTGAGGTAAAAGGAGAAGTTCAGTGTTTAGTTTAGTGAAATGTTCATGGTATGTGCTCTATAAATATTTGAGCAGATGAACTTTGTAAGTTAACACTTCTGATTTCTGATATTCTGTCTTTCTTAAATGTATAAATGGTAATTCTTATATATTAGTCTAGTTCTTTGTCATCAAAGTGCTTTTACTGCTCTGTTGGCATATAAACGAATAAATTTAGTATTGATATTGTTGCTAAATAATAGTAAAAGCTAATAAAAATAACAACAAAAAAGCTTTCAAGTGAATTTTGCACTTTCCCTGTGTTATTTAATCCTTACAGCAATCACACGAGATGGGTTTTAACTCTGTTTTACAGATGAAGAAACCGAGACTCAGGTGTCTTGTCTAAGGTCACATAGCTGTTAAGTGATGGAGCCAGATTTAAAGAGTGTCCTAAAATTGTTTGGGTAATCCTACTCAAATAGAAAGTTGATAGCAGTAAGAAATCAACTCTTTTGAGTCATTTTATTATTTGACAGTTTGTTATTGCCTTCTCAAATTTGTTTTCTGAAAATATAAGTAATTGTACACATTTTGGAAAGTTCAGTAGAAAGTAGTTCATCATCTCACTACCCCAGTGCAGCTAATAACAGTCATTTTGGCATCTTTTCCCCTAGCTTTTTTCCTAGACATTTAAAATAAAGCAAAACTGCATATAGATGCTCTCTTAAAACATGACTAGGATTTGATCGAGACCATGCTTTTAGTAAGTAGGCTGTTGGAACATTTGTGATTAATAGAATATTGGACTCTGATCTTTTGATCAGTTGCTAATTAAACATAAAAAGTGTGATTGGAAGTAATCTTCGAAGAACCTCGTAGTTTAATGGAAGAAGGATATCTTAGCAATTCCTTTCTTTAAAAAACTACTTAAATTTGTTAAAAAATCTCAAAGATAAGCTGCTGTATGCTTTGATTCATGGAAGCAGTCAAGAAAAAAACCATTTTGAACAGTAAATAAAGCATATGGGAGTCACAACAATTTGAAAGTTTAATGCCCCTGAACTGATAGTTTAAAATGGTTAAGATGGTAAATTTTATGTTAAAGGTATTTTACCACAATTAAAATTTTAAAAATGGGGATGGATGTCTATCATAGTGTGCATTATGGTCTCTCTATTGTCCTTAGAGAGAACTCATTTCTTAATATTACCAACGTGAAATATGGAAAGTAGCATATTTAGCAGTGCTACGTTGAGGATACCCTTTCATCTCTTTTGTTAATTCACATTTTTGAGAGTCACTGTCGTCCTTCTTTGGCAGTATGAAACTAAGTATTCATGAGGTGTTTATGGAAATTCAAAAGAACTTCATGCAGCTTGTTTAATTAACAGTCATTGAGACAATTTCATAGTGTGTTTCCCCCCTTTGGTCTTTTTTCAGGAATCTGGCATGAATCCTAAGGTTTTATAGTGGTTCAATGACAACTCAATAAATGTAAGTGCTGTAAGGAGCAAAATGATGGAATGGCATCAGTTCCTGCCCTTGCAAAAATTTATAGTCAAAATGCAGTAGTTCTCAAACTTTTGATCTCAGGACTCTTTTACACTCATAAAAATAATTGAAAGAGTTTTTGTTTATATATATTATATTGATGGAGATTTATATTAGGAATTAAAACTGAGAAAATAAAAAATTCTATTCTATGTTAGAGTAAATCACACTTTCAATGAAAAGTAACTGTTTCCTAAAACAAAGATTAATGAGAAGAGAGGCATTACTTTACACTTTGCTAGTCACGTTAATGTCTGACTTAATAGAAGACAGGCAAATTCTCATCTGCTTCTGCATGCCATTTGTTGTGCTTTATTACGTATATTGAAGTATATTTAGAAAATCCTGCTTTAAACAGATATGTAGTTGGAAAGGAAGGAATATTTTAATAGCATTTTCAGATAATCATAGATTTTTTTGTTTGATACTACACCCAGACTTGACAAGTAGTAGTTTCTTAAAGGTTAGTTGCAATGTGGAATCTGAAGCTATATCAATAAATTTTTCATACTCTGTTATGTATGAAATGAAATCCATTGGTCTATCTTATATAAATGGATTTTATAGCTATACACATTTAAGTATCGAGAAACTTTTAAGCTCATGGTGGCAGATGCAAGTTTTAAAAAATTCTCATTTTTTGCTTGAAAGCTCACATTTTATCATTGGGAGCAAATACTGTTTGTTGTTTTCCTTGAGGTGACAGGCTCACTTTGTTCATTCTTGAGAAAATGTTTACCAAATACACAGGTCAGACGGAGCTCAAACGGTCTCATAAGTGTTGTTCCTCAAGACAACCATACTTTGGTGTGTAGCAGAAGTGCTTAATGTGTATTTCTTATTTTGCCACAAGAATACTAAAAAAGATACATACTCAGGGGTTGGAATTTAATAAAATTAATACTTACATTTTCATGAAGGACATTCTTAAGTGAAACTGGTGGCTTTTTTTTTTTTTTAAAGCTGTGAGGGCCTGGTGGTGAAAAATTCAATGACTAATATATGTCCATATATGTCAGCTCTACAGAATACAATGTATAGTTTGCTGCCACTGTTTTGGTTCATGCCAAGATGCCAGCAGTTTCACCTACCATTGCTTTTGCACCATGATGAGCACCATGAGTACATTTTCCAAATGTCCAACACATGATGTTATAAGATCTTGCACTATAACTGTCTTGACAGTAAGAAAGCTAAAATCATCTTAATATTATTTTGTAAATGGTTTTGACTTCTCAGACCCCCAGAAAGTGTCTCAGGGATCACCAGGGGACCATGGACCACACTTTGAAAACTGTGGAGCTAATACAAATAGATATTAATTTTGTTAACATTCTTTTGAGAATCTGATACTAGGTATGGACATTTTCCCCAGAAAGATATACTTAAATAGCAAATTTTACATGTAATTTTCAGAGGATTATAAACTTCCAGAAGCACTAGAGCTATGGTTCTCAAACTTTGCATCAGAGTCACCAGGAGGGCTTTGTTAAAACAGGTTGCTAGATCACACTCCCAGGTTTCTCATTCAGTTGGTCTGGAGTAGTCTAGGAATTTGCATTTTTGTGTTCATTCTCTTTGGTACTTCATGAACCCTTATTAATCTGAAATTTTACATTTTCCTTTAATTATGAGACATCCTGTCATTATTTCTACGTATATCTTTCCTCTCTTCCAATCCTCTGTCTTACCTGTTTCTTCTCATTCTCTGCTTCTGTTTATCCCTTTCAGAATTTTTTTGCGAAGTTCTTCTACCAGTTTTTCCTCAGGAATTTCTCCTTTGTTTCTATTATTATTCAGTCAATTTATTGTATTCTTTATTTCTCCTGTTATATTTTTCATGATAATATTTCCAGTTGGTTTTACTTGGTAGATTTTTGTTCTCGTGTTTTCAGTATTCTCCAGTTTTTCTCTAGCAACATTTAATATGCCAATTTTAAATGGTTTTTTTTGGTCTGTTAATTCTGCTTTTATTTGCTCTTTCATGGTACTTGCACTCCTCAGACATCTTATTATTTTCTGCTGTGAGCTTATATTCCCTAGGAACTAACAACTATTTGGGCCAATATTGCATTTGTTTGGGAGGATGAGTTTTGATGGGGGTCCGGTTTAGGACTGGTGAAAAACCTGTGTTCTAGGTTTTGGTTCTCCACGTGGTCTGAGGCAAATAGGGACATGCCTCAGGGTAGAGAGGCTCTGGATGGTGGTTACATCGTAGTTGTTGAGGATTTCACTGAGCAATTACACGAGGTGAGTGCTATCACTGTCGTGTAATTGCCTAATTGGGAGTCCGCCTGTACTTTGCTTCCCACCTCAGCCAAGTTCCAGTATTTTACCTTGATGTTACCCCTTCTCTTTTGGCTAGAGGTGTGCTGTAGATACTGCTTTCATATTCCACAGCACAGGGGACAATGTGATAATGTTGAGGAGTGAAAAGGACACAGATCACTTTCCTCTGGCCTGTCTTCTGTCCAGGATAACTGATCTTCTGCAGTTAAGCTCATGTTTCTTCCCACAATGGCACCCAACCATTTTTTTTTTTCTTCCCAAGGAGGAATGATTTCTTACAGTGTTTTTTTGTTTGTTTTGTTTTTTTAAGCTGGAATCTGGGATTTGTCTCGTACCCTTTTGCTTCTGGTGATTTCCCAATGTTTTTGGAAAAAACACATTTTTAACTGTGTTTGCTAATGAAATACTTCTTTTATCTGAGTATAAGTGTTTTCCTTTCTAAATCAGGTTCTATAAAATGGAAAAATTAATTGGTCAGAGTCCACCTTTGACAAATGAAAAATATATGCAACGTCATTGCTTTATAGAAGTCATTTTGTAGTTTGTTTTCTAAACTGTTATTTTAGAAATAACAGGGAATATACTCTTATAAGTCTTAACCATGACTTCTGATCTAATGAAGTGTAAAATAGTTCTTTATTTAAAGGCTAATAGAGTTAGAAGAGGAAGCAATTATGACTAATGTTAAGTAGAAAATGCATGTTTCTTTGTCATAGAACATTTCTTATAAAGTAAGCAGAAATCTATTATTAGGTACCTACAGTTCTGTGTATATTGGACTGCATAAATTTAACCCAGTGTATAGAAAACCTTTGACATTTTAAAGAATATATCACAAGACTTTCAAGACTTTCCCCAACTCCCAGCTTAGAACATAATACTGGGGCATATAATTCCCTTCATAAAAAGTAGTAAAACTGAAAACTTTAAAAGACTAGAAGATAGGCCTGTACAAAAAAGTTAATAGAATTACCCATCATGTTGAGAGGCGTCTGCTCTGCTAGGTACTCCTAATTTTGAGGCTGCCTCCTGCACATCAGCCAAGATACAGGTGTGATTCAGATTATTTTTCTTCCAGTTTTATTGAGATATAATTGACATATAGCACTGTATAGTTTCAGATGTACAGCATAATGATTGATTTACGTACATCATGAAATGAGTACCACAATAAGTTTAGTGAATATCTGTCATCTCATATAGATAAAAAATAAAAGGAAAAGAAACAAATATTTTTTCCTTGGATGAGAATACTTAGGATTTACCCTCTTCATGTATAACATAGAGCAGTGTTAATTCTGTTTGTCCTGTTGTACATTACATCCCTAGTACTTATTTATCTTATAACTAGAACTTGTACCTTTTGACGATTTTCATCCAGCTCCCCCTCCTGCCACCCCCCCACCGTCTCTGATAACCACAAATCTGATCTCTTTTACTATGAGTTTGTTTACTTTTAAAAATATTTATTTATTTAAATTTATTTATTTATTTATGTATTCATTCATTCATTCATTCATTTATTTATTTATTTTTGGCCGCGTTGGGTCTTCGTGCTGCGCATGGGCTTTCTCTAGTTGCCGCGAGAGGGGGCTGCTCTTCATTGCGGTGTGCGGGCTTCTCATTGCGGTGGCTTCTCTTGTTGCGGAGCACAGGCTCTAGGTGTGTGGGCTTCAGTAGTTGTGGAGCACGGGCTTATTAGTTGCTCAGCGGCATGTGGGATCTTCCGGGACCAGGGCTCAAACCTGCGTCCCCTGCATTGGCAGGCGGATTCTTAACCACTGTGCCACCAGGGAAGTCCTTGTTTACTTTTTAAATACAATTGACTCATGACATTATATTAGTTCCTGGTACACAACATAGTGATTCGATATTTCTATATATTACAAAATAATCAGTTATCATTTGTCACTATACAAAGATATTACATTGTTATTGACTGTATTCCCTATGCTGTACGTTTCATCCCTATGATTCATTTATTTTGTACCTGGAAATTTGTATCTCTTAATTTCCCTCATCCCCCAACTCCCTTCTCCTCTGGCAACCACCTGTTTGTTCTCTGTATCTGTGACTCTGTTTCTGTTTTGTTATATTTGTTCATTTGTTTTGTTTTTTACATTACATGTAAGTGAAATCATAACGATATTTGTCTTTCTCTGTCTGACTTATTTCACTTAGCATAATACTTTCTACATCCATCCATGTCACAAATGGCAAGATTTTCTTCTTTTCTTATGGCACAGTAATATTCCTCTGTGTGTGTGTGTGTGTGTGTGTGTGTGTGTGTGTGTGTATGTATGTGTATAATACCTTCTTTATCCATTCATCTGTTGATGGACACTTAGGTTGCTTCCATGTCTTGGCTATTGTGAATATGCTGCAATGAACATAGTGGTGCATATATCTTTCTGATTTAGTGTTTTTGTTTTCTTCAGAAAAATACCCAGAAGTGGAATTGCTGGATCATATGGTAGTTTTTTTGAGGAACCTCCATACTGTTTTCCATATTGGCTACACCAGTTTACATTCCTACCAGCACTACACAACAGTTCCCTTTTCTCCACATCCTCACTAACACTTGTTATTTGTTGTCTTTTTGATGATAGCCATTCCAACAGGTGTGAGCTAATAGCTCATAGTAGTTTTGATTTGCATTTTCCTGATGAATAGGGATGTTGAACAACTTTTAATGTGTTTCTTGGCCATCTGTATGTCTTCTTTGGAAAAATGTCCGTTCAGGTCCTCTGCCCATTTTTAAAATTGGGTTGTTTGTTTTTTTAATGTTGAGTTGTATGAGTTTTTTGTATATTTTAGATATTAACCCCTTATCAGATACATCATTTGCAAATATCTTCTCCCATTCAGTAGATGGCCTTTTCATTTTGTTGATAGTTCCCTTCATTGTGCAAAAATTTGTAGTCTGATGTAGTCTCATTTGTTTACTTTTGCTTCTGTTTCTCTTCCCTGAGGAGACACATCCCTATTGCTAAGACTGATGTCAGAGAGCGTACTGCCTGTGTTTTCTTCTAGCAGCTTTATGGTTTCAGGTCTTACATTTAAGTGTTTAATCAATTTTGAATTTATTTTTGTATATAGTGTGAGAAAGTAGTTCAGTTTGATTCTTTTGCATGTAGCTGTCCAGTTTTCCCAACATCATTTATTAATTTTTAATTCAGTACAATTATAAGTTACTGTGTTTAATGGACCTTTAGAGATGCTCACGGATATCTAGAACTACTGGTATTAAATTGCTGAATGATGACTTTGTTAGCTGGGAAAGAAAAGTTACTTTAGGAACCTTACAGCTATTGTATAAATGTGTCACGGCTGAAATTTGTTTCATTGAAAGTAATTTTATTGTCATTGTTTTTTTTTTTAATGCTTTTATGGGGGTGGAGGTGGTTTGGTATGCTTAAGAAAGTAACCAGGCTATTCTGATATTTTAGGTTCAAGTTTTTCCTAATGTTTTTTGAGAGAACAGTGAACACGTCTCATCTGTCACCAAGTACCTTTTTATCTTTCCCAACTTACTTTCTGTTATTTCTTCTGTCAGGAAAATAGATATTTTTTATATTTATATATATATATATATATTATATAAAAAGTTCATGAGTTATTTTGCTAGACAGTCCCAAACTTATTTTATTGTTACTTTGAGTGTCTTTCGAGTATAATTTTTTTGCACTTAAGGAAAAAAATTATAAATAAGTATATGTGAGAGATGCAGTATAAATTTTTTCATTGGTTTTATAAGTATAAGTCAATGAATTTAGCAGTTCAAATGATATATAGTGCTTGTGGCTTTGCTGACAGTCCAATTAGGTTGAAAGAGTCTTTAAGCTATGACTTTGCTACTATAAATAAAAACATCACTTTTTAATACTCCAAACAGTTTAGGTTTTTCTCCTTTTATTAAATTTTAGAAGGCATTGTTGTTATTTACAAGATTTAATATTGCCCAAGGTTGTTCCTTTGAAGCTTTAAGTTTAGGCAGTTTAAAATGCTTAACACGACTAAAACAAATTACTGTCTCTATGAACTCAGATCTAGTGAATAGATACCAATGACCTTACATTTGATACTGAAACATTTTTGAGTGGTTTTAATTGAAACTCTAACATTAGAATAAGAAACTTGGTACGTATATTGGGTTTAGGTAATGTGTAATGAATTTAGGTTTTCCTCCAGTGCCAGCACAATGCTTTCCACATAGTATATTTTAAAATTTCTTTGAGTATGTGAAATAATGTAATTGTTTCTCCTACTGCTTAGGGGAAAGAATGTGCTGAAATTTACAAGAGGTTCCTATTACTTAGTTTGGTTGGGGAAGAAGAATTCATCAGTGTGAACTTTTTATTGCTACTTCGCTTGCCCTGCTGAAATTCAGACTCTGTTACTTATGACTCAGAGGTTCTGCGTGATCTGGTTTTACTGACCTTTCCTAATGCACCACTGCCCCTTCCATCCCCAAAGCAATGAAAACCTTAAAATACCCAATAATCCTTGACAGATATGCATAGTGTATTAATGGAGAAAAACAGAAGAACATAAGAGACCTCAATTGAAGGAGAGGTATATCATACATATGGATTAGAAGACTCAGTATTTAAAATTTTCAACTTTCCAGAATTAATTCTAATCAGTAAGCTTTTAAAGAAAGTAATTTCCAACAGGCTTCTTCATGGAACTTGAAGATATTTATATTGAACATCAAAAAACAGTAATAGCCAATATAATTTTTTAAGAGGAACAGAGTGGATTGACATTGCCCTACTCAATATCTAGGCTTATTTTGAAGTTAAACTGTTGAACAAACAAACTGATGGAAAAGAAAAGATACGGAAAAAAATAAAATTAGATCTTTAACTCACACCATACTTACAAGATCTAAATGTGAGAAGCAAGATTATAAAAGTAATCTAAAAGAAAATATAGCAAAGTATGTGAATAGGAAAGATACTTTAAAGATCACATAGGAAGCACATACCATGCTTCCTATGTATATAGGGAAAGATTGTTTAAGTTTAAAACTTGTCTGAAATCAAACACAATGTAAACAACGTTTAAAGACAAGCCATAAACACAGAGAATATATTTATAATGCATATAACCAACACAAGATTGGTGTTCAGAATATATAAAGAACTCCTACAAAACAATAAAAAAAAGACAAATGAAAAATTGGGCCAAGATATCTGTCTGATAGTTGACAGATGAAACTTAAATTGTCAGTAAATATATGAACAGATGTTTGTATCAATTTGCATGGATTCAGCTATAGATATTCCAGAACTCAACTAACAGAAACTTAAAGCGTAAGGACATTTATTTCCTGCTTGACAAGTCTAGAGGTAGGAAGTTCAAGAGTTGGTCCAGTACCTTATGAGCATAGGAAGGATCTATGCCATTATTTTCATAATTCCCTTGACCTTCTTATCATTTCAGTGGCTTCAGATGTCACCACCTTTTATGAGAAATTTTCTAAAAATAGAGAGGAAAGGAGAAAAGAGAAAGGGACCCTCTTCCTTCATACACCTTCTCTTAATGGGGAGAAAAATCTTTTCAGAAGTTTCTAGATTTTCCCTTCTGTCTCATTGCCAGTCACTGACAGAGAGGAATGAAATCACCTTTCCGGCTTAGAGTAATCAGGAGTCACTCCCTGGACTGGGGAAAGGATTGCCTTCTCTTAGCATATATTGTCTGTCCAATTCCTGAGCAAAATAGAGTTTCTGTTTGCCAGCAAGAAAAGGGGATAATTAGAAAAAGCATTTGACAAAATTCAAATCCATTTATGATAAACAGTCAACAAAGTGGGTATAGAGGGAACATAACTCAACATAATAGAGGCCATGTATAACAAGCTCACAGCTAACGTCGTACTCAGTGGTGAAAAGATGAAAGCTTTTCCTTTAAGATCAGGAACAATACAAGGATGTCCACTCTTGCCACTTTTATTCAACATAACATTAGAAGTCCTAGCCAGAGCACTTAGAGAAGAAAAAGAACTAGAAGTCATCCAAGTTAAAAAGGAAGAAGTAAAATTGTCACAATTTGCAGATGGCATATTATATATAGAAAATCCTAAAGGCTCCATCAAAAAGCTTTAGAATAAGAAAATTCAATAAAGTTGCAGGGCGTAAAATCAAGACATAAAAATCTATAGCCTTTCTTTGCACTAATAATGAACTATCAGAAAGAGAAATTAGGAAAACAATCCGATTTACAATTGTATCAAAAAGAATAAAATACCTAGGAATAAATTTAACCAGGGAGGTGAAAGACCTGTATATTGAAAACTGTAAGACATTAATGAAAGAAACTGAAGAAAACAAATAAATGGAAAGGTATTCTGTGCTCATGGATTGAAAGAATTAAAGTTGTTAGAATGTCTATACTGTTCAAAGCAATATATAGATTCCATGCAACCCCTATAAGAATTCCAATGGTATTTTTCACAGAAATAGAACAAACAATTCTCAAATTTGTATGGAATCACGCAAAAGACTCCAAATAGCCAAAGCAGTCTTGAGAAAGAGGAACAAAGCTGAAGGCGTCACATGCCCTGATTTCAAACTACATTACAAAGCTAAAGTAATTAAAACAGTATGGTATTGGCATAAAAACAGACACATAGATCAATGGACAGAATAGAGAGCCCAGAAATAAACCCGTACATATATGGTCAATTAATTTATGACAGGAGCCAATGATATACAACGAGGAAAGGACAGTCTCTTCAATAAATGAGATTGGGAAAATTGGACAGCTACATGGAAAAGAATGAAACTGGACCATTGTCTTACACCATACACAAAAATTAACTCAAAATGGATTAAAGACCTGAATGTAAGACCTGAAACCGTAAAACTCCTAGAAGAAAACATAGGTGGTAATCTCCTTGACATAAGTCTTGGTGATGATTTTTTGACTCTGACACCAAAAGCAAAAGCAACAAAAGAAAAAATAAACAAGTGGGACTACATCAAACTAAAAAGCCTCTTCATGGCAAAGGAAACCATCAACAAAATGAAAAGGCAAACTACTGAATGAAAGAAAATATTTGCAAATGATATTTCTGGTAAAAGGTTAATATCCAAAATATGTAAAGAACTCATGTTGAGGGGCTCCCCTGGTGGCGCAGTGGTAGAGAATCCATCTGCCGATGCAGGGGACACGGGTTCGTGCCCCAGTCTGGGAAGATCCCACATGCCGCGGAGCGACTAGGCCCGTGAGCCATGGCCGCTGAGCCTGCACGTCTGGAGCCTGTGCTCCGCAACGGGAGAGGCCACGACAGTGAGAGGCCCGCGTACTGCAAAACAAAACAAAACAAAACAAAACAAAAAACTCATGTTGAAAACAATGATGGAAGAATGTGTGTGTGTTCGTGGGTGAATTGAAATTGAGTAGTCAGTCAAAGCCTCTCCTAGTTGTTACCTTTTGGCTGAGAATTGGATGACAGAAGGAGCTAGGCATGTGAAGATCTGGGTACAAGGTCTTCAGGCAGAGCACACAGCAATTGCAGAGTCCTCTAGACTGAAATAAGTTTGTCATATCCAGGGAACCAAAAGTGGAAGACAGGGTTAGTAAAGCTCAATGAGATGGGAGAGGTGAGAGTGGCCAGCTCACATAGTGCCTTGTTAGGTCATAAGGAGATTTTAGTAATATTTTATGTGTGTTATTGGAATCCATTGCAGGATTTTAAGTAGGGAAGTGACCTAATCTGATATGTGCCTTGAAAAGATCACTCTGTCTGCTCTGTTAAGCATGAATTGTCGGGCAGCAGCTGTGACAGTAGAGAGACAAACAGGTTATGTGCTGAAGTCTAGACAAGAGATTGTGGAACTTGAAACCAAGCTGGTGGCACTGGGGAGTAGGCAGATTTGAGATGTGTGTTTGGAAGTACAGTTCATACATATCAGGACTGAGGGAAAGAATTCTTCAACAGTAAAATGAGGGTAATGGTATCTCTCACAGGGTGTTATCACAGGAGCTAATGTTTGTCAAGCATTTGGCATACTTCTTGACACACATAAGAGCTTACTAAATGTTAGGTACTTAACCATTATTATTGTTATTTTTATTGTTGTCAAGAATAGGGCATGTACTTTAAGCAAAAAGAATTTTTCTGTAAAAGCTAAATTATACCTGTTGCACAACTCTCAGATTGGAAGTGTTATAGCACATACTGTTTTGTTGGTAAAAATCAGAGTATTACTCTGTCTTAATTTTTAACAACCTTTGGATCGGAGGGAGATGGTTCATTGGTTTTCCTTTTGTACTTCATAATACTGAACCATAAATAAATAAATATATATATATATATGTATGTAGCAACATTCCTTTTAAAAGCTGTGACTTAACTTTTTTAAATGTGTGCTAGCTTGACGAGCTAGGACGCTGAAAATCTTGTCTGCAGTATGTCTGTAATGCTTTCACTTAGGGACTGTTTCTTTGAGTTAGTTATTGATACGTTACTTCAAATTCTATGTGGTTCTTTGAACTGACCCTAATTATTATTTTTACTTTGGTTCTTTAGACCCAAATAAACAAATCAATTATAGAGGTAATTATGACTACAAACCTTGGTTATGAAACAAAGGCCTTATATAACCATCAGAGATAACGAATTCTCTTTATGTGTGAAAAATAATGCACATGCATTCAACATGGATAGAATGGCGGATGACCAATTATGATTTGTGCTTAACAGTACAGGTAGAGTATATGTTTTGATAAACTTTTTATGTGTGGTTTTCTAAATTACAGTACTTTAAATAGGGGACTTATTTGTTTCATAGATAACAAAACCTCTGATTTAATAATGTATTTTAATACAAAATCAAATTAGAAGAGTTTATGTCATAATTGCCATATAAAATGTATCTTTACTGGTTTTGACTGTTCACCTCCACCTTCTTTTATAAACTTATATGTGTACACCCACATATATTTTATACAAAATTATGTTTTTATATAATAATTAAGAAAACAGATAATCAAAAATAAAAATATTCCATACTTCTACTGCTTAGAGATTTAGTCTCTTTTTCTACCCATCTATGTATCAAATATATATATATATTTTCTCCTATATTTTGTTTTATATATTTTTAATCTAAAAGACTGATCTAAAAAAAAATCTATGTTGTTGAATTTTCTGTAATATCCTGTTTTGTGTGTGTGTGTGTGTGTGTATGGTCTATACCTTTTTTGGTGATTTTTTTCATTGTGGTAAAATATATGAATTTTAAAATGTTAAAATTTTGTTTATTTTAAGCAATTTAAAAATAAAATACCATTTTAGCCATTTTAAAGTATATGACTCAGTGACATTAAGTACATTCACAGCGTTCTAGCATCCTTTTAATACAGGATGGTATTATATCAAAAACCATCACTTCATCATTCACTTAACAGAGTCTTTATTGTTGGACATCTAATTTCCGTGATTTTCTATAAATAATGTTATGATAAATATTATTTTTATTTGTTTAGTAGGCATTCAATTTATACTGTTTTAATACAATAATTTTAGACCCAGTATTACACATACAAGTAAATCTAAAAGGAGGGGAAAATACATGTTACATTTGTACACCAACATTAATGTGCCTGCAAGTTCCTATCATAACACAAAATTCTAGTGAAACTGTTAAAAGTGGCATATCCAGGTGTATGACTTCTATCTACAATTATGTCTGGGACCAAATGCATTCACATTCCTCCACATGACTCCACAAGACCACTTCATAAGGATTCACGGGCCCCAACATAGCACCAAATGAAGAATTTCCTTGCCACCAAAGATTCAGGGAATGAGCATAGAACTCCAAAAACTACTCTGAAGATGACTCTCTTTATGTTTATTCTCACCATTTTCCAATTTGTTTAGATGTAGCTAAATATGGTCTACAAGTACCTACAAAAGAAGTTGGCCATAAAATTACTTATAATAACACAGCAAAATTTAGTTCTCTGCAAAGTAAGTTAATATAATACTATTTGTTCCCTCCCATAGATAACTTTGGATTTGTAATATTTAATTTCCTTCACTTCTATTTTAAAAGAAAGAAAAAACATACAATAGGGGTAGCCAAACTATTGCATGGAAATATTTATCCCTTACTTTCTCTCCACTTTACAAAGCAAATTGTATGATTCTAACACTTAAAACAAAATAGACTTTAGGAATAATTTGTTCTAAACTACCTGTGTAAGTTTCCTGTGGGTGCTGTATCAAATTACCACAAACTCTATGGCTTTAAAAGAAATTCTTTTCTGTCACAGTTCTGGAGGCTGTCAATCCAAAATCAGTATCACTGGGCCAAAATCTAGGTGTTGGCAGGTCTGTGCTCCCTACCAGGCTCTAGGAGAATCTGTTCCTTGACTATTCCTGACGGATGCCAGCATTCCTTAGCTTGTGGCCACATCACTCTAATATGTTATTATAAATATTCTTGATGCAAAATATTTGTTCATATATGAATCTTTTTTTAAATGATAAAGTTTGAAAAGAGGTATGGTTGAGTCAGAGATTATATTTGTTTAAGCCTATTCATATAATGCTACATTTTTTCTAAAATGTCATACCAGTTTTTATTCACATTATCAGTGTGTGAGCACAGTTCCATTTCACCACTTCCTTGCTGATACCAAGCATTTTTGTTCTGTTTTGTTTTATTTTATATTTTAGATCTAAAAGTTTTAGTAAAAAGTAAACACACTCTTTGCTATTTTGCTTCAAAGTTATAACATATATTTTTTAAAGTACCAATTGATACGTTAAGAAGTATCTTATTTTATCTTTATTTGTGAAGAAAGGAAATTAGTTCTCAAACACTGTTAATGCACTGATGAGGGTGTGTTTGCACTCAGGCTTTACTCAGATCTATAAAGAAGGAAAATCACTAAATCTTCATGGGTAAAGAAAGCACCTATGGCCCAGTGGGAGAGTAGGGCTGTGACAGTAGAGGCAGGAGGCACATTGAAGTCAGAGAATTAAACAGAATGTAATACCTGTGAAGTTCGGCAGATAATAAAGAAACAGCAGGATGGTGATAGTTCCATTAGCATGTACCCTATACTTTTGGTGTTCCAGTTACTAATATGAAATTGACTTCTTTTCACCCAAAATTTTCAGCTTAATTTGAAGGATATTTTCTGTGGAAACCTAATTCTGATAAATATCTGTGGAAACATATCTTTTACTTTGAAGACTTTTTCTTAGAGCCTGCTTTCCTGGAATGAGTGGATTTCTAAAGATAGTGTGGAGGACATAACGTTGAAAGAAACCTTTTTCTTTTTCCTTCTATTTTCCACATAGTTCTCATTTATTTAGTTTATATATGCATAAAATAAAGGAAGATAGGACCCTTATTGCTTTTCAGTTTTATTTAAGATGTCATTTTCTAACAGCATTGCATGGTAAGTAATAGCATGGAGGTAGTGATACCTAGCCAGTTAAGTTCTAGTTAAATTTAAAGTAGGAAAGAAAGGATCATAAATGAAAGTATTAAGCTGTAAAGATAAAAATACTAATATTTGCAGTTTCCTTTTTTTTTAACCCATTGCAATGTAGCTTGTAACTTCATCACAGCACTATAATGACTTTCAAATTGTCAAAATAACTGTTCTTTTCCATTCTCCATTGATCTCACTAAATGCTCATCATGCTGGACTTTGCATAGTGTTGTTGCCCTTTGACTTCCATAATGGTGTGTTTTCTTGGTTTTCCTTACCTTTCTCAGTGCTTGCCTAGTCCTTACAGTGCTTTAGATTTTTTTCTAGCTCTTCCGACAACCCCCGACCATTTTTCTGTCTGAAAATTGTGATACTTTTCACCAGTGTTCTGGCTCTGTATTTCCAAATGCCTGCATTCTCACTTGTTTGTCATAAAATTTCCTCTAACTCAGTAAATCCAAGCTTGAATTATTTCACCTAACTACTCATTTAGTTTGGCTACCAGTCCCAAGATAGATGTTATGGCATTATCTTTATTTCTTCCTTTTCAAATATCTTGTAACCAAACTATCACCACATATTTCTGGTTTCCATATGTTCTTCTCCAGTTGCCCTAGTGTAATGTTGACTGTTGTGATTTGGCTTAGATTTGGTTGTCATTGGTATTTAAATAACCTTTATTAAAACGTAGAGATGGATTTTATACATATGATTTTGTCTTGTGAAGCATGAGGGGAAAGTGAATGCCTTGGACAGGAATCTTGCCTCATTCATTTTACATTTCTAGCACAGTTGCCCAGCACATAATAGATGTTGAAGAAATGTTTTTTGAAGGAACTGAGCAGATTAAGGGAAGAGCTTTCTTAGTTCTAAGTTCTGTGAGATGAGAGAATCCATTTGAATGGCAACTTTTTTTTTTTAACCTTTTTGCTATAGAACACAGTACTTCAGTTGTTCGTATTTGTTGATATTGTTAAAGGAATTCTAATGGTTCTTTTTACAAAATTGACTTACAGTATAAAATATTTTCCCTCTTCCGTTTTAGGTTTTGGAAGGAAGGATGTCGTAGAACACTTACTGCAGATGGGTGCTAATGTCCATGCTCGTGATGATGGCGGTCTCATCCCGCTTCATAATGCCTGTTCTTTTGGCCATGCTGAGGTTGTGAGTCTGTTACTGTGCCAAGGAGCTGATCCAAATGCCAGGGATAACTGGAACTATACCCCTCTGCATGAAGCTGCTATTAAAGGAAAGATCGATGTATGTATTGGTAAGTATTATTTGTTGATATCTAAATTGTACTGTCAGCCTGACAGGTGTAACATTTTAAATGAAGGTTTACACAAGGAAGAAGGGTAACTTTTTCCTTGTTTTTTATTGCAGTGGAAATAGTGTTCCCAGAGAATAAATAAAGAAGGCTTCATTACTTATTCTTAGAAACAATTCTTTTCCACCAAGGGGAAGTAGAGAGATGGAAATCTAAAGTTGGTTAAGAACAAGTTTCACAACATTAACTCTCCAAATGTGAGGCAAATGTCCACTGGTGTGGAACTAAATTTTGATGGATTACTGTTATCAAATTTAGTTAATTTACAGTCTCTTTAAAAGACTGCAAGTTTTCCATCCTAGCGTCAATGAGAACCATTATAAAGTACAAGTTATAACTGAACTGGATGACATATTTGGAGGTTTTAGGTTGATTCAAGGAAAGTCATGTAGTACTAAGGCAAAACCTCTTTCTTTATGTTACTAAAATTGAACACCAGCTATTTTATTAGCACTGGAAAAGCTCTGAGTGGTTTGAATACAGTAGTTCAAGGCTTAATATTTTCAACATGTGCCATAGTCTAGAGAAAAAGCAATTTCAAACAAAATTGAAATTTTCAACGATTTTAAGTATTGTGATTATATGAAATTGTATTCAATCAGCATGTCTTTCTATTTTATATGTATCTAAATATATATATTTTTAGATTTTGCTATATTTTATAAACTCTTTCATTTTGAATCTAAAACAAGCTTCTAGAGAACAAGCATAATTTCTCCTGAGTGTATCATCTCCTTCTTGAAACTTAAGGTGGTGGATGTTCGTTTAGCCTGTGGCAGGTTGATTTACATAATTGTTGTCTTCCTGAATGGCATCCATTTGTTTAGTCAGATATTTTTATGGTAAAACTCAAATACATATGTCATTTTTAAAGATACAGAGGCGGTGCCATTATTAAGATTTTCTCCCTCTTCCTGGCCATCTCTTCCAGCCTCAAATATATTTTTTAGTGTTCCTCAAATTATTGCATTGCCTGACAAAACTTCTTTATCCCATTCTCTGTCATTATCCTTTGTCACTTCACCATCCATTGATGTGACCCTTTGGACACCCTATCCTTTTTCATCTTTGACATCTTCCATTTTCACTTGATTTACCCATTTCCTCCTATGTGTCTCACTAAAACAGCCATGTCCTAGACTAAGTCATTTCATAAAAGTAACCCAAAAAGCTTGAACTTACCACATATTCTCTGACCACTAAACATCTTAAGTTACTTGTGATAAGTTACTAAGTGATAACAGTTATTGAACTTGACATGTATTCTTACCTAATCTTCTAGACCTTCAACTTCCCTACTTTCATCCTTTCTTGCTTCACTTTGTCATATCCATTGGATTTTTCTGTCATTAGTTATAGAATTTTTTACAGTTTTCACCTTCTTGGAATATTATCCCTTTTAGGCTTCAGTGTTCTATTTTCCTACCTGTACCTCTCTGAATTTTTCATTCTATCAGTGCTTTTAATACCTTATTAAAATTAATATTCCTCTCCTCCTCCTAAATCCACTTCCCAAAAGTATATAATGAAAATGCTCCTTTTATCTAAGTTCATTTATTGGTTTTTTGAGTGTCAGTTATAAATTGAGGTTCAGTTTCAGACAACCCATTTCCTACCATAAAGATACTAAAATTCATTCCATAACTAAAAATATAAATATATACTTCTATAAACATTAGAATATAAAACCAAACTCTTAATATAAAGCTATATTATAAATATTCCTTTTGGGTCATTTTCTTGCACAGGCAGGATTGAATGAGGCCTTTCTAATTCTGAGTGCAGTGTATATTTGTATCTAAACTATACACTTTGTTTTCCTAAATCTCCCACAGGCAAGCATAGGCATTCTTTATTGCCCAAAGAACTTTTAAGTAATTAAAATTAATTAAAATTTAATTAAAATTTAATTTTTTTGAATATTTTTATTGATGATTGTGATTCTGATATTATAGATTCTCCTCTTGAAGTGATCAAACCATTTTTTTTTCCACTGAAAACTACTGATGTCTTACTTTATCCATTAAAAATTGCAAAGGAGCATGTCTTTGCTGATGTTGTGTGCTTTGGAGATGTAGATTTGTTTCATCCAGTTGTGGATTCAAAAGGCTTTACACGTCATAAGTTAGCACATCACACTTTATCTTCAGTTCCACTGATCATAGTAGAATTGGTCACCATTTTGTTGATGATGATCAATAAGATTGTGTGGGACTCATTATAAGGACATAAATGTGTTTGATATTTGGGTGGGAGTTGAAGTTAAGCTTTTAGCTCGTAACCTCTTATGAGTTGACATTGGCTAGGATGGTCTAGGAAACCAGGCTAGGATGGTCTAGGAAACCATCAATTGTATACTATAGAGTCTAAGGTCTAAATAATACAGAATATTCACAGAATTATAAAATATTTATTAAATTAAATAGAAAATACATTTCTCATCTATTTCTCATACAGCTGAATCTATAAATCTTTGCATAATGGGTCGATAAAACTAAGAAAGCCTCCTGTATGTTGTCTTGGCTAGATTGTTGTGTTGCCCTTGCTAGGTTGCTGTGTTTCCCAGTAAACCACAGATCTTAAAATATCATATTGCTTTATTATATTTAACTCTTTACATAATAAGAGGCATTTATTATGTATTGTTTTTGGTTTTGGTTTTGTTTTTTTGCGGTACGCGGGCCTCTCAATGTTGTGGCCTCTCCCGTTGCGGAGCACAGGCTCCGGACGCGCAGGCTCAGCGGCCATGGCTCACGGGCGCAGCCGCTCCGCGGCATGTGGGATCTTCCCGGACCGGGGCACGAACCCGTGTCTCCTGCATCGGCAGGCGGACTCTCAACCACTGCGCCACCAGGGAAGCCCTATTATGTATTTTTAACATTTATTTTGAAATATAGATTCATAGGAAGTTGCAAAAATAGTACAAGAAGATCCATGTATCTATCCTTCACCCAGTTTTCCCCAGTGGTTACATCTTATGGAATCATAATACAGTATCAGAAATAGGAAACTAGTGTTGGTACAATGTGTATAGTTCTATGCCATTAATCACACGTTGAGATTCATGTAACTACTACTGCAGTCAAGATACAGAACATGTTATCAGACTCCCCCAAAGATCCCCCTCATTCTACTTATTTATAGCCTACTTTTATAATGACCTACTCCCCATCCCACATCCTTAACCTCTGGCAACCACTAATATGTTCTCATGTGTATAATTTTACCATTTTGAGAATTTTATATAAATAGAAACATACAGTATATAATTTTTTGAGATTGGCTTTTTTTTTTTTTTCACTTGACCTTCCAGATTTTTTTTTAAATTGCTGATTATTATGCCATGGTGTTGATGTACCATAGTTTAGCCATTCACCAATTGAAGAACATTTTGGTTGTTTCTACTTTTTGGCTATAACAAATAAAGCTCCTGTGAACATTTGTTTACAGGTTTTTATGTGGAGATGAGTTTTCTTTTCTCTAGATAAATGCTCTGCAGTGTGATTGCTGGGTAATACAGTAAGTATATGTTTAGCTTTTTAAAGAAACTGTCCTAGTATTTTCCAGTGTGTTACATGATTTTTCATTCCTAACAGCAATGTATGAGAGATCTAGTTTCTCTGCATCCTTGCCAGGATTTGGTATTGTCACTATCTTTTATTTTAGCTGTCCTAATAGCTCAACCGTGTTTTAATTTACACTTCCCTAATGGCTAGTGATGTTTCACATGCTTATTGCCATCTGTATCTCCTCTTTGGTAAAATGCCTCTTCATGTCTTTTGCCCTTTTTCTTGAAATGGAGTAGGAGGTGTATTATGTGGGATGCTTTTAGTTGCAAATAACAGAATACCTCAACAATAATCGCTTAAACAATAAAATCTTATTGACTCACATGATAGAAGGTCTGCACGAGGTTTTAGGATTGACTCAGGAGTTTCAACAATCTCTAAATAGGCAAACATGTTAGCTTTTCCCTCTTGGTTTCAAGCTGCAAGCATCATATTCTCACATCAACATCCAAAGCAGGAAAAGAGGAGGTAAAAAAAAAGGGCTTTTTCTACTTAAGATTTTTTTTTAAGAAGAAAAATCTTTCCCAGAAAACTTCCTCTTAAGAGCCCATTTTTCAGAAGTAGGTTACATGTTCACCCCCTGCAGTAACCACTGGCAAACAGGAATGAGATTATCAGAATTAGGACCAATCATGATTTATCCCCTACATCTGGGCACCTTGCTTCCCAAATAAAATTGGATTTTTTTAAGTAGTAAGAAGAGGAAATAAGTTTGAGTGGATGATTAATGATGTTTCCACAGAAGGATAAAACAAGTAAGATATAAGACTTATTAGTAACATGCCTAGGAGTGGGATTGCTGGGTGGAATGATAAGTGTGTGTTGAATTTTACAAGAAGCTGCATTTCCCTGATGGCTGAATGTGTTGAGCATATTTTTATGTACATATTGATCATTTATGTGTATTCTTTTGTGAGATCTCTGTTCAGATCTTTTGACTTTTTTTCCTTATTATTCCCGAGTTTTGAGAATTCTTTTTTGTGTTATGGATATAGACCTGTGTTGGATTTATATATTGTGAATCCTTTCTCCCAATCTTGCCTTTCATTTTCTTAATGGTGTCTTCAGGCAAGCAAAAGTTTTCAATGTTGGTTGAAGTCCAATTTGTCAGTTAAAATAGGAAAACTATTTGGTGTCTTCCCAGCACTGGAATAATAAGGTGAGGTATCTAACAGACAATTATTCTTAGGTTAAACACAGTTTATAGTGAAATAAGATTATAGTTTTAATTATCAATACATTGCAGAAATTCAGGAAAGTAGGTTTTGGTTTAAGGGTCTCTGCTTGAAGTGCTTTATGATAACTTAGGATACACTTTTAAAAATTAAAATGAAAGAATTGGCTACCCCATAATGAAAAATTGAATGTATTATGTGGCTCATTTTTAAGATTTAAAAGTCAGGTGGATCTTGTTTAATTAGAAAATAATTATCCAAAATATGCATGGTTATTTCTGTGATAACATTGTTTGCCCCTACTATTTGGAAGTATATTTCTAGAATCTAGGGAAATAGGTTATTTTTAATAACTTGTTGCATGAAATCTTTCTGTGAAGGAAGACATTAATTTGTAATACTTAAACTTTTTTTTTTTTGGTTTGTGCTATCCCTTGGCTCTTCTGAGATCAGAAGACACACACTGTTCTTTGAGCTGTTTCTTCATGTCACTGGCTTTGGTAATAGTTTTTCATATTCCTGCAATATTGAGACAGGAATTATAAGCAGTTTAAGTAGTTCAAAGACAGTCTTTATGGTTCTGGTGTAGTCTTAACCTCTAGTTCTCATTGGCATCTCGGAATAGAGTAGCTATCTGTCCACTCAATAGTATATTTCCTTTCCTTTTTTTTTTTTTCCCTACAAAATGTGAGTTGGGAGACAAATATAAACTTCGGAGCACAAGTTTTAAGGACCAGAGTACCGTTTACCATATTTTATTTTTTCCTACCTTTGTTATTTAGGGATCACATTTTCACATAGAGTCCTCTTCAGCCTGGGTCTATGAGTGAGGGAACTCCCCTGCTATCACTTTCCAACTTGTAGCAGAAGCAAGGAATGAACTTATTTTACTAATAAGCCTTTGAGATTATGGAGAACATTGTTACTGGCCGTAACCTAGACTACCCTGACTGACTACACTCTATTTATGAAATTGAATTCCTAAGTAAACAATAAAGAAATGGTTACGAAGAATGACTTGTTTGGTTGCCATCACAGAGAAAAATATCTTGGAGCTGATCCCCAAGTGAATCAGGGTCATAAACACAGTTCAAAATGCTTTCCTACTTAATAATTAGCATATACAAGTGGTATGTGCATAGTGATGAATTAAACTAAAATTGTTGTAATCAAAATATATTTGCTTTCCAATGCAGCTGTAGGGTCAAGTGACAGTCTCTTAAACTGAATCAGGTAAGGTGTCAATTTGAGCATGCTTCCAATCAGTTAGTGTCTTGTTATGTGCACCTTTGGTATTCTGCTGAGATTGTACTTGGTTCTTCTTGGCTGATCCTATTGTTAGTCTTCTGTGGTAAGGAACTAACAATAATTGTCTCATTTATTCTTGTATTCTTGTTGCCTATAGCTGGTATCTAATTGTATACTCAAGAAATGTGTGTGGAATGACAGAGCAATTCACAGGAAGATGGCTAGGTTCTCTCTGGCTTTTTTGCATTACTTTGTGTTAATGTGGAAAAGGAAGTTGAGTAATTTTCTACTCCTTTTTTTTTTTTTTTTTTTTTTGCGGTACGCGGGCCTCTCACTGTTGTGGCCTCTCCCGTTACGGAGCACAGGCTCTGGACACGTAGGCTCAGCGGCCATGGCTCACGGGCCTAGGCGCTCCGCGGCATGTGGGATCTTCCTGGACCGGGGCACGAACCCGTGTCCCCTGCATCGGCAGGCGGACTCTCAACCACTGTGCCACCAGCGAAGCTCCCTACTTCTTCTTGATTAGGTGGTATTTTGAGATTCTTTTATTTTAAAGTTATGTGAATTTGCAGCATGTCAGATAATCCTATATTTATATACAAATATAAAACGTATAGTCAGATACAAATTATGTGTAGATAATCTACCATTTGTCAAATCGTCATTCTTCATTAAGGATGGGTTGTTAAATATTGGTTCTGAGCATGCATTGACTTCTGGTTATGGATTTTCTATAAGGAATGGGCAGTCATACACTTTTTGTTGTTACTTGTAGATTAAACCCATGAGTTCTCCTGTCATGAACTGAAGAGTTGAGACAGGGAGGGAGAAGAAAGAAAAAGGTGATGTTGGTACATTTACCAAAAATTGCTTTGGTTACATGATACATAATACAGTGTTTTCCCTTGAGGCAGCCCAAAGTACCTAACCGAACAATTTCACTAATATTTATAACCTATGCATGAAGCAGATGATTCAAATTACCTACCATTTTACTAGTGAAGAAAGGAGAAAGCTGTTACTTTGCCACAGTCTGTAGAGCTGATATAAAGTTGTTATAATAAGAAATGTTTTCTTGACTAAGAACAGAAAGTTCTCTCTGCTTAGTGAGATTTATTTGAGTGTATTTTAAGAATAAAAAACTAATTTCAATCTTTAAATGTGCCAAACAAATCCTTCTTTATTCTTAGTTCAGCTTTTTAGATCATCTAATATTTAACAAATTTAAAGTGGTAATTTCACCTTGCTTTAAAAACAAAAACAAAAACAAAATCTTAAGATAATCTATTTACTAAAGCTTAAACTGTTTTTATTATTATAACTCACTCCTAAAGTAGTATCTCTTTCATAATTTCCAGGCAACTCTATTTTATGTATCTTTTATCTAGAAAGATATATTTACTTTCCTTGTTCAAACTCTATTTTAAATTACCTTATCTACACACTCGTGTTTCTCTTTAGATCATATAAATCTTTCTCCTTTACTAAATTACCTGATCACTTCCATGAAAAGTCCTGGAACTTGGGAGTGGCATGGGATTGAGGGTGGGGGGAGAGAAGGGTGGGACTGCTTCTGGTACATTCTTGTCTTTTGTTATTTCAAATATAATACATTGAAGATTAACAGCTTTCTGGGTTTTGTCTTAACAATAATATTAAAAGTAATAGATGTTCATTTAAAAAAAATTAGCAAGTACACTGATAATAATTGTCACACCTCATTTTCTGTCCATTTAGATTTATGTAGCCAATAAATGAAAATCGGTTAAAATGTAAAAAATTTAAAATTTAATTCCTCAGTTGTACTAGCCACATTTCAAGTGCTTAACAACCATATCTGGCTATTGGTTACCTTATCAGAGTGTGTAGATATTGAAATTGCCATCATTGTAGAAAGTTCTATTGGATAGGGCTGTTATAGTCAGTGTACCTGTGTCCATAGTCCTTTCTACATAAAAATGAGATCATTCCACGCATGCTGTTTTCTAATTTTTTCACTTTGTGTTATGACCATATTTCATTATCAGTGAATATTTTTCTCTAATCTCATTTTTTTTTTTTTTTTTTTTGTGGTACGCGGGCCTCTCACTGTTGTGGCCTCTCCTGTTGCGGAGCACAGGCTCTGGACGCGCAGGCTCTGGCCATGGCTCACGGGCCCAGCCGCTCCGCGGCATGTGGGATCTTCCTGGACCGGGGCACGAACCCGTGTCCCCTGCATCGGCAGGCAGACTCTTAACCACTGCACCACCAGGGAAGCCCTCTAATCTCATTTTTAAAGGCAGTCAAGAATTATATAGAAATAACCACTTTTAAAATCATTCACCTATATTAGGCCATTTAGAATATTTCTGATTTTTCACTATTTTATAAACAGTACTATAGAGACTATCATTTTCATTAATTACATATGTAAACCCTGATTACTTTAGGATAAACTACTGGAAAGCTAGAGCTTCTTAATAAGAATCAAAGAAATGTAGCTGCTGGAGTAGTCTATTAGGGCTCTTGATTTTAGTCTGTCACATTATCTATCCATATGCCATCCATAAATGAGCTAGGTTAAGAAAAGTCATCTCCCACACCTTCCTTACTCTTTGTAAAAATTCATTGAAAATTCAGTGAAGTCTTGAGAATTTGTTTCACTTGCTTTTGTTTCATTATTCTCTCTCTTCCCTTTTCCTGACAGAATACTTCCCCCATTTTTTTTTTTTCTTTTGCGGTACGCGGGCCTCTCACTGTTGTGGCCTCTCCCGTTACAGACCACAGGCTCCAGACCCACAGGCTCTGGACGCACAGGCTCAGCGGCCATGGCTCACGGGCCCAGCCGCTCCGCGGCACGTGGGATCTTCCCAGACTGGGGCACGAACCCGTATCCCCTGCATCGGCAGGTGGACTCTCAACCACTGCGCCACCAGGGAAGCCCTCCCTTTGGCATTTTTAACATTACTTTTCCATATAAAAACTGAATTGGGATCTTTTAAACAAGTCTCAATGTAGCATTTTCATAAAAAGTAAAAAAAAAAAAAAAAATGGCAAAATTCCATACTTGTATCCTTAAAAAGGAGAAGAGCCAAAAATGATAGCAGTTTTTCCCTTCTGAAATAATCCCTGGTTAGAGTGTTTATGCATTTACCTGATATATTTGGGATTACTTTAGTAGGCATTCTGGTTAATGGTGTTAAATATATATTGATATATTTATATAGAGAGTTTGATATTTGTTCACTGTATTTTATTAAAATTCCCAGAATGAATGTCTTTATTCTCCTAAGCACTTAAGAAATATATCAAAGATGCTTAAATTAGGGGGGAAAAGGTCAAGTAACAAGAACAAAAGAACAACCAAAAAAACACCTCATACATTTAAAAAAGTGATGTAATGCTTTGCTTACTGCTCAAGACTGTCTGTTTAATTAATTAATTATATGTTTGCACTTACTTTTAGATTAAACATGATTGTCCAAAACAGTCTGTGGATTTCAGTGAGATGCATGGCTTAAGTTTGGTGTTGTATGAAAGTGGTATTTGAGGCAAATGGCTCATGTAACCAGTGGGTTCTCTTTACATGGTTATCGTGTTATCTGAAACGCATGTATATGAAAACTGTGTCCTTGCTTTGTACAGTTCCCTGGTAACTGAGATTTCAGAGGCAGGCCCAGATTGGAGATAAAGACTCATGGAGTCCTTCTCACTCCCCATTTTCAGCTGACCAAACTAGGAAGTTGTTAAGTATAATAATTGCAGTTTCAGGCTTTAAAAAAATGTTATGTATTTTTGTTGTTTTAGTTCTTCAGTTATTTAAATCTGCTAATTCTCTTTTTTTAGATGGGGGTGGGTGTTAGACTTTTCATCTGTAAACAGAATCCAGGATTAAGAATGTAACCTTATTGTGAGTTGTTTCATATTCTGCCCTCAGGTATGACAGTACAAATAAGACATTAAGAAATCCCACAGTGTGTCCAAATATATGTTTATTTTGTGTCAAGCCTGAAAATTTCTATATTTGTTGTGGTGCAAATAATCATGGTTACAGATAGAGGGCATATATTTCATTTTGCCTTTGGGGGGCACAATTTTGAGCGTTGATCTTTTGAAAGAATCTATTGTACTTGAGTATGAGGATGGAGGGAACAAGAGAAGGAAGTATTCTAGTGGGTCTCCTAAAATGGAACCCTGGCTGCCTTGGTGTTACTGCAGAGTCTGGTTGCCTGCTTTCCCACAGGGGGTTGTTGGATGGGGTTAGGAAGACGACATTGGTCGCTGGAGGAAGGTATTTAGGACAGATGCATAGATGTGCCCTTTAGAATTCACATGAAGGAAAGAAAGCTTGAGTTACAGTTCTGGTGTGATCTTGGCTTCTACTTGTGTAGAATGATAAGGTAGAAATTAAATGCTTGGCTTTAGAATTAAGTATGAATTCCCCTTTACCACAAATAATTTAGTTGCTTTGAGCCTCAATTTCTCACTTATAAGGTGGGCATCAGGCCTACTGCATCAGGTTGTTATGGAAAGTTAAATGAAATAATAAAGCAGGTAGAGCCTCAGCAAGTGCTTGTTTCCTTCCACTCTCTTTTCCCTTGGGTGGCAGCATAAGGTGTTCTCAGAGATCATTTCTGTATTCTGACACTCAGTAAAAACGTAATGACAGATACGTGGCTCTTTGTTGCCTTCAATGTGAATTAGTTTATGTCCTTTGTTTCATATTCATTGTTACTTTGTAAACTTGAATTATGATTTGATAAGACATGAAACTTTTTTTAAAATGGCAGTTTATGCCTTTTAACTTAGCAGAGACATCGCAGGTAGGATAATGGAAAATTATCGTAACAAACGTTTTCCCCACAAATACTTCAATAGCAGGAGTATGAAGTTCTAGTGATTTGCTGTGACTAAGTAAAAAGCGTATGAAAGCTTGACAAATGCAAAGAGATGTGAACAATGATAATTTTTTAAAGGCAAATTAATTATGAGTAAATAGTTCTTCAAGTTGCTAGAGGGCATCATAATTGCTGTTTCTGAAAATTGCAGCCCTCTAGGAATGAGAGAAGGGAAAGAGCAAAGGAGGAACTCTGTTAAAAGAAAAAGGCATTCTTTTCCTCCTCACTGTGGGGGAAAGGAGCTCAGGTGGGATGTGAGAAACGTGATTGAATACTGTCATTAAGAATATCACTCATAGGATAATTTATCGAAAACAAGCTACATTAAAAAAATTATTTGATATATTTCCCAAAGAATGAAAACTTAACAGTTATGTTCTTTGCCTCCTTCAGGTTGAAAGTACAACAGCATATTGAGGTTCCAATCATTTGAATTCTTAGAGACATAGGAAAATAATAGTTGTGATATTATTTCTTAAGAAACTAAAATTCAAAGCAGAATCAGAATATTATGGTACTGGCTCAACCCTGTGTTCCTTGTGAAAAATGTTTTCAAACATGTGACTTTAAACCTTGTAGCACTAAAACTGTAGCACTAAAACTGAATTGGTCTTAATATTTTATAGTGGGGGAATTTGCCTGGAAACGCTTGTAAGTCCTTGAGGCCTTACTCGGCTCTTAACAATTTAGGTGTGGACTCAGAAAGGCGGGTGAAACTTCTCTCAGAGAGATTGGGAAGCACCTTTTGCATGTGGTTGCTGTCCCTAGAACTGTAAAAATTCTGTCATCCTGTTATAAACTTACGTGGTCAGACTGTAATATCTACTTTGTTACTTATTAGTGTTTTATTTACATGACTCTAGTCAAGTATTAGAAAAAGTAATCTTCCCCTAAGTACAAGGAAGTATAAAACAATAATTGGGCACAAACGAATTCATCGTTCCTAGGGCTGTTACCAGTTTGCCTTTATTTTAATCCAACTGGTATTTTTTTAGCATTCTGTGCACGGGATTCTATTTTTGAAAGGCAGATGAAAAGGTCCTGATTGAAGGGATAGGGTGTTTATTGAGTCCCTATTGTGTGCTAAGAACCAAGCTAGGTTTATATATATTGTCTCAATTATGACCGCAATCCTTGGAGGAAGGTAGTGAAAGAGGAAATTGAAATTGACAGAGGTGAAGTCACTTGACTTAGGCCAGACAATTGCGAAGTAGAGAGCAGTATTCTCAAACCCAGGTTTGTCTGACTCCTAGACAGGGCTTTCTTTTAGACTTGATTCTCTAGGGTTTCCAGGTAGAAAGGAGATATGCTTTGTTATAATCATTCTTATATTTGTTCTACTGCCTGCTTTATCTTATAATAAATTGTGGTTTGTGTAAGCAGATAATGCTGATTTCCCAGATGTATTGGGGCCTGCCTTAACTCCTTATTGAAAAAAGGATATAATGGAATTGGATATAAGAATCTGCTATATACACACACAGAATAATCTATACCTAA
This sequence comes from Delphinapterus leucas, assembly GCF_059928025.1. Lineage (NCBI taxonomy): Eukaryota > Metazoa > Chordata > Mammalia > Artiodactyla > Monodontidae > Delphinapterus > Delphinapterus leucas. The sequence goes on from NC_143149.1 coordinate 22,392,104, forward strand.
GTTACTCCATATGTAACGGACCTTTTCAAAAATTCTTGGTCTTCTCTGTTTATAGGAAATCTTGATAACGGGAGCAAAATTTAATCGGAGGATTCTTTTATTATTATAACATTTCATGCCAAAGTTTGATCATAAAGAACTAGTCTTATGTAAATTCAGTAAAATTTTATTTACTTGGATTAGCTTTTTTGAGTAAGTAATTAAATATTTTCTAATGTCTTTAAAAAAATTCTTACATGCACATGTGTACTATATGTTAGCCACTGTTCTAAGAGCTCCTCAAATATTTATTTGTTTTGTCCTCCTAATAACCCCATGAGTAGGTACTGTTATTATCTCCTGATTTGCTGGTGCGGAAATGGAAGTACAGAGAGGTGATGTCGCTTCCTGGGGTCCCAGAACTAGGAGGTGGCGGAACTGGGATTCTAACCCATTCAGTCTGGTTCCAGAGGACCAACTGTTAACTGTGGTGTTTTGCCATTAGTAAGTGCAGCAGACTTAGGAGAGAATTTGATTTTTTTGAACTTATTTTAGCTCAATGAACTCTCTGCCTTTATGTGCCTCATTAGATGGAAACCCATTTGTAACTTTTTTCTGTGTCCCTCACCAGGAAAAAATAAGAATACATTTTTTTTCCTAAGTTCAAAGGCACATAAAGACAGATAGCTCCTTGAGGTAAAATTATATATCACAAGTATGCTAGTCCCAGTTGTTGACAGAATTCTGAATTTTTGGTGACTTTTGTATGAAAGGCAAAGACTAAAAAAAGTATGGTTAAAAACCTGGACTTTTACACAATAGAAAATTACTTCTTGACTATTTTACTTTAGACTTATTTCTACAGTCTCAGCATTATCACAAATTCTAAATTAATGTATTTATTTTATATTGGAATTGTTTATTTAATGCTACACCACATTTAATGTTGTTTGCTTGATAAGAACTGCCCAATTTTTATTTCTCCATTGGTTACAAATTAATTAAAGAGCAGCTTTAAGAGAAGTATTGTTTTGGCGAACATACTTAAACAGCATGTGTAAAGATCATTTTTGTCTGAGGAGAAATATCTCTCTCATTATAAAAATAATATATATTTGTAATAAACATTAAAACACTGTAGAAATATGTAAAATAGAGACATTTTTGTAAAGATTCATTTACCATATATAGCCATATCTACATAATACGTTAAATTTAAGATCTGTTATTGCTGTAGATGCCCATTGAGATCCGCCCATGTACTCTAGAACTAACACCTCTTTCCCCATCACCATTGTTTTTACTGCCTCTTCCAGCTTCTCTGGCCAAGCTTTTGAAGTCCAGAACCAGATTTGAGGCAAGCTGGAGCAAATTCTCTTTAATGAGAGTTTGGAATTAAGGTTCAGATAGTACAAGTATATGTATTGTCTGTAGCCGAGGGTGATGGCAATAAAGCTGGGAGACAGGGATAGGCAGCAGCAGGATAAATTTGGGGACATGTTTCTGCCTTTGCTTTTGATGAGATGCCTCTATTCTTCAATAAATTTTCATGTTGTTTAAGCCAGTTAAAGTAGTTTTTTCTCCCTTGTAATTTTAAAAAAAAAGCCCTCTAATTGATAAAGTCAGTACTCAAAGATATATTCATAAGTCACAGCATCTTAAAATTAAAAGAATCCATAGAAATCATTTTTATTATTTACCTTTTACTATTATTTACTGTTTTTAAAAACATTTACTAGTTACTATTTTATTGATTTACTATTTGTTTATTTCCTATTATGTTATTAAACCACAGAAATCTTCCTTCAAATGAAATCTAATGCAGTAACCCAATATGTAAAAGTGTTGAGAGGGGAGAAGCATAGACCTTCATGTATTCCACCTCACAAAAGTTCGTGTGTGTGTGAGTGCGGGGAGTAAGTGTGGTTTTAGCCAGGAGCAGTTTTGCCCATTGAGGAGATATTTAGCAATATCTAGAGACATTTTTGGTTGTCACAGTGGGGGAGGGCTGTTTACCTCAATTGGGTAGAGGTCAGGGGTGCTGTTATCATCTTTCAATGCCCAGGGCTACTCCCTATTGTTGCAAGTTCACGTTGCAAGCCAAGCCAAGGCCAAAGCCAGGGCCTGACTAATTTGACGAGAAACGATGCCACAAGTGCCAGCTCCTTGTGGTCCTTGTACTGTACAGCAAAAAGGATGACACTGAGAGGAGAAGGGCTGAATGACTGCAGCACAAGTTGTGGGATCCTCTGTTGCTGAAGAGCCAATAGAAGGGGAGATGAAGAAAGCCCCCTACCCTACCTCATCAGAAGTGGGAAGTGATGAGGGAAGGTAGAGAGGTGAGTGGAAGGTGGCCTCACAGTAGCTCCTTGCAAGTCTCTCATCTTTCATTTCCAGAGGTCACAAGGCATTTGCACCAAGACACAGATGAACTGTGATTCAAGTCTTTGCTTAGCATGTGAGGATACTTGCAGAGTCTCCAGGGCACCATGGTGGAGCCATCACCCTACACCTGCAGTAAATAATTATCTGGTCCAAAATGTCAGTAGTTCACTCTGCTCTAGAGTAGTGCTGTTCGGTAGATATATAATGCCAGACATGAATGTAATTTAAATTTTTCTAATAGCCACATTAAAAAGAAACAGGTGATATTAATTTAATAATATATTACTTAAAGCAGCATATACAAAATATTATTTCAACATATGAGTATAGAACATTATTATGCTAAGTGAAATAAGTCAGAGAAAGACAAATACTGTATCACTTATATATGGAAATATAAAAAATACAACAAACTAGTGAATATATCAAAAAAAGAGGCAGACTCACAGATATAGAGAACGTAATAGTGGTTACTAGTGGGGAGGTAGGGGAGGGGCAATATAGGGGTAGGGCAGTGGGAGGTGCAAACTGTTGGGTGTAAGATAGGCTCCAGGATGTATTGTACAACCTGGGGAATAGAGCCAATATTTCGTAATGACTGTAAATGGGAAATAACCTTTAAAAATGGTATATAACATTAAAAAACATTATTAATGAAAAATTTTATATTTTTTTCAACTGGTTTCTGAAATCTAGTGTATATCTTCTACTTAAAGCACATCTCAATTCAAGCAAACTTTTCATCAGTAATACTTGATCTGTATTTAGATTTAATAAAATTTACAGTTGAAACAGTAGATTCACATATCTAAGGTGTTCAAAACATATTAAACATTTTCCAATAACTGAATCATGAACCAGTGTATCATGTATCAACTTAATATATAAATTAATTAAAATTAAATAATTAAAATAAAATATAATTAATAATTCAGATCATCAGCCTCACTAGCCACATTTCAAAGACTCAATACTTACATATGGATAGTGGCTACTATATTGGACAGTGTAGCTCTAGGCACTAGAAGATCACTTAATCATCTTAATTTATGGCTAACCAGGCCAAGCTAAGACCAGACAACCATTACTTCAGAACTTTTCTCCAGCTTGCTTGGATCTCTGTTCATTATATACCAGAATACCTGCTCTTAAATCTCCATTTCAGAAGAGCTTTATAAGTAGGGTCACATTAGGCTAGGCATTATATTATGAGGTTCTCAGGGGTTTTTCCAAAGGATATCAATTAAGATGAAAGAAACCTACTTCACTCAGTGAATGTCACTACTCATTCAGTGAAAAGATACCACTGAGCATCAAAAAAAATCAACATGAGTCTAGTTTATGTTGAGAGAAACTTACTGATTAGCCTGAGTATGTTGACAGGGAATAGAACTGATCATTCTTTCTGAGTCCCAGATTTAATTTGGTATGTAGAACCAGTATTTATCTCCTATGAATGTTAGAATTTGAAGGATTTAAATAGTTTATTTGGGGGTGGGAAGTGCTGGTAAGAAGATGGATCTTAATAAAGGAAGAGAATTCTAAAAAATATAAAGAGGAAATAAAATATTTTTTTAAAAAAATTTTGCAGATGAAAATAAATATTAAATTTATATCAAAGAGATTTCTTTGATTTGCCTAGTCAGACCTTATATATCTTGGTTCTAGAGTAGTGTTTATAGGAATGTATTTAAAGCTATTAACATTTATTTTAAAGTAATTTTTAGGGTATAACATAATTTAATTGATGTTACCTAAATTAAATTTATCCCAAGAATAGGAATATGGTGTTTTTACACTTGTAAAAATATCGTTTTTTGCAAATATACATGGAAACAGATTTATAGTTAAATCATTGCTTAACATCTGCTATATAGTATAACATACACTATAGTTAGGATAGGTTCACAAATTATTTACCTCTGACGTATTACTCTAAAACTTATTGCTTTGTTTTGAATTATCAACTATTTTTGATAGTAGTTCCTAATTTATATGGGTACTATTTTTTTTTTCATTGAGTTTATCCTGTTTGAGCTTCTTGAACGTATAAATTTGTGTCTCTTATTAGTTATGGGAAAATCTTAGGCATTATCTCTTCAAATATGTATGTGTTTCTTTTAAGACTGATTACAACATATTAAACCTTCTCACTCCATCCTTTGTCCATGATTATTTCTCCTTGCAGCATTCTTGGATCTGTTGACCTGTTTTCCAGGACAATAAATTTCTCTTCAGATTTATCTAATCTGCGATTAAACCCCTCTATTGAGCTTTTAAAAAATCAGCTTTATTGAATTACAACATAAAATTAGTTTGAGATAATGAAATAAAATGCATCCATTTTAAGTATATATATTGACGAGTTTTGACAAATGTATACGCCCATGTAACCACTACCACAATTTAATAGAGCAGTTTTTATCACTCTAAAAAGTTCTTTGGTGTCCATTTGCAGTCAGTTTTCTCTTCCCCTCCACCATCCCCAGGGAACAATTGATCTGTTTTCTGTCACTGTAGATTAGTTTTCTGTCCTAGAAATATGTTCTTTGCTGTATGGCTCCTTTTGCTCAGCATGTTGTAGAGATTTCATCCCTCTAGTATGAGTCCATAGTTTATTTCTTTTTATTGCTTAGTAGTATTCTTTTGTATGGATATGCTACAATTTGCTTATCCTTTTACCTGTTGATGAATATTGAGATGTTTTTCATTTTTTTGCTTTTCTAAATAAACATATGAAATTTTCATGTGCAGGTGTTTTGTATGGACATATTTCTTTTCCTCTTGGATAAATATCTAAAAGTAGGATGTTAGAACATACAGTAGTGTATATTTACCTTTATAATAATTGCCAAATTGATTTCCAGAGTAGTTACATACCACTCTACAGGCCCACCAGCAATGGATGAGAGTTCCAGTTTAATACATTCTCATTAATATGGAATACCATTAATAATAAAAGATGGGTCATTGCCCATCTTATAAATTTGCATTTTCTTTTGAATAATGATATTGAGCATCTTTTCATATATTAGAAGTTTGTATATCTTTTGTCTTATGCATTGACGATTATAGCTAGCTAAAATTTGGTCTCTTAGTATTTTGCTCCAAAATTAAAAATTTTATTTGCTAAACTTGGTGCTTTGTGTGATTTAATTTTAGAAACTCAGTCAAATGAGTATTTCTATACTCTTAATTAAAAGAGTAAGATGGGGCTTCCCTGGTGGCGCAGTGGTTGAGGGTTCGCCTGCTGATGCAGGGGACACGGGTTCGTGCCCGGTCTGGGAGGATCCCACATGCCGTGGAGTGGCTGGGCCCCTGAGCCATGGCCGCTGAGCCTGCGCGTCCGGAGCCTGTGCTCTGCAACGGGAGAGGCCACAACAGTGAGAGGCCCGCGTACTGCAAAAAAAATAAAAGAGTAAGATGACTATGAAATACGTGCAAAACATAAACATAACTTTTTTTAAAATTGAGTGTCTGTTCATTGTGAGGAACAGTTTTAGACCTTTAATGTAGCTCTAAAATTCACATAACAAAGAATTTACCATATCTTAATAGGAGGGTTTCTGCCATTAAAAGTGAAAACTATACTTAAATGCTTTTTCGTAATTTACCTAAACGCCTTGCTACATTTTTAGCTTGGAAAATTCACATTGTTTCTATTTCTTCTATCTTCTTAAATCAGTTATTAGTGCCTGTACTTAAATATAATTTATCATAATAGCACTTCATATTTTTCTAGGAATTTGATAAGATGAGGCTTCACATACGTGTAGAAATATTTTCTAAAATGATATGAATGCTTAAATTTAATAGTTTTGAGGAATTAAATGAATCGACTTCAGTCTCTCCTGCATTGGTCACAGACTGAAGGCATGCTCCCTGAATCTGGCTCGCTGTAGCTGAATGTTTGCACCAGAAATAGGAAAATCACATGTCCTTCTTGCCATAGCTTTTTTGAAAATGTCATTTTGAATATTCTGATCTTACCTTGGGTTTAACTCTCTGTTATTACGCTAGCTGCTATATTTTCTCCACCCTTATAACTTCCAAAGGAGATAAATGGGTTTGAGATATAGAGCCTAGACATTTGGGATTTGAGGTTTGATAATGCCCTAATTGGTTAAAGATAATACAAGGAGATTTTTAATGTCCGTCCACAGTAGTCTCGAATTTACTTACTGAATGTTACTCAGATTTTAGTTTCCTTGTTTTTCTTTCAAACCTTAGTTTGTATATTGATTGTATATTCTGGGAACTTTGCTTCAGATATTTGTGCTACTTTTGAAGAAGAATCTGTTACAAGATGAATTTCTAATTGTATTATGTATCTGTAGTCATATTTTATTATTCCTTTTGGTAGCACAGAACTTTGAAAGCAACTTTTGAAGCATCCAGCATTGAGAGTCCTACATGTCACTACTTCAAGTACAGACTGACAGTCTTGAAAGCCATGGTTGTTATCTTTGCCCTATGTATGTGCTGTTCTTCTGGTATTAGAAAATAGCATCACACAGATCTTCATAGGGAATAGTGTGAAACAAATTTGACTTGAGGAATTGCTCAAGAAGTAGTTTGGTACTTTTTAGTATGTACCCTACAACTTTGATCATGGACTCAACTATTAATTTTGTTTTTGTTAAATCAAGTGTTAGGATAAATAAATTTTTTTTCCATTTTGATTAAAAGCGTAGGGAAGGAAAAGGGTCTGCTTGAGGCAAATCTTTCTTTTTTAAGATTTTAGATCTTAATGCTTAGACTGTAACTCTAAAGCATTATCAGGGATTTGAGGCCTATTCTAGATACATAGAAATCATTTATCTAGTCCAGGTCCTTCACTTTATAGACCTGGGAACTGGCTTAGTGCTTCTCAACCTTGTCTGTGGTCAGGGACCAGTTTTTTTCCTTCCCCAATGCATGGCAGGCCAATAACTCTGTAAACTACAATAAAGATGAGGTACTGGAAAAAGTAATTTTAAAATGACACACATAGTTTTAAATGCTTCCTCTTAATTTCTGTGGTTATCTCAATGTCGATGGATTACAGAGAGTTCGAGGACTAGAACAGTCCATGGACCACACTTTGTCTATTACTGCCCACACTTTATCTACTCCTGCCCAAGGTCGAGGTTGGCAGACTATGACCATGGGCCAAATCCAGCTCACCCCTTGTTTTTTGTATGTCCTGTAAGCTAAGAATTGTTTTTACATTTTAAATGATTTTTAAAATACACAATAATAACAATATTTTCTTATATATGAGAATTATACAGAATTCAAATTTTAATAAAGTTTTATTGAAACAGAGTCACACACATGCCTTTAAGTATTGTCTGTGGCTGCTTTTCCTCTGTAATGATGGGGTTGAGGCAAGGCTGAATAGCTGAGACAGAGACCATATGGTCTACAAAGCCTAATGTATTTTCTCTCTGGCCCTTTACAGAAAAAGTTAAGATCTGAAGGTTTGGCTCTAGGTCAAAGCAATGAATTAGTAGTTAGTGGTAAAGTTGAGAGTACAAATACATTTTAAAATGTGCTTTAAATATTAGTATTAGCTGATATGTATTGTCAGGCTCTGTGCTTAGTACTTTTGATGCTATTTTTTGTTCCCATTTAATCTCCCCAGTGCTGCCCTTTTATAAAAAGTTAGGTAAGTTTAGATCCCTTGTAGTCTGGTTATGGATACCTTTATTGCTCCTAAAACTCTTAACTCTACTGAGTTTTGTGGGTTTTTTACCCATATCTGGTGAATTAAAATGGTTCAATTATTTTCTAATGTGGATTTTGTTATCAGCATCTGGTTTGGAAAATTCAGCTTCTTCCCTGTTGCTACATAACTCTGCAGTGATGTTTCTGTGTGTTCAGGTCCAATGAATGAGATGCATATGACTCAAAAATGTTTAGAAAACAGATATTTCTAGTGAAAAGATAACTCCTTTCAAAGTCAACTAAAACAAAGCAAAACTGCAACTAAGCTGTAATGGCAGATTTCTGTTGCAAAATAGCAAAGATATAATAGGTAAGGCTGAGACTTTAGGTGACTTTTGGAGGAACAATAAGGCTTTCTATGTTTTGCCTCTACCACGCATTAAGCTGCAAAGTAAAAGCTCCCACCATATTATCATCAAGGATTGTTAAACTACGTTCTTATACTTCTTGTTTAAAGCAGGTTCTGAAGTTCTCGAAGTATGCGATAAAAAAACTCAGCTTTTCATGGTAGCTGTCATTTCTTTGTTTTCCTACTTTTTGCATGTGATCACTCAGCATCTAAATAAAGATATAGCGATAGCTGTCATCTTTACATTTGATACATGAGCTTGCTTCATGATAAAGACCCTTTACAAGCCAAATCTTCATGTTGGGATTTCTTCCTGGAATAAAAAATATATATATTGTTGTGAAAGCTTATTCATTATGATGAAAGAATAACTACAGTTTCACATTATGGTACTTGCTATTTTGTGCTACTTTTGTCACTTTATAAACATCTGGAAAAGAATTATGTTCATTGCTTACAGTCAAGAGTGAAAGTCTTAGCAAAATCTCACTGCATCTTTTCAAGCCACGGCTAGTTTTTGTTATCCCAAGTCTGAAAGTATCCAGGATTTAGTGCAAGAGATGCTGATGCATGCTGTCCCAGCAGCTGCGTCCCAATTCTAGATAAAGCTATTCCTTTGTACCTTATAATAAAGCCATCGACTAGATGGCTTATGTACTAAAGGGAGAAGAAGAGCTTTATAAAGCTCTGTACTTAGTAATATATGAGGCTTGCCTTCCAAATATTCCTAAAGAATGTATGTACTTTAGCATGGGACTGTTAATGAATGAAAATCTGGGACACATCAACAGTCATTATATATAACATGTCTTTAACTATTTATTTAAATTTAATATTTCTGCTTTGTTTTAAATTTATGCTATAGAATATTGGTAAATGGTAACAACTCCTGTTCTCTCCAGGAGTACACAAAGTGTTAGATTTGAACTGTTAGAATAACTTGTAATTGAACTTTGCTTATTAGACTAGTTTTTAATATATTTATTAGTTTAACCATTGGTTGGGTAGTGTTATAGCAACACCCACCCTCCCCTCTCCACCATCCCCACCCCGCCCCTATACACACACATACCAGATGTAGTTGAGAAATGTTTTAGATTAATAAATTATATCTGGATTTTACTTAAACAGTGATTCTCTCTTTTGGAAGCCTACACATCTCAAAATTCTCTGTAGCTACTTTTTACCCAATATAGCATGTGTAACATTCATTCCTCAGCATATATCATAGTGATTGAATTTCTGATTCTAAAAATTTTTGATGGCCAGAATTATTGTGGAAGGCAGTTCCTTTCTGCAGCTCGGCTGCAGGGAACCAGAGTTGCATGCGTTACTGTGTCTGGTAAACTTCTTGGAAGCAAGCCAGTATGTTCTGATGCGTTTCCATACATGTAAGCAGTGAGCACTAAAAGGCTTGCACAGCATTACAGCTGTTCCAAGACGAGGAAGCGGTGGGAAATTCAGCAGTGAAAAATTCAGCAGTGAAGCAGCCGCAGCAACAAGCAGCCACAGTGGTAGTAAAGACAGGGCAGGCTCATAGTGAGAGGATTTCACAGCGCGAGGCAGCGAGCATACAGCTCCGCATCCTTCTGCCTGAAGGAGGCAAACCCAAACTGTCTGTTGCAGGATTTTTCTAGTTTCGTGTTTATGATGTTAAGTCATGTGATTATACTGTACCACAAGTTGCCAACTTCGCTTTACTCTAGAGAGGATCCTTTGCTGCAGAGCTTTTTTTTCTTTTTCTTTCTTTCTTTTTTTTTTCTTGAAAGAGAAAAAATTGTGCAATGTATGTTTATGCCTACACCATGCCGAGGCGGCACTTACCAGTAAATAATCTTTGTATCCCTGAGGTAAGATACTGTTTCTGCTTTCCCTGCACAGTGCTGCTGCAGCACGGAGCTGATCCAAACATTCGGAACACTGATGGGAAATCAGCCCTGGACCTGGCAGATCCTTCAGCAAAAGCTGTCCTTACAGGTAAGAAAACAGAGCTGCCCGATTATTTTATCTACTAGCTATTGGATCTATTTGCTTGCTTTTATAAAATCTTTATGGTCTGAATTTTATTTTTTTTTTACTGATAAAAGCTCAACAAATATATATGCCATTATCTCTACTTTATTATTGATTTGTTATATTAACTGTTTTCGTTAATCGCTATACTGGCATAAGCATAAGTAATAGGATTACTTATTATACTTAGAATTTCTGAGAATTACAGCATTAAATGATAACATAATTATTCATGCTTTGGACTTTTTTTTTTATGGTTTGGATTGTAATTTCCTATACCTCATCTTCTCAGTTGATTCTTTTGAAGACCTTCACTATTGAGCAAGCAAGGGCATTTGTATTACTTTATAAAAGTAGTTTTGATCAGAAAGACAACCTGCTGCCTTATTGCTTACATCAATGGTTAAATAAAATATGATGCCGCTCCTCCCTTGCCACTCTGTTTATACTTTTATCATTATCTTCTCCCTTTTACCATGATAGCAAAGTACTTTTTAACTGAGGCAGTGGATTACCTTCTTTCTTCAGATAGTGAAAAAATTTTGGCTTAAGTATTGGTTTTATTAAGGCAAATGTCAGGAACCAACAAAGGAAATGCTGGAATAGAAAGGCTCTCTCAATAACAACATAGGAAATAATGCTATAAGTGATGTGATATTGAGCAACCGTTTTCACTGATCTTCATTCGCAGAATGCTGCATTGGATCTATTTTTGTTTTTATTCTCAGCATCTGAGTTCTGCTGCCTTTGCCTTCTTTTACTTAACTGACATTTATAATTTGGAGCCTCTGTCACTGCAGTACTCACAGTATTGTTTTAGGTTGTATGAAAGTAAATGACTTTTAGCTTCCTTTTAAATTTGTCCAGGTTTGAAGAAAATAAATCTTTTATTCACTTCTGAGTCCATTTTTAACAAAGATTCTGAGGTGAATGGAAAATATCTATATACAGAAAGCTTTGAAAATATGTGGAATTTTGCTTAATTACTCTGCATGGAAAGACAACTTCCCTCAGTGTTAAAATTAACATAATCTCTGCTAAATCAGAGTAATCTGATTTATCTAAATTAATAAGAGTTTAGGTGATTTGGTTGCTGAATCATGATAACATACACTAGAGGAATAAAGCTATTTTAAACCAGTGTAGATAAGAAGAAATTTAAATATAATTATAAAGTTTTAAATAATGAAATTAAAGTCTGTAGCCTCAGGGCTGCTGTTTAGGTTCTGCAGCCTTTCAGTCTCTTCCTTTAGCAAAGCCCCGGGCAATGATTGCAGCCTTGGAGTGGTCTCTGACCAAAGGAGAAAATTCATAGTACTAGAGGGATATTATAAATGCTGACCAAGACTGTCTCTGTATCTGTGTCCTCTATCTGACCTTTCCTTCTCTTCAATCCTCAACACCTGCCTTGTCCGTTTGTTAGATTTGTCCATTTGTTCATTTAATGCAGCACTGCTTTAGATCCACTTTCACTTTTCTTAAAGACAAAGTTTGAATATAAGTTATGAACAGCAAGAAGCTATCTTCTAAGTGGAAGTGAATTTCAGGGGAGGTTATACTGGCTGTTAGTTTGGGAAAGAAATTTGGCAGAATAACTCATAGAGACCAAATCTTCCTGGAGGACAGATACCATGTCTGTTAAACTTCCCTGGAAAAGCATCTAGCACTGTATTTGGCTTAGATAGGAAGATATTAAATTCTTCTTGGTCATAATACTGAGCTCATTAATTGTTTTTTTCACAAATATGCTCTCTTGGAAATGACCTACAACTTTTCAGATATGATTTAAAAGAAAAACATTCTAGTGGAAAATATAAGCTAATGATATTTACACACTCGGGTTATATAATGCAGTGAAATATATTCCAAAATGTTTTTCTGCCCATGCAGGTTCTCTTCTAAGCAGTTCTTTGCGATGGAAAGAATTCCATTCTGATGGAATTATGGTGGAAGTATTATTTCCAAAGTTAAATTTAAAAGATTGAGCAGTGATAAAAAGAGAATCTTTTGAAAGTCTTAATTTAGAGTTATTAGAGATTATTCTAGATGATGTGTCATTATTTTTATGCCAGATGTAGTTGTAGTACCATTACTTAACCTTGAGGGTGAAGTTTCTGTTCTTTATTTTTTTCGTCTTTGGGAATTTAATTGCCAAAGATGACTTCCAAAATTTTTTATGTTACTGCTTTTGTGCATTGGCTAAAATTATGTATAGATATATGTATATTCCTTAAAGGAAATTAACAAAGTGAAAATCTCTCTTACCGAATATTTTAAAATAAATAAATGACTAATACCCTCTTCCGCATAAAGAATGCATGAGGTTTTACAGAGCTGTATAAAACAACAACATACCCTTAGTCTTACAGCTAAGGGAGCCCAGCATATAGCCATCTGCTTTGAATAGTGCACTTAGGTATTTTAAAGAGAATAGTCAATTGGAAAGACTCATTAAACTCTTTGTTGAATTATTAAGTGAATGATTTGCTTAGAAGAGATCTTGAGGGTTTTTTGTTTGGTTTTGGTTAATGACTGAAGTTCTGGGCAGTCAACTGAAGGACTTGGAGGTGGTTTTGTTTGTTTATTTTTTGTTTTTTAGGAAACAAGGATAGGAAAAGCCTAAACGAGCCTTGTAAATTTCATTGAAGAGCAGTTTCAGTGTGTTATGATTATGGATTTTTAAAAAATTACTTATTTTGACCTTTTTTTCTAGGTATAAAAAATACATTCATTTAGAAATTAGGGAAAATAGGAAAAGTACAAAAAAGAAAAAATTACTCATTATTCTACCACCTACAGAGAACATTCTGGTATATTTTATTTATAATTTTTTCTTAGTATACACACCCCACATTCTTCTTTCTCTTTAATCAAATCAGCCTTATACATTACATATTGCTTAATAATCTTTTTTTTTAATTTAGTTATATGAATATTCCCAGAAGGTGCTAAGTATTCTTCTGCAACATGAATTTATAAATTTCATGGTATCCTTCTATGGATATATTTTAGTTTTTTGAACTAATCCTCTAGTATTTACCATTTAGGTACAGTGTTTTCATCCTTTATTCTTCCTTGTGAATTTAGAGTTATTTTGTCAATTCCATTGGAATTATGCTTCTTTACCATATTCAGACTTAGCATCCACACACATGTATCTCTCTATTCCTGAATGAAGTATGTGAGGATTTGGTGAATGAGGAGCTTCCTTTTGAAAGGGCTGCGCTGCATGTGGTATTACTTTGCCAGAGCTACATGTAAATTAAAGGTGGTTGACAAAGGGAGTGTTCATTGAAGAGGAGAAGGATGTAGGAGCATTTGTTAATCATGTAAAGGGGATTCTGTGGGGTGCAGTAGGAAGTTGGGTCATAAGAAGAGGTGACAGCAGATTGAGGCTGAGAGTTTGGGAAAGGATAGATGGCCAAAGGAGAGTTATCGTTGGCAGAACCGAGGATGACAGGGATGTAAAGTGAGTGAGTTTAGGTGGTCACGAGGTTGCCAAGGTAATTCATCCCAGCAGTTTCCTAGTAGATTTAGGGATAGGGGAATAAGGGAGAGGGATATATTTGCGCCAGGGTTTCTCAGGAATAAACTTTTGTCTGGATTCATTGCACTTCTGAGGAAATTCTAATCTGTGATTGATGGGCTGGCTCCCTTTCTAGAAGGAATCAGCTGTGGCTCAGGCTAGAGGCAATGTTGAGGGGTCTGGTATGTGCTTGCTGAGCCTGGTGTGTTAAATCAGCAAGCTATATCTGGAATCCTATCTCTTTTTTGTTGTTCTTCTTCTTCTTTACTGCTTCCTACTGCTTTTCAGATAAAACGAAAACCTTCAGCATGATCAGCGAAGACTTAAATGATCTGGACCCGGCCTCGGTAGGTTTGACTGCTAGGTTTTGCTTAAGCCAAAATTTAGGATTCCTTTCTTCTTCTCACGTTTCGAAAGCAACCTATCAGTAATTCAGGTCTACCTACCATACTTTCAAATCCCCAGTCCAGCCATTTCTTACCAGCTTCACTGCTCTAGCCCTTGTACACGCCTTTCGTCTTTCTTTCATGACAGCGGTAGCTTCATAATGGGTCTCTCTGCCTCCACTATAGCTAGAGTGGTCTTTCTAAAGCATAAATCAGTGCTGTGATTAGAAAATTCATTAATATATTCTCATTACCCCTGAATAAAATCCAGACTTTAACCCTAGCCGACCATGATCGGGCCCCTGCCTTGCATATCTCTGACCTTGTCCTGTACTGTGTTCTCCCGTGAGCTCTTTGCTTCAGCTACAACTGTATGCTTGCTGCTCCTCACACAGATGAAGCCCCTTTCTGTGTCTGGACCAACACGTGCTCTTTACTAAAACTGGGACAGTGCCCCAGAACTTCACATGGGTCATCAGTCAAATCTCCACTCAAATGTTTACTCCTCAGAGAAGCCTTCTTGTTCTCAATCCCATTAGCTTACTTCATTTTCCTTATGGATTTATTACTTATTTTCTTTATGGATATATGAAATTGCATTAGTTTGTTGTTGTTAATTTTTTGCCCCAATAGAATGCAAGCTTCACAAGGATTTGGGCTTTTGTCTCTCTTGCTCGCTTCCTTGTGCCCAGAACTTGGATGAGTCCATGAAACAATTGAATAAATAAGGACATCTAGGCTCTGATTACTGGTCACTGAGGGCAGCATATTTTCCAGGCCCTACAAGTACTCAATAACTATTAATTGTTTCACTCTCATGCCATATTGTAAGAGTCTTATTAAATTTTCTGCTTCTTAAAAATGGTTTTGAATTGCTTATAGTCATGTACACCTCTTAAAACACAGTGCATTAAAGTTTTTCTTTTTTTTAATTGGTGTGATGGGTAAGGTATCTATTGAGCCTTTTTTCAACAGATTTCTTGGTTAGTTCCTTTGCTTGAAAATATTCCAATTCTGGAAAGATCAAACTTCCTGCAGCTGTCACATCAGACTTCCAGATGTCACATCAGACTTCAAACCAAGGCCTAATTTTTACTCTTCTTTTGGTTATTGTTCTGTTAATGGGCTGTTTTGCACATCAGCTGTACTAGAGTGGAGCATATTGCCTTTCATGTGTAGTACATTTTTACTATCAGCCTCCATGACTGAAGACAGATTTCTCATGTCCTTAATTTGAACTTAAGTAATTATTTTTATCAGTTATTAGGAAGTCTGATAGTACAGTGTACCTCCTAGAAAACAAACCATGAAAGGAAATCCCTTACTTTTAAAGAAAACTATATGTTTATCCACTTCAGTTTTATTAGGTGAAAATTATTGTTTAACATGAATTCCTGATTTTAAAAAAAAATTTCCTTTAGTATTAGAGCAAGAAGGTTAAAAATTGTCATTGAAATAAAACAGTGTGAATACTCATTTTAAAGATGTGTTGAAAATGTTAATCCCTTAACTAATTGTTAAGAAAATTTTATTAATGGTTTGATCTGTCTATAATTTTGGACATGAGCAGGAAAATTAAGAGTTTGTTATTAAAAGTGATTGAAATACTTTTTTGAAACCTTAAAAGTATGAAAAGGACTTAGGAGAGGAATATAAAAGTAGTACCTTTTTAAAATGACCATATCTGACATAGGTCACCATGATTTAAATTGTAAAGTTATTTGCATCTTGAACAAACAGGTCAAAGGTTAACCTGAAGCTAGTTCATTTCTTCTTTTTAGCACCTGTTCAATTCATTTAGTAGTTTTTATTGAATTGTCTTTTAGGTTACTTGCAGCAAGGCAAAGTTTTTTTTAGAAGTTAGCTTTATGTAAAATACAGTAATAATAATAGCAGCTGACAACTCCTGAATGCTTCTGTAAGCCAAGACCTGTTCTAAGGGCATTGAATCCTCATAACACTAGGAGATAGATATTATCACTGTACCTTGTTTTACACCAGAAGTTAGGTTACTTTTACAAGTTCACAGTCCTTAAGGGAAATTTTTGGGATCTGAACTCAAGCAGTTTGGCTCTAGAGTTCAGTATTCTTATATATGCAGAATCAGATTTTTTAACCCACTCATTCATTTAGAAGGATGTGGTATAAAACATGTTTGAAAAATTGGACCGACCCATAAATTCAGGGTTTAAATTCAATCCATTAATATAATGTTTCTCTACTTTCTTAGCTTAAAGATTGTTCTTTTCAAAAAGAAGAAAATTTACCTGATTAATATTACCTGCAAGATTTATCATTGTATTATTATAAGAAAATGACTTACTTGGATAATAAATTGATTTATCCAACTTTATAAATTATGTTCTTAAGTCTTTGCTCTCTAGGCAGCAGGCTTGAAAAACATTCGTTTGAAATATTGAGAAAACAGTATTTAGAAGTGTCCTGTTGACTTAAAAAAATGCATAATGTGAGAGTTATGAGTTAATTTTTATTTGGGGCAAAATGAGGACTACAGCCTGGGAGATAACTCTGAGAGATAGCTCTCAGATGACTCTGAGAAACTGCTCCAAGGAAATGAGGGGAGGAGCCAGGATATATAAGAGTTTTGCAACAAAAGGACGGGTAGTCAAAAGATTATCTTCAATTAAAGAAAACCAGATATCTCAAGTTAAGGAATTTAGCGCTTTTCTATGTATGGGAAGATGCAAGAGTCTGGGCTTACTGAAATCATTCCTTTGATATGCACCTCAGCTTTCTGGGGCCAGTATCCTGTATTTTCACAAACCGAGTTTTCTCAGGGCTCACCGCAGGGAGTGGCTGCAGTCTGATGGCTGCTAGATGGCAGGTATTCTTTTCAGCTCTGAGTTTCCTCAGGGCTCACCGGCTCATGTTGGAGGGTTGCAATCCTTGATGACTGTGACATCCTTTGTTTATTGATATGGCAAGAAGTATTCCACTTATAAATATTCCATTCCATTTATAAATATTCCATTTATCAGAAGCTATAAGGAAAGCTATAATAATCAAAATGTTTGAACTATTCAATTCATAATGAATAAGAGGCAGCTCAAGTAGTTTTAAGTGTGTACGCCTTAAATGAGTTACAGATAGTTAGACATAAATATATGGAATGCGAGAGAATAGAAATTTTCTCTTTAGATAACCCAGAATTCTAGTATTTCACCCTCTTCCCATCAACCTTTTGTGTAATTAAAGCCAGCAGGCCTACTTTAATGATCATTAAAACCAGCATGATCATTTAACTCATCAAAAATGACATATTTGTGAAGCATAATATCTTGTTAGTGTGTACTCTGAGAGCAACTGTCATTTTCCCTAGTAAACTGTAGCAACCTTATAGCATTTTCATTGCAATTTATATTAGAGCTTCAACTACAGCCAAATTACTGTTTTAAATGGTTCTTTAAAATTTTCTTATAATAATTACTGTTAACATTTGCTTTCTTAAGTAGAACGTGTGACATTAGAATTCATTAACGCTTTAGTATTGTAAGGGTTAATGAAATTTTCATTAAACTTTCATTTTGACATAAGTAGGTTCACATGCAGTTGTAAGAAATAATACAGGGAGGTTCCCAGTACCCTCTTTATTATTTTCCCTTAGTGGTAACATCTTGCAAAACTGTAGTATGGTATCATAACCAGAATATTGACATTGATGCACTCAAGGTACAAAACATTTCCATCACCAGAAATACCGATTCTGTAGTTTTCCCTACTTGTAATGTCTTTATTTTGGTATTAAGGTAATGCTGGCTTCATAGAATGAATTAGGAAGTGTCCCATCTGCTTTTATTTTCTGGATGAGATTGTTTTCTAGAAGAAATTATTTCTTTTATAAATGTTTGGTAGAATTCACCAGTGAAACCATCTGGGCCTGGTACTTTCTTTTTTGGAAGATTATTATTCATTCAATATCTCTAATAGGTACAGGGGTAATTCGGTTATATATTTTTTCCTTGTGTGAGTTTTGGTAGCTTATGTCTTTCAAGAAATTTCATCTAAGCTGTCAGATTTCTGTGTGTAGAGTTGTTTGTAGTTTTCTTTTGTTAGATACCTTTTAATGTCTGCAGAATCTGTAGTGATAGCCTCTGTTGCATTCCTGATAACTGGTAATTTGTGTTTTCTCTTCTGTGTTACTAGTGTTTCCTAGAAGTTTGTCAGTTTTATTGACCCTTTTCAAAGAACCAAGTCATTGTTTTATTGATTTTTTTTTCAGTAATGTTGATTTCTGTTCTTATGTTTATTATTTCCTTCTGCTTACTTTGGGCTTATTTCACTCTTTATCTTGGAGTGGTAGTTTAGAAAATTGATTTGAGACTTTTCCTCTTTTCTGATATATGCATTTAGTGCTATAAATTTCCCTCTAAGTACGACTTTGGCTGTATTCCACAAATTTTGATACATTCTATTTTTATTTTCATTCAGTTCAATATATTCTTTTTTAATTCTCGAGACTTTCTCTTTAACCCATGGTTAAATACTTTCTCTTTAACCTATGGTTAAATATTTAGTAGATGTATGTTGTTTAGAATCTAAGTGTTTGGAGGTTTTTCTATTACCTTTTTGATATACCTTCTAGTTTGATTTGATTGTGGTTAGACAACACTTGTTATGTTTTCAGTTCTTTTCATTAAAAAATTTTTGTTTTATGGCCCAGAATGTGGTCTATGTTGGTATATGTTAAATGGGCATGTAAAAAGAATGTGTTTTGGCTGTTGTTGGATGGAGCGTTCTATAAATGTCTCTTCCATCCTGTTCGTTGATGGTGTTATTGAGTTCTTCTCTATCCTTGCTGATCTTTTCCCCACATGGCCTTGACTGACATCACAGGAGGAGAAGAGGGGTGACTTCGTTACCATTGGGCTGTAGTGAAAGTTTGTGGCAGTCTGTGGTCTCCACCAACACTGTGGTGAGGAGGGGCTAATTGTTACCTGGCAGAGATAAAGTCTTGTTTCCTAGTGAGCTTGCAAATTTAGACTCATCACAGGCCTTTGCTTCATGAGTAGGGGTAGAGCCACAGTTTTTTTGTTTTAGTTTTTCTGGGTTGTTTTTGTTTTTTGTAGTATTTGACTGGAAGAGGCAGTTATTGTCTAAAGGTTTTCTGTCATGCCAGACTTTCCCTTTCCTGGCCCTTTGGCTTGAGAGAACAGGCTTTTGTTTGTCTGCACCTGTTGGCATTTTCTGAGTTGTCAGCTTCTTCAGCTCTTAAGTCTGTATATATGGGGCAAAAAGGACTTGAGAACTCACCACCATGAGTCATTCCTTGGGTAGCAAGGTCCTTAACTGGTCTGCCTTCTTCTGTCCACCATTGAGAGTCTTCTTATATATATTTTACATATGATGTCTAGGTTTTTTTAGGTGTACTTAGTGGGAAGAGTACAGAAAAGTACATCTACTCCATTTTCCGAGAAGTAGAAGTCTTGAAACTACTTTTGATCAGTTATTACTATTTGGAATCAGTCATTTCTCATATGTATACTCTGAGGATTTAAGCATTGAGTGTAACTACATGAACAATAGGAATTTCGGTGGCATGCATATTTTTCTAAATCTACCTGCTGATCAGAAACCTATATTTAAGCAACTGTGAGTTATGAGGGGTATGATTGGACTCTCAGTACTATTCACATAGTACTGCAGAGAACTTAATTGTTTAATGCATTAGCTTTTTATAGGTGAATAAAAAGCAAAATTATGATTTTAGCATTTACAGCTGAAATAATTGTGACTAAAAGTAAAAGTTATCAACAGCTTGCTGCTTTATCAGTTGGTAACTGGTAGATAAGCCCATAGTCCCCTCCTTCATGATCTTCTTTCTGTGCTGTTCATTATTTCCATTTACTCTGGCTCAGCCCTAAGGTTGGAATAGCCCAGTAGCCAGTATTTTCCTAGTTTATCTAACGTAGGAGAATTATTTTTCTGAAAATTTAAAAAGTCATTGAAACACATGGCATGAGGCTTTATTACTTAAAAAATGAGGTGTCCCTGAATAGTGGAGTAAAGGGAGGAATTAGTAATTATTTAGGATTAAAGAGGCTTTGTAATTAAAGTAACTAACTTAGTGTTGGAGAGTTTACTGATGGAATTTTTGCAGAATACCATCTTTTCCTGCTGTACTCCAGCTTTGTCAGTGTCCCTGCCTTACCTTACTCATTCATAAGGCTGAGGAAACTGGAGCAGGGTGTGATGGTGCAAAAAAATATAGGTTGACCTAAAACAAAAACCTTCTTTGAACAGATACCCACTTTTGTGCCTGGTGTTTTCTAGCAGAACTTGCCTTACACCTACATTTTCCTACCTTCCAACGTGCTGTTTAAGCAGATATCAATGAGGAACATGCGCTAACTGGTAGGAAGAAGCGAATGAGCTGTGTATACACATTTGCTTAGGGAGCAGTTTCTCAAAGCTTTGGACTAGGATGGTGGTGACCTAGGAGGCACTGTGCTCTTCCTAACCCTTTCCCCGCTTTACGGAGGAAAAGCTATCACTAGCAGCAGGTTCGTGGCCGTACTGCAAGACTGCAACACTGGCTATATAGCACAGTTACACGAATTTTTGGAATCAAGAATATCTGCATTGGAATGTCACTTCTGCTGCCTACCAGTTGTGTAGACTGGAAAGTTACTTTGCGTTTCGAAGCCGCAGTTTCCCAGTTTCCCAAATTCCATGAGGAATTTCCTTTAGCAGTAGGTTATTAAGACCAGATGAGCCATAGATCTGCATCAGTATGATTAGGAGGGTGTGGTAGAATTCTGCTCCTCTAAGAGGTGTTGATTCCCTTGTCTCCCTCCTCTCCCACTGCCCATCCCCAAGTCTTCACATGTCTAATTTAGCTTGATGAAGAAAAGAGGGCATAGTTATTCTGTTTGGTGGAACAGAAGATGTTTGTTGTGTTTCTAATTCAGGAAAATGAATTAGACATACATTCATTAAATATATTAATATAAGGAAAGATGGGAAGTAAGGAAACTGCCCTGGAGCAAATTGTAGTAATTCAGGCCTGAGAATGAAGCGAAAGTAGAATGAAGGAGAAAGAAGTAGAAGGAAGAAAAAGGGGTGGGTCCAAAATACATGAAAAGCACAGATCTAGCATAATAACAGTATACGTGTACTTAACTTTTAAATTTATTTAGGATATTTGAAATAGACTAGCTGATAGTTCAAATATTTGTGAGTATGTTTAGAAAGAGCTTCTTACATTTCATTGAAAAAATAGATGCCATCAAATAAGAAGTTAGTGCTATGACCAGTTCCACCAGCCTAGCTACATCTGTACTCAGATACTCTGCATTCCTTCTTACTACAATGAAAGAAGCATACTGCTTCTGGCTAAGGTCAGCCCTCTTCTGATTTTGCTCTGGATCCTATCCCATCTCACTTACTCAAGGACCTGCAATTATGTTCTCCCTATTGGCTTATATCCGTTTGCATATAGGCAGATTCTAATAGCTCCCACTTTAAAAAATAAAGTAAAAACAAAATTGTTTTCTCTTGATCACCGCATCACTCTGTAGGCACCCATTTTTCTGCTTTCCCTGCAGAGCATAAAGAGTTTGCACATGGGCTCTGTCTGTTTTCTTACTTCTTATTCTAAACTAAACTTACCTGGTCCACTTTTTGTTCCTAACCACTGTACTGAAATATTTTCTTTTTTTCTCCCCAAGTTTATCAGTAAACTCCATCATCTATATATATTCCTCCCACACACACAGTGGTCACTTCCTTGTGCAGCCTCTCAGCAGCATTCAGTATAATTTCCTTTTTGAAATAGTCTCCTTGTGCCTTCCAGGATACCATAATACTATTATTTTTCTCCTCCATGAAGCAGTATATACATACTCATGAGCTTTTCTAAATTTCCATACAGTTATATGAGGCCATTATTAATTTGATCTTTTAACGAAAATGGCTTTTGATTCTGTTGATTCTTATGAGGCTATTATTGTGTTAGATGTTTTTGCTGAGTATTAGAAACCTCCTGTCTATCAATGTGTTGATTTCAGATGTTTCATTTTAACACTTAGCTAGTTCATAAAGCAGTTTCCATAACATTATTAAACACCTATAATTTTTATATAGCAAGAATCCTCTTGTGCTTCTGAAGGGTGTCAAAAGGGACATTCCACGGCTGACCTCTGTCCCCACCCCCAGCCATGACATTGTCACAGTCAAGAGCCATTTTAGGGTGTTTTAGGGTAGACAAAAGATTGAGAACCATCCAAGACTGAGAATACTCCTGCTCCAGTGTGATATGATCTTGGAGGGTGTATTTTCACTTATTTGCTTAGGGGTCATAAAATAGACTGATGAGAAAGAAGCCATTGGTAATTATTTTATGGTAAAGCCATATTTTATGGATAAATAAATTAAAAGATAAATCTGTCTTCTGCTTTAAAATATCTCATTCATTCCAATCTACAAAATTTTAAGTTTTATATTGGTAAGCCTGTTCTTATTTAATTTTTTTCCTTTTTCTGTTTTTGATTTTTCATCTTACTTCTTCAGTTTCAAAAGACTTTTCCAAAATAGTACTAAAACAAAATCTAGCATTGTTGGTTGTGTGTTTTTTTTTTTTTAAGAAAAAGGTGACAAGTTTTTAAGAATTTTCAACATGAATCTAACTGTAGAATGCAGATGTAGTTATTATAAAAGGGCATCTGAAATGGCAATGATGCATGCTTCAAAGGTTGACTCATTTTATAAATCTTATGGAAAAGGGGAGATCAGCGTTGGCTTGTATGTTCAAAAGTAATCAAATTCTACATTAAAATCTTTGAAAAGGCTTTGAGTAGATCCATTAGTGACAGTTTTATGTGTTATTATTGTTTATATCCTGAGAGAACTTAATGGTATTAATAGTTGAAACTTGTAATTAGACCTTTGGTAAGTAGAAAGATGACAGATTTCATACTATAATAACAATGAAATTTTTACAGTTTATACTGTTTAATGCAAATTCAACTCCCATTTTTTGCCTCAAAATTGCATTCTAAAGCATTGAGCAAACAGAAACTATTGAACCACCTGCATTTCAAATAAATAACCACACTAAAGGAAATAAAGAATAACTAGTCTAAGTAACTTTTGAGCACAGTTCTTTGACTTTATACCTTCAGTCTAGAATGGGGTAAAAAGGGCAATTTCAAACAAACCCTCACTTCCTTCTATTAAGTTGTTTTGCAATAATATGGTATAGTAATTCTGAACCTATTTTAGGTGTATTGTAAGATTGAGTAAATGTGTTGGGAGTAAATGAGTTAAGAGTTATTTGAAAAAAAAATAACTGATTGCAGGACTAGATTGGGGAAGGTATTAGATGAGCCTGGAATATCTTATTATGCTAGAAAGTAAGGAAGTGCTCAAAAAAATAATGGGGGCATTTCTAAAGGACATAGGGGCTTGTCAAAAGGATATCTTGAAGGGGCTCCCACTGAGCAAATCTAAGACAGTTTGACCATCAAAATAAACAATGAGAGTAATGGATTATAACCCATTAGATAAAACAGGAATAGATATGTTCATACAGTGATAATAAATGAGTGAGTGGGGAGCGTTCTTTCCCACTGTTAGAATGCGCATTGATAAATGTGGAGGAACTGTTGAAATTGGAAAATCACCATTTGCAACCATCACAGTAGACTGGCTAAGACAAGAATCCTTAGTGGATGCTAAATCTCAAGGACCAGATCCGATGAGGAGCAGGATGTTTGCGTGGTTCTGAGTGTGGCTGTCGATAGATGGATTATTACTTGGGGAAAACAGTAACTGTACAGTGGAGAAATCTGATAATACCCTTACTGGGGAAGCAAAATTAATATAATCAGTGAGAGTCAGATAAACCTTGCATGCTGTCAGATGTAATACCTGAGAAGGACACAACATCTCTCATGTTGTATTCTAGCCAGGGATGCATAACTAAATCTCACCGGGAGACATTAAACAAACACAAATTTAGGTGCATTCTACAAAATAATTGGCCTGTATTTTTCAAAAATGTCAGTGTCATGAAAGACAAAGGCTGAGGAATTATTTCAAATTAAAAGAGATTAAAGAGACATGACAACTAAATGCAAAATACATGATCCTGGACTGGAGGGGGAAAATGCTATAAAGGATATTATTGGAACAATAACAAAATTGGAATATGTACACTCTATTAGATAAAAGTATTGTACTAATGTTAAATTTCCTGAATTTACTTACTATACAGTGCTTACGTAAGAAAATATCCACGTTTTTAGGAAATAAACACTGAAGTAATAAAAGGCAAAGAGACATGATGTATTGCAACCTTCTGAAATGGTTTAGAAAATTATTTATTGCTTCTACATACATACATAGAGATATAGAGGGGAAAGAGAGACGATATAAAGAACATGGACAAAATATTAAAAATTGGTAAGTCTGGGCAAAGAGTATATAGGAATTCTCTGTACCTATTTTGCAGTTTTTCTCTGTGTTGGAAATTATTTCAAATGAAAAGATTTTAAAAATTATCACTCTGGGCAAAAAAAAATGTGACAGTTTGGTTAATAAATTATATGGTCACCCTGTACTATTTTTTTCTACTTTTCATCCTCATATAGTCTCATTTTTTGAATTACTAATGCTTAGGAAAAGCTCAATCTTTTTTTTTTTTCTTTACATTTTTTTTTTTCCTTAAATCTTTTGGCTGCACTGCGCAGCATGTGGGATCTTAGTTACCCAACCGGGGATCGAACCCGCCCCTCCTGCATTGGAAGGTGGATTCTTAACCACTGGACCACCAGGGAAGTCCCCTCTTTACATTTTACTTCTAGCTACATTGGTGTCCTTTTCTGTTTATTACTGCATCAAAATTAAATGCTTGTTTCTTTTCTGTGGATAAAGTTTCCTTGTTTTAGATCAGAACACCATCTTATGGGCATTGTTAGAATTGTTAACTTTTCTTGTTTTCTGTCTTGTTCTGAAGGAAACTCTTGGGCATTAAATTTGTTGAGATTGTTTTGAAACAAATATCCGTACCCTTTTGTCTTTCTCCTCCCCCCTCGCCCCCGCCCCCGCAAGACCACAATAGACTCAATGTTCCTGTTTGGGTGAGAGTATATTCACTCTGGTTCTTTGAGGATACATGACCTTAGTGGGCACAAGGTGGGTACTAACTATTTCCTAGGAAGCTTTTTAATCAGATTAGCCTTCTTGTGCTTCTGACTGGGATAGGTAGGTGAACAGTATTTTCTTTTCTCAGGGAAAGGGTCAGGTTTACTTAGAATGTCAATAACTTAGAGTATCTTAAAATTATGTGTTTGATAATCAGCCTCTGACAGTTTTAGAATTGCTAGATTTCTTTTAATGTGGACATTGAAAGTCATCTGAATTGATAGCCTGACAGGGCATGGAGAGAAATACAGTGAATTATGTGCTCAAGTGTTTCTGAATGAAAGGGGGAAATATAATCAGAAATAATAATGAGTACTGTTTTTTATATGTGGGAATTTCTTTTAAAAGAAGTAGTTATTAGGAGATTAATTAGACAGTACTAGATAAGGAATGCTTTACAAATAGGCTGTCCTTTGATTTGTGGATTATCAGAACTCGTCATCTCCAGTTTGTATCTCTTTTCTTTCTGAGGTGGAGTAACATTCTGTGTATGAGTTTTTATTTATGTCCTTTCCCTCATGTTGTTTTCTTTGTGGGGAAAAATTCATTGCTCCTTATAATTCTAGTTATATGTATTTGGCTTCAGTGTTTGGAAATAGGGCCCAGGTGAGTGAAGAAGAATCTTTTTTTCTCTATTGATGTTCTAATCTTCCCATATGTTGTTTTTCCATTATTCTGTTATCCTCCATTGCACTGAAATGAATGCAAAATGAATGATATATTGCTTATGACAAGACATAAAAATGACTCTTGTTTTTAAGAAGTTATTAGAATGCCAGTGGCAATAACAGACATGGGAGAGTATCCTATTCTCCAGAAGAGCGACCGATTTTGTGAACTTGTTTGCAAAATAAGTCTTCTTTCATTTTTAAAACCTAATAAGGAAAAATAAAATAACTGCTTGCCTATACTCTTTGTAAAACAGAAAGAAAAACCTACCAAATGGTAATATTAATGATGGTTTATAGAAGAAAAGGCTAGCCAAGAATGTAGAAGGAAAAGAAATTCGATTAAGAATGGAAGCAATATTTAAATGCTTTATGCTTAGTACCATCATACCAGAAGTTTGTGATTTTACTCATTTCTTTCTCTTAAGGGTATATTTTGATACATACTCTTCTTGATATTTTAATTCTTAACCAGAGAACATTTGACACTTAAAGGACTAGGACTTCATAGAAAGTTCTTGGATCCTTTTATATTTCCCTACGTTTACCTTAATCATGGCTCTCAGTGTCAGTGTTACTTACTGTCTCCATTATTTAAAGTACACTTTGGGCCAAATATCATGCTTAAATGTTGTGGGTAGTACTTTGAATTATTGCGGGTTTTGGACCTAAAGATCTTCTAATCTCCTGGAGAAGAAAATAGCCATGATCATACAGACACACACATACATTTTACATGATTACTTTTTTTTTTTAAGAACAAAAGAATAATGTTACTGAATGATAGTTTATATATTTTGTTTCTGAAAGAAAAGAAAACGGCAGACATTATTCAACATAGTTTTTTTCTTTAGGTCCTTATGTGATGCTTTTCAGAGAAAAATGGTTAACAAAAGCTGAGATGCTCTTTTTAAACACGATTTGACCAAAGAATGAAAGTAAAGATAGTCTTTCCTAAGAAGTATTTGAAAATGTGAAGTAGAAAGGTCTTTTAAATGTGTTAGAAGCTATAAGAGCAGAAAGGAGAATGGCATATTTTTTGGAATAGAAAAAATAGGAAGTGAATGTACATACATTGTAAAATTGGTGCCCAGATCACAGAGCTAAAGAACATGTAAAGGAATGAATGATTGCAAACTTTCTATAAACCTATTAAAGGATGGAAATGAGGTAGCTATGTCCTGAAAATTTTACTCGTAAAGTGAGTAAAGTCCTTAAGAAGCTACAGAGATTGCAGAAAGACAGGTTTACAAAATGGCTGCCTTCCAACAGAGTTTCCGTCAAAACAAATGGTTGTCTTACCCACTTCTGTTAACTTTTTTCCTATGAACCTGAGTCGAAAAATATTGCTAAACTTTTATCATCACACTTTGCCAGTAGATTTGCATTGTCCAGTAGTGTGATATAATTGTGTAAATGTTCTCAATGTTGTTATCTAAAGCAAATCAGAATGCTACTTTATAGATTCTTCAAGGTTAAAATTCAGGAACACTAGTCTATTTTTTAAAATAGACCTATCTTTAATTGGTCTGAAAATCAGTTAAGCTTTCAAGTAACCCACATTTACAAACTGTAAGTTGTTTAAACATAAGAAGAACAGCTTATGAAAAGTTTTTATTGGTAGGATGTGAGAGCAGCTTTCTTTTGATTTTGACCAGTCATTTCTCTGTGGGCTAAAAGAAATGAAATGTATTTTTTCAATTGAAATGATGAAAGTATATATGATCACTTTACAATGTATTTATTACATAGTAGATTTTTTTTTTCATTCTACTGTATAATCTTGTTCACTAATTCCTTATTTGTTTGGCTATCTGGGTTTTCCTAAGTATTTTTCAATGAAAGACCTTATATCTTTTAATGATGTAGGATAACATAACATGTATTTATTATGTTTTATGTGTTTAATGAAGTTCAGTAACTTTTGTATTTACCTGATTTAATTAAGTGAGCTTAATTAACCACTGAGGCTATTCCTCAGAAACTATGGTGAGTTCTTAGTGTCATAATTAGGGAATTTTGCTTTGTGTTATGAGTCTACTGCTTAAGGGCTTGAATTGAAGAAGGTGCACAAGCAGAAGGACTTCTTTGAGTAATTGCAGTCCCTATACTTAGAATTTTTCATTCATTTTCCTTAAGACACTCACTTACACATATGCCTTCCAGTAAACTCTATAAAGCTTGATGTCCCAACACAATTAGGAAAGATCAAGAGCAGTGGGAGATGTGCTCTTTATGTATTCAACAAAGGATAATTGCAGAAAAGCACTGTAGACCTCTGTAAATCTTTCCCACTACATCTGAATTCTTTAGCTGAAGAGTACTTATGCAGGGAATACACCAAAATATCTCTCTGGTAATTTTGGTATTCCTACATCTTGATCTTGACAAGGTTAGGTTTATCCTTAAATACCTGGCTATATTATTTGAATTATTTATTGGAGAATCGTTCACCCCTTGAACATTTTTAGTTAGACTATAATATTGGAAAGGAACTAAATCACTGCCGCCATTACATTCAATAATCTATTGGTTTTATGGATGGCAATGATAGGCAATTAAATTTGGCACAGTAAGAGTTCCCAAAGACAAGTTTATTATTTTTTTCACTTGTAAATTTTTGCTCAGATAATCAGTAGAAATAATTTTTTCATTATCAATTAAATGTTCTTTTTGAGAAAGAAAATAACACCTTATAAATGGGAACTGTTGTGACACATCTAGGCCGCAGACAAAAACAAGGTCATCGTGAACTCACAACATAGCAAACATCTTCTTCAACTGGCTAATATAAGTGACAGTTGCTTTTTTACCCAGCCATAGAATTGCCCCCATTTTCTAATACAATCTAGAACAAACCTTTGCTTCCTTATATCCTCCCCTGAAATCTCTTAACTAAGCTCAAAAGCTATAATGGATTCTAACATACTCTTACTGAGGTGCCTATGTTCCCCATGGCCTGTGTTCTCTCCCTCACTGTAACAAGTAACGTCCCAACTTGTTCAACGATAGCTGTGTTCCTAGTGGTCTTTGGCTGGAGGGCATCGACACTTTCCTTAAAGATATTTCTTAAGGTACAGATTATTCCCCTAACACTTAAAAGTCGAATGCTTTAACTTTTTGTGTATATATATTCAATTCAGCGTGTTTGTTAGTACTTACATGTTCAGACATTTTGATAGCTGTTAAGTATATAAGGATAAATAAGACACTGTCTCTGCGCTCTAGGAAATTTCAAACTGAGCCATTGTTATATTTTCACGTGTTAATAACAGTGAGTCTGATTTATTTATAAACCTCTTTCCTTTATAGATTATACTCATTTTTTACCATGCTTCAACTGAAGGAAAAAGAAAATGCTTGAAAATTTGTTAACTTTGTGTAGGGTATGGAATTCTGGTTACCTTTGCCTAATATCTTGACAAGGGCTAAATTTTTGGAACTTATTCACAAGAACTCTAGTGCTACAGAATTTATAAAATAAACTCTTACTGAGAATGCATTTGTGTGTATGTGTGTGTGTCAGAGAAAAAGAGACAGGGAGAGACTGAGAGAGACATTTACTTTGTAGCTCAGTCATAATGATTTACACAGAACCACCTGATGGCCAGTTATGATGATATAGTATGTGCCTTTCCTAAAAGAACTTCTGGAATTAGTGTTAGTTCCAACATCTGCCCCAGGATATATCTATCTCCACAAGTCATTTTCAGTAAGATGTGAAAGTTTCTCAGTTCAGTCTATGTCATGAAAACTATAGGTCTTCATCTCACACAAAGAGAATGAATCTTAGAGAATGAATCTTAAAGTGTTTCTTAGTTTCACTCTTCAACAAATAACCTTGCCAAGTCTTCTTATATTCCAAGACAAATCAGTGGGCCGCCGGGATTTAAAATTTTTAACACTTCCAAATGGCTACAGATATTTCTTTACAAACTGCATATAGAAATGTTTGCCTTAAGTCTTTTAAGATTATCAAGATGAGAAAACATTAGGCTGTCAAGAAGCTGAAAATAGCTTACTGAAATTTTATACTAACTCACTCTTAGGTAGTCCTTGTCACGATTCTTGGGTAATTGTTTGCAGAAGCCTTTATACAAATGGCTGGTTCTATCAATTAAGCCACATTTACTCAAAATGAATACATAGTATTTTTTGCTAGCACAGAATGAGAGCTTATGTGGGAAGAATCACTTTCAGTATTTGAATGGTGCTAGTTACCCTTAACTATAGCTTTCTCCAAAATGGATGTATTATTACATAATCACAAATTAGAAATGTTAAATTATTTGAAGTAATTATCTACTTTTGTCACACCAAGATTTCTACAAACATTACTTAAGGTTTATTTGTGTCTGTATGCTATTTGGGCTGGGGACAAATAATTTGAGATGGTGGCGGGTGGGTCAGAATAATGTCATCTTTCATAAACACCACTAGTCATGAACTATCATAGCTGTAATTTGTCAGACTGTTTGTTCCCTTTATGTATAAAAAAGTTTTTTAATGTTGTCCTTGAAATAAGACTCAGTTTATTTTAGTTTAGAATATTAAATACCATTTTTTTCTTTCATTTTTTTAGCTCTAATTTCTCATCAGGTCATTTCTGGAGATATTTTAAACTCTATTTAAAATGTATAATGGTACCTTTAGTAAAAACATGCTATCTCTTTCTAGCATATATAAACCTTGGTTTATAACTGTAAAGAAAATATGACTAAATAAATGTACATACTTTAGTGTCTCATAAAAATGTATGTAAACTCAAATCAAAATATAGAAAGTGTATTGTTTTTACCTCTTTTGGAGGACTGCTATCACTAGCAGCCTGCTAGAGGCACACAGTCACTATACTTCTTTATACCCTGTTGTCATGGAGTAGCTGATGATGCTATACTCCCATAATAGTGAAAAATGAGTATTTTATCAAATTTATTTTTATATAAATTTTAAGTCAGTGAAATGAAAACACAGGTCAAGTCAAAACCAAAATCAGCTTTATTAAGCATAATTTAATATGAGAAATTTCGATAGGTTTGCTTTTTACCATATTTTTAAGTCATTTACAGAATCTTGGGAAGTCGGTTTTTATAAAAAATGTTTGCATTAGACATAGTCTTGAAAAGAAACAAAAGAAATTTACGGTAATACCACTTCACACCCATTAGGATAGCTACTATTTTTTAAAAAATGAAAGAGAAAAAATAAATATTAACGAGAATGTGGAGAAATTGGAACCCTTGTGCACTGTTGGTGGGGAAGTAAATGATGCAGTGACTGTGAAAAACAGTATGGAGTTTCCTCAAAAATAAAAATAGAATGACTATGATTCAACAGTTCAACTTCTGGGTATGTATTCAAAAGAACTGAAGCAGAGACTCAAAGGAATATTTGTACACTCATGTTCATAGTAGCATTATTAGAGCCAAAAGGTGGGGGCAACTCAAGTGTCCATCAAGAAATGAGTGGATAAACTAAATATGGTATATTCATAAAATGGAGTTTTATTCAGCCTTATAAAGGCCTACCGTTCATAAGCCCAGTATTCTCCTAGAGAGAGAAAAGTAAGTTCTTTGCATAACATAAATGACTAAATGCTTGATTAGTTTACTATTGCTATTTATTTATTTTCTTATACTAATTCAAATAGCTCTCTCCTCAAAACTATTTGCCTTGCTTTCAGGAATAAAAGATATGTTCGAAAAAAAGCTAAAAAGTAAGAGCCAGCCAAACTTTTACTGGAAAGTACTGTTATATGTATATGCTTATAATAATTTTTTTGGACTGAATTAAAAGCACACCATTTTCATTCAACAGTTTCAGGTTGCCACATCAGATTTTGTGTTTGCTCATTCTGATTTATTTATAATGCAATTTTCTAAATCTGTATCCTAATCCTGTTCTGTTGGTTTTTTTCAGGGGTTTCCTATGTAACCTCATAATACTTTCACTTTTAGTTCTAAACTTAGATACAGTAGACTCCTCTGTTGCAGTGGAGCTTCCTCTGGATAAGACATTCCTTTTAGGAAACATAGGCATCTCCAGGGATGGGAACGTGGGTTAGGTGTTCCTCTTTTTTAAAATACATTGAGCACTTACGGAGCTATGAGAAAGAGTATAAAATATGGTCCCTGACTTCAAGGGGCTCAAGTTAGGCAAGGAAGACAGACCCACAAATTATTTTCCATACAATATATAAAGTGTTATGGAGCACAGAGGAAGGTGCAGTTGATTCTCTGCAGGAATTACTAAAGCCAAGAACTCAGCATTTACTGCACCTGGGTTGTTCTCTGTCCACTTCTGAGACTTAGTATTTTCTATCTAACATTTTTATGTATTTTTCCATTTAGAATATTTTGTTTTTCTGTACTTTTGATCAGTAGCGTCAAAAGAATATGGCCTAGACTAAAACCAAATGATCTTATTCAGTTTCACTCCCCAGTTACTTCTGGGTCATCTGTAAGCTTGGCAGGAAATAAATGCAATAAGCAAACTAAGCAAAAGGAAAAAAAAATACAATTCTTCTTTAGCTTGCTCTCAGCAAGAACAGTATCATTCTACCGAATTGATAGCACTTTCTTCTGAATCCATCAGGAGGCATCAAGAATCATTATTCAGAATCAGAATCATTATTCAGAACTTGAACACAGTAAGTTACTGTCTAGAATGAGGGTAAAAGTGAGTTTGCCTGTGTGCACACACTGGTTTGCTAGCTGTTTTTTAAAGTTAGAGCATGTATAACCTTGGAACCTTCTCCTGAAGATGGTAATAGGTAGTTGCTGATTTGAGTTTCAAATGTGCCCTTTCTTTAATTTTTCTAAGATACTAATTAATATCTTGCTGCTAAAGAAGCAAGAAAAAAGGAAAAGGAAATGTATATCTCCAATCCACAAATCATAGATTTCTGTGCTTTATTTAGTGTTTAGCTGATACACTGGGGGCATATACGCCTACGCGCGCGCACGCACGCACACGCGCACACACACACACACACACGGGCATGGGTAATCAATAAACTAACCGCACTGATTCTGAGCTCAGGTTGGTGATGTCATTATTAAGAACCCAGCAGTAGGGATTCCCTGGTGGCGCAGTGGTTAAGAATCTGCCTGCAAATGCAGGGGGCACAGGTTCGAGCCCTGGTCTGGGAAGATCCCACATGCCGCAGAGCAGCTGGTCCCATGCGCCACAACTACTGAGCCTGCGCTCTAGAGCCCGTGAGCCACAACTACTGAGCCCACGTGCCACAACTGCTGAAGCCCGTGTGCCTGGAGCCCGTGCTCCGCGGCGAGAGAAGCTACCGCAATGAGAAGCCTGCGCACTGTGGCGAGGAGTGGCCCCCGCTCGCCGCACCTGGAGAGAGCCTGCGCACTGCAACGAAGACTCAACGCAGCCAAAGATAGATAAATAAATAAATAAATTTATAAAAGAAAATAAAAGAAACCAGCAGTAACTCAGAAGAAAGGATTGCCCATCATTTTTATAGCAGTGGTACAGCCTTGTAGAGAAACATTGTTTTATGTGGCCTTGTCCGTCAGGAAACAGTCATTATCAGCAGGGCTGACTTGCACATCCTCAATATTTAACATAGTACTAATGTTAGATTGATTTTATCTTTGATTTACCTCAAACCTCATGCTTTAAAATACTATGTGCATATTAACCTTTAGTCACATTTCATAAGGATTGCTACATTGCAGAGTTGGTACATTTCTGTGGTAGATAGGTAAAAGTATGTCAAAATTGATATGTATTTTATGAAATCATTATATATAATATAAAGTAAATCTAAAGTTAAAAATTAACAAAAAACAAAACATGTATGAAATATAGTAACAAATTCATATTTTTCAATATGGCTTATCATTATTGACACATGGATATACTTGAAGCCTGCTTTTAGAAGTCAGTAAGTTACCAATTAGTTTATTACAGAACATCAAATATCTGTATGATAGGAGCTTACTACCGAAATATACATCTTTCTTTTGGAATTAAGTTTTCTCTCTAATGAGGAAATGAGATTTACTCTTTGTAAGGTTCTATCAGTCTCAGTATGATTCTATCTCTTTGGGATATGGAAGAGAAGGGAGAGTTCACTGCATTGTTTTTCTAACTATCTTTCTCTGAATAGCTTTCACTTTTTCTTGGAAATTATTTAAAACCTTCTATTTTTTCCACTACTTGATTAATGTTGTACATCAGTTTTTATAGCTTTCTGCTCATGTTGTGATTACAACTTTCTAAGGACCCAGCAAAGTGTTTAGGACAGTGAGATAAAATGCCCCCCCCTTTTCATTATATTAAAGCTGTTTCATTATAGAGAAAGTTACTGGGGTATGGAGAAATCTGTTCTCTCAGATCCCTTAAATGTTGTTTTCAATCAAAATTCTTTCACTGATGCTAATGAAAAAGAGGTCCTATCTCCCTGATGATTTCAGGGGGAAATAATAAACAATTGTTAGTAAAGCAATTGCTTTAAAATTTGAAAAGCATTATTCTTACCATCATCGTCATCATCATTATCTTGTCTTGGAGGTCTACTGTAAGGAAAGCATTGTTGTGTGTTTTATTTATATTATCCCTGACCCTCAGAGCAACCCATAAGATAAGCTTTATCTGTCTCATTTTACAATGAGAAACAAGAAGCTCAGAGGAAGGTTAAATGATTTGGTCAAACTCACGAGGCTAGATAGTAGCTGACCCAGGATTTATTCAAAATATCTGGCACAAATGGTAATGCTCCTTGATATGACTTACCAGTGATTCCCAAGCCAGGCCCACGTCACGTGCCCCCAGTGGACATATGCACAAACCACCCCGATCTTTGTGATGAAAGTCATGAAGTTAGAGGAAGAAAAAAGATTAAAGACAGCAGTAATATACCATCCAGACTCAATTAGAGCATTTTACCTTCTCCTTTTAAGTCTGTTCAGTCTTTTTTTTTTTTTTTTTTTTTCTGTACGCGGGCCTCTCACTGCTGTGGCCTCTCCCATTGCGGAGCACAGGCTCCAGACGCGCAGGCTCAGCGGCCATGGCTCACGGGCCCAGCCGCTCCGCGGCATGTGGGACCTTCCCAAACCGGGGCACGAACCCGTGTCCGCTGCATCGGCAGGCGGACTCTCAACCACTGCGCCACCAGGGAAGCCCAGTCTTTTTTTTTTTTAATTCCAACATGCCATTAATACACTTTTCCCTATGAACTTTCAGCCATAATCAGTCCATTGTTGAATAACTTAAATGGTTAGAAATATTTCTCCCATTAATTAAACCAAATACAGTAACTTCTTTTTGGAACTACATTGTATATGGCTAAGCATTTTTCTTTTGGAGAGCCTCTTCTGAAATACAGACAAGAGTAGACGGGACCCTTTGTATAACTGTAACCATCACCTCTACCACCTTAGTCTTTTATACTGTAAGCCAAATAGCCCCCTCACCCAGTTTTTTTAAAAATTTATTTGTTTATTTTTTGCTGCATTGGGTCTTCGTTGCTGTGTACGGGCTTTCTCTAGTTGCGGCGAACGGGGGCTACTCTTCGTTGTGGTGCGCGGGCTTCTCATTGCGGTGGCTTCTTTTGTTGCAGAGCACAGGCTCTAGGCTCGTGGGCTTCAGTAGTTGCGGCCCATGGGCTCAGTAGTTGTGGCTCTTGGGCTCTAGAGCACAGTCTCAGTAGTTATGGTGCACAGGCCTAGTTGCTCTGTGGCATGTGGGATCTTCCCGGACCAGGGCTTGAACCCATGCCTCCTGCATTGGCAGGCGGATTCTTAAACACTGTGCCACCAGGAAAGCCCACCCTTTTTTTTTAAAATTCTGCTGATACAACATAAGTTTCCATGTGTTTTTTTGTAAATTTGTCACATTGATTCATTGAGTTTCCTGTCAAACCAGCTACAGAGTAGTTGGATCTGGGCTCATCTTAAGCCAGTTTTTAGTCTTTCTTGACTTACATATTTGAACAGTTGACTTTTTGTTTTGTTTTTACTCTAATAGCAGGACACTGTATTTATCCTAATTCTTTATGTTCTTCTTGTAATGCTTGCCATCAACTGCCATCATTCTGTATCTTAAGATGGTCAGGTTCCTCAAGACCAGATTTTGTTCCTCCATGTTATCTAGATAGCCAGCTCTTTTTTTTTTTTTTTTTCCTCCAAATTTCCGTTTCTCTTAAGTTATTCAGCAGGAAGAAATGATGAATTTACCAAGTCCTTTGGTCTTTTGCCCAGGACTTTCAGAGTCACTAGAAATGGTCTATATTTCTTTTGATAGTTGTTCATCTCTACAAGATTCAGCAAAAGTGATTAGTGGTGTATTTGATATACTATCTAAGCATATTCTTAATCACTTCTTTGCATTTGCATTTGAATGAGGTAGCCTTATAAAAAGCTGTGCTATACCCATGAATCATCATTAACCATACTGGTCCCTTTCTCTGGATACTGTAGTATGTTGCAAGGCTTCTTCAGTCCTTAATACCTATGCATTCTCATCATTATTGCATACATCTTTGAAAGACCTAGATTACCTACTAAGAAAAGCCTCATTTTTGCATTATTCTGGTCATTAATGCTCAATACTTCTTAGGTATTACTCACCTCTGAGTTTCCAGTCTTCTCACCTGCTTCATTATTGGATTCTTTCCCACTCCCAACCTCAAAATATCTGTTTTTACTGCTCTCCTTCTCTCTTATTCTTCCACTTCCCTTTCCCTTTTCTTCTCTCTCCCATGCATCACTCCACCCCTACCAAATAAATGTCCAGAAGTCATGCTCTGAATCGGGAGTTCCTTATACCTAGGAGAGTCCTTACATCACTCAGAGGGAATTTGCTCCTCCATAGTGACAGTGTTTACCAAGTTTTGTAATCTTCCAGGTCATGATAGTTTTAGATGCGCACTGTCCAGTACAGTAGCTACTGGCCACAGATGGCTATTGGGCATGTGAAACAGGCCTAGTGCCACATGTTGAAATGATAATATTTTAGATATATTGGATGAAATAAAATACCTTATTAAAATTAGTGTCCTCCATTTACCTTTTTTTTAACATGGCTAATAGAAAATTTTTAATTACATATGTGCTTTGAATTATGTTTCTACTAGACAGCATTTTTAGATACTCTAAACTAAAAGGAAATAAATAAAGAGATTATTCATTAGCACAATGGAAAAGAGAAAAATAAATTACACATGAAAAAAATAATAAAATGCATAGCATTCCGGAGCCATTTTGGATCAGCACATCTCAATAGGCCCAGAGAGCTTTGCTATATTATTGTACAATCTGGTCTAGGTTCAAAATAATTGCCCCTGATTTGTCAAGAAATGTTAAATTATATTTTGAATAATCCATTTTTGAATGCATAGAACTGTTTAATGTATTTCAGAAAGAAATTCCCTCAAGAGCAGGAGAATTAAAATGCTGAATTAGCAGTATGTTGAAAACTTGGCTATCTAGAGTGATTTAGCCCTTGACTTTTCCAAGAGAATTAATTTTTATGGTTGTAGCTTTTAAATAAGGCTAAGTGATAATTTTTATATGAAGGTAGTTGATAAATTTATGGGGGCAAAAATAAGCCCATCAAAGAGTAAAAGTACCAAAATATTCAAAACCAGTTTTTTTCATCAGAAATGTTTCTTAATGTTTGATGTGAAGTATTTATATTAAAATTATTTCAAAAAATTAATTTTTGTTATTAAAATTAGTATACAGATTTCATCTCTTCATTCAAGGAACTTTCATATGTAGTACCTGCAATCTCTGTCTTTGGTCACCTTGTTTAGAAATGATAGTAAATGTCTCTCATAGGCAGTTTCTACAATAAAGTTATGGATAGTACAAAACTAAAACCTAACCATTGAAAACAGATTAATGTTTTGAACAACGTGGCAGGGTTGTATGCATAAAGTGATATATATCACGGTTAATCCAAGCAGCTTTCTGAAATATAAGAGGAACAAGGAAGTTCTGAATAACCATCTACTGAAAAGATAATATCAAGCATTGATATAAATCTAATTTCTGCTAAGAAATTCATATTAGCACACACAAAAGACATGACACATGTCAAATCTGTTGACACAGATTTCATTATTGATATACAATTATCTTATACATGTTTCTGATAGAATTGTTGCTGTCCTGTTTTGCTAGGTATTTAAAATAAAAATGGAACTAGACAATAAAACTGATACTAAGGGATGGGGTTAAATATATTCCAGATAAGAAAATTAAAATGTACAGTTGACATGTGGCTTCCTGCTTCTATACATAGGAAAATATATCCCAGTAAGATATGTAATTTTAAGATTATCTGAAATTGAACATCTACTTCTGTTTCTCCGGTTTGCTACTTCAAATAAAGATGTTTTTCCTGATTTACATTTAGACAGACTTGAAACAATTTCCCAAAGCAAAATACTACGGAATAATTTTTCCCCAAAAATTGCAAATATGTCCTCTTCATTTCCTCAACTTTAAAATCTTTCCTCCATATTTTTCTGAAATAATAAACTTCCTCATATATCTCCTTCTCAGTTGAACAAAATAAGAAGATAAAAGTCTAAGAAGAAAGTCAAAATCAGTAGTTATCATGTTAGTACACCAGCCCATTATAGTAACTTTATAATAAGAAAGTAGTTAAGTAAATTAAGTGAATGCTCATCTGTATTGGATTTTTTTTTTAAGCTAATATTATGCTCAGGAAAGGAGCAAACTGGCCTTCTAGACATTATACATCAGTACCTCTCTTATAGTCTTTTATTTTTTCTAAAACTACTTCTCTTGGAGAACATTTTCTTTAATATGTCTGAAATGCCTCCTAGGTGAACTATGAACTCTCAATGTCTGTCTTGAAATTGGCTGTGCAAGAATCAAAGACTGTAGTTTCAACATCTAAATTAATAATTAAATAAATTAGCTATATTATTTAAATAGATTATTGTAATTTAATGGACATTCTCAGTATATGAAGTCTGAGTCTGTGGTAATATATCCATTAAGCAGAAGCTGAATTAGCAAAGTGTTGCTACTGTGAGCATGTTCAGAAAGATTATTGGGTGAAGTATTAATCTAAGATTGAGATGTAAATATTTTAAATTTTACCATTTATAGCATGATATCCCAGGTGACACATAAAACTAACACATCAAATATAAGCTCTGCTGCATTGTGATGCATTCAATGCCTTCTCTCTACTTGACATTCTTTCCATTCTTACTGCCACCATTTACGTACTTTTCTTCTCACCATCTTGCTACAATAGCCCTGTAACTAATCCCCAGTGTCTCCAGGTCTTAGTTCATTGAGCTACCAGGTTAAGTTCAGCTTTACTTAGTTTACTCCCCTGCTCAAAAAGAAAGAAAAGTAAACGAAGAGTTCCTATACCTTACAAAATCATGTTAAACTCTACAACCTGGGCTTCCCTGGTGACGCAGTGGTTGAGAGTCCGCCTGCTGATGCAGGGGACACGGGTTTGTGCCCCGGTCTGGGAAGATCGCACATGCCGCGGAGCGGCTGGGCCCGTTAGCCATGGCCGCTGAGCCTGCGCGTCCGGAGCCTGTGCTCTGCAACGGAAGAGGCCACAGCAGTGAGAGGCCTGTGTACCGCAAAAAAAAAAAAAAAATACTGGCAAAGGACATGGATTCTTGTCCTAGCTTTGCCACTGTATAGTTTTAAAATTTTACGCAAGTTATTTACTTATTTTGGGTCTTAACTGAGTCATGTATAAAATAAGGATATCAAACTAGTTTATCTTGCCAAGCTTGCCTTAAGATTATATTTAGAATCAATGAGTGTAAGTCAGAGGTACTTTTTTTTTTTAACAGCAGTTCTTAACCTGTAATAACTTCATAGACTCCATAGATTCTGTAAAAACTCTTAAAATTGTAGGCAAAAATTTGAGTTTATCTTCATATGTGCAAAGAATTTTCTCCCTACGGAGAGGGTCTAAAGCTGCTTTCATTAGCTCCTTAAAGTGCTTCGTGACCCCCCCCAAAGTTAGGAACTATTATTTACCTGATCTAAATCTTTTATTAACACAGACATACACACACTCAATGCCTCAGTCTCTCTCTCACTGTCTGGTAAATATCTCAAAGCTTTAAGAACATAGTGCTTAGCTCTGTCATCTTCTGAAAGTGGTCCTCAACATCTTTTCCTTAACATACCTGACAGATAATGTTTACACGTGTGATATACTTCCATCAGTGACAGCTGTGCATTGCAACGTGCTAAATGAATAATATATTCTATGGATTTGATACCGTTCCTTGTGTTCTAGCTCTGTCCATCACTTTTGTCCTACTAATTCAAGATTCAGTAC
Organism: Delphinapterus leucas; assembly: GCF_059928025.1. Classification (NCBI taxonomy): domain Eukaryota; kingdom Metazoa; phylum Chordata; class Mammalia; order Artiodactyla; family Monodontidae; genus Delphinapterus; species Delphinapterus leucas. Next base: position 22,432,604 of record NC_143149.1, read on the forward strand.
ATGATACAGTAGTAGTAGCTGTGTTATACTTGACATATTATAGATAGTGAATATATATTTGTTAAATAAATAAATGATGTTATTCAAAGGAGAACTAATAAATGAGTGGCATTAAAAGAGAGAGAGAGAGTTTGAATGAGAAAGATTATGCCCAGGATAAAATACCATTACTCAGACTTCACTAAGTTTAATTAGCTCTAACCCTGAATAAGAGATTTAGTGATACTTTGGGGGAAATATAAGAAAAAACTAAGCATTTGCAGCTTAAAGAAGTAAATCATAATTGGTGCTTCCTGAAAAGACCAAAATTGCAAAGTTACTACATCTTTCAGAGACTTTGTAAACAGGACAAAATATACAAAGAATAAAATGCAATCATATACAATAATTACAGTGAAGACAAGACAGTTCTTACATCATTCAAAAAGTAGTCACTTGTACTTCTGCATTAGCCTTAGTTTCCTTAATTCCTTATATTTGGTGTAAGAAGGCAGAGGTCTGACCATCCCAAATAGGTGGCTCACCAAACTTCTGGCCCTCAGTAGGCTGATGCATTGAGGGGCTGAGCATTCTGATAAGAGCAAGGACTGCAGGAAAGTAATTTCCTTTTCACAGATAACAGTATGGTTCCTATAAATCAAAATATGCTTTGTTCATGTATTCTCGTAGCTCTAAGATCGCAGGTACTACATACAAAACAGTTCCTTGAATGAAGAGATTAAATTTGTATATTCTCCCTATTTCAAAAAAAGTACAGAAGACAGAACAAGTGAGAAATGAAGAACTAAAAGCTGTGCAAATTAGTTCAGTTTTTAGGTGAATTGCCCCCAAAAAGAGGCAAGATTGGGATTTCTAGCTGTGAGGTTGAGATTTCTAGCAGTACAGTACTGTCATATTTCTCATTAGTCAACTTTTTCTCTTTTGTTCTTTTTCCTTTCTGTAGGTGGTGTGATTATATTCCAGAATAAAGAATTTTTCAAATTTTAAAAGAGATGTGATTTGTCAGTTTCTTATAAAGTTAAACATACATTTACTGTACATCCCAGCACCCACACACCTAAGTATTTGCCCAAAGGAAATGAAGACATAGGTCCATACAAAATCCTGTCTGAATTTTTACAGTAGCTTTATTCATAATCACCAAAAGCTGGAAACAGCCCACATGTTGATCAACTGGTGAATGGATAAGCAAATTCAGGTGCATTCATATAATGGAATACTGCTTGATAATCAAAAAGAACAAATATTGGTAGTCCAAAACATGAATGAATCTCAAAAGCATTTATACTAAGAAAAAGAAGCCATACTTAAAAGTCTACATATCCTGTGATTCCATTTATATGACATTCTATAAAAACTACAGAGAAAGAGATTAGATTAGCGGTTGCTATTGGGTTGGGATAGATTGATTACAGAGGGGCCTGAGGGAACATTTTGGGTGATGGAGATGTTCAAATTTTGAGATAGTGGCTACACAGCTGTATAAGTTTGTCAAAATTCATAGAACTGTACATTTGAAAAGGTTGAATTTTAATGTATGTAAATTGTACTTCAGTGAGTAAATAAAATATTAAAAGACAGAGCACATGTACTATATCATAAAATATCCCAGAGGAGTCTGGGCTTAACCCTATAATCAAACATTAATGTATATGATAGCTATGTATACCAGGTGAGTCAAGTTTTGCTGCCAAATGAATTTTTAGAGCTTTGGGGATTTTGAATTGGCACATAAGAAATTGTGGGTTGATTGCTATAGAAGAAGGATCCCTGATACAGAGCAAAGAATGTAAAACTATTGGCCTGTTTCGGATCAAATACGATTTTACTTTACCAGACCATTTTTGGACAGCAAACATTGTGATAGTAAAGAATCAATATCCCAGTTCTCTCAGCCCTGACCAGCCATTTACACAGATAGTTCATGGCTTAAGCAGTGGTGGGCATTCCAAGCACCCAGATACCACACCATACATGGCATCACAATCTGACATGCTTAGAAGGAGATCTCCTTCCTTCCTTCCTACCTTCCCTCCCTCCCTCCCTCCCTCCCTTCTTATTTTCTTTGTGACATATCAAAAGGTCTTTTAAAGTACAGGCACAGTTTGCAGAATGTCTCATTGGTTAACAATGTGCATTAGGAATACCTCTCCTGGTTTTTAATACCAAACTTTAGAGAATGCATATATATTATAATACAACATTTTTTTGGCCAGTGTGTGTTTGTAGTTATGTCCCAGATTTTAATACTTCCGTTTTTAACAAACAAACAAATCCGTGAAAAGTCTTGAGTTACATTCCAAATACAATTGACAGAATGTCAGAAGCAGGTATAAATTATTTGAAACCCCACTTAAGTGTCCATAAATGGGATGCCTATCTAAGATGTCACTGGGGCTAAGTGAAGACATACTACTGCATACAAAGAAACGGGTTGGTAACAATCGTTTATTGACTGCATTATATGGTTTTTTTGCAGAGCCTTTGTTATGTCTGAGTGTAATTTTGTGTTTTTTAATGTTTTAGGACCTTGGTTTAGGTTTTTTTGTTAACATATAATACATTATAATTTTTATCGTTTAAATATTATAAGATAATATAGTTGCATTTGGGGGCCTTTTATCTTCGAAAATTGATTTTCAGCTGCCCTGCAGGGCAGGAGGTGTGGGACACCTCCATTTTTCTAAAGAACTGGAAAGTTCTTCCCAAGCTGCACTGTACCGGACAGCCAGCTTGGAGTTTACGTTAGTACTGCAGCACAGGTTTGATGTTAGCGAATTAGAAAGGTCAGAGTTGTAGGGAGCAGAAGATAGGAAGGATCTCCACCAGGAAAATACTCTATTCAAGCCTAACATTTTAAAGCCCCCAATTATTCCTTGTTTAGAATCGATGTAGAGCATTTAGTTTGATCGTGATTCTAGACTTCTCTAATGCTGTGGACTTTGAAGCCAGAATCAGAATGAGTGGGAAGATTGACAGGATTCAGAAGTTGGAAGAAGGCATAGAGGACTCTTAATACTTTGTAATTTTTTCCCAACATTGTCCTGAAAATATTTATGAAAGATTTCAGAGAACGAAATAATAATTCAATTGACAATTGAAATAAATAATTCAAAAGATAATTTCAGAGAGAGGATGCAGATCATTCCTGGGGCCATGTGTACATATAGTAGATACCAGCCTGTCTGAAAATTGCTTTTGGTGGAAGACCTAGCTTAACATCTTGAGATTAGATTATTTCCTGGTGCTTCAGTGAAATTCCTTCCACAACTACGTGGCTGTTTCTAAAGTATCAAATCTATTCGTGAAAACACAATGGATTATGTCACCCAAATTAATATTTTATTCCCCATATTGGCTGTCAGTTTAGTTACAAGAATCAGTTTATCTCTTGTATTTGTTGGCAGCTTGATGAGAAAGTATCTATACGAGAATTAGCAATTCATGGTACTACTTAGCCCTCAGCAACAAAAGGGTCCCTAAACTTGATAATTGAGATTCTTGATTGAAGTCTTTACGTAGCTCTTACCTTGAGATACCTAAAGCATGAGGAATTAACACATGCTGTGGGAAATGCAAAATGAATTGGTCATTTTAATAGACCTGGAATACATTGTCTTCATTCCTACCTATTCCCTTAGTCCAAAATGTTAAAACAAACTAGAAGGTAAAACTTTTTTTTTTTTTTTTGGCCCATGTTTACAAGCTCATGTGAAAGTTCCCTGCTTTAAAGTAGTTTTGATGGAAATATTTGGCTTATGTTAATATGTTCAACCTGTTTAAAGCTAGTTGTTGTCATTGTTTTTAAAATTGTTTTATTACTATTATTGTTGTGTTACTCTTTTGTTTACATCGATTCTTCCAAAACGCAGATTTGGTTAGTTTCTGCTCACGTTAGCCTTTTTTCAGGGCTTGACAGATAGTGAATAATACTCAGTGAAACCTTAGGCAATTCATTTAATTGTCTTGGTGTCAGTTTCATTAACTGTAAATAATATGTTGATGATCCCTTAGGAAAGCTATTCTGAAATTGGGGATGAGGTGACAGGAGAAAGGTGACTTTCAAGTTACACCCCCCCCTCACTGCATATAACAAGAAATGTTACTGATAGGCATGTATTATGCATGGTTTCAAAGTAGAGAAAAGAAAGGTCAAAATTCTTTTTTAGTCCTTTATTGCTTTAAGAATTTATGATTCTGTGTTCATAATTTTTCCATGTTGTTCCATCTCAACAAAACCAAATGACTCATTTTTAGAAAACTTAGTCTGCTTTGATCCTGTCAGTTGCTAAAGAAAAGAACGAAAGCCCCTTAAGATGTTGAAATTGAGATAAGTCAATAATTATGACGTCTATTTATTGATTCAGGTTTTCTTCATTTTTATTCAAAAAGTAATTTTGCCTTCACAGTAAGTGAAAGAGAAGTTGTTTCTAACTACCTCAGAGAAATACAAAGGGGAGCTTTATTTTTAACCTTTATTTTTTAACTTTCATTTTTAACCTTCTTTCTGATAACATATTGATACTTTTTAACACATTAACTCATATCTCTGCCCCCCGACTGTGTGTGTGTGTGTGTATGTGTGTGTATTTATCTTTACATGCATCCTATCAATACTTAGTTTACTAATAAAAACAGTTCAGATTTTGGAAAGTAAACTTGTGGCTTGCTTATTTTTTTTTTTAGCCCCACTTATTTTATTCTAATCAAAGAAAAATATTTTAAGCCATCTGTTTTCTCCGTTTCTGGCTGCTATTATCTTGACTATAATTGCGTAGTTTCCTTTCTGGCTGATCTATTGCTAGCCTTTATCTGGATGTTATTAAAGAATATAAATGCTCCACAGAGCACCAGAGTCTCAGCCAGAATATTTTCAGATTCGCAGCTAAAATGAAATAGAACTAGGGGTTTCACTGTTAAGTAAGCAGCTCGGATTTGTTGTCAGAGTGTGTGAGGGACTCTAAGTTCATCACGCTACTTATTTCTGCGATGTAGCATTTGAAAAATAGCTTTGAATGTTTATGGATTGTGGTCCTTGGGCACCAGATAGTGGATGTTGGAATGTATTGCAGAAAAGCTGAATAAGTACTAGGAACTCTAACAGTGAAAGTAGAAAGTCATTTGTAATACCTCCGTCTGACACTGTTGGGTGCACTTATATGTTTCCTTTTGAAAGCTTTGGTTTATTATCAGTTTATCCATGAGGGAATAACTTTTTTTTTTTTTTTCAAAAAGTGCCCTTTGGAGAAAATATCAATAAGCTATACTTGATGAGAAGCTTATGTATGTAGACTGATGTGAACTTTGGAGATGCCAAATACTTTGCAGTTTTATTTCCTAGCTTACTGAAGTCATGTTTCACTATGACTTCAATTTCAGTAGTAGCTGCTTTCAGATCTCAATTTCAGTATGATAACTGTATATCAGGAAATGTATACTTACACCAAAATATAGACTGTGTCAGAATTGATTGTCTTCACCTCCCTTTACCCCGTTTGGGCCACTTTCCTCCCCAAGAAAAGTTCACTGGAGTAGAATATGGGAATATTTTAAATAATCACAAAACGTATAGATCTTTAAATATACTTTGCACTCTACTTGTTAACATATTTCAGTATTTCCTCATTGTTTTCAAAATAAAGTTCAAACTTCTTAGAGTGCCATTCATGTGATCTATTTCTTCTCTGCCTCACTCTTACCCATTCCCCTGCAAATGTGCTTTGTTTCAGGTTTACTGAGCAGCTATTGCCCCTCTCATTTCTTTTACTTTGGTTGCTTCCTTCTCCCTCACCCTTCTTCACCGGAGGATCACCTGTTCTTCCTTTAAAAACTCTGCACAAGTTTTCCTTCTTCTAGGAAACCTTCCTTGAACTATAATTATCCTGCCTCTTATTAATCCTACTTAGACTAGCCTTTAAACTCTTCATAGCATAAGACTCATTTCCTACTCCCATCATTTGTTTACTTGTTTGTCTTGTTTAATAGACTATTATTCCTTGAGTTTAGAGATGATAGTTTCTTTTTCTGGTTTTGAATCTGGCCTATAGGCCTTTCAGATAATTGTTTGCTGACTGACTAAATGAATGACTTTTATAGATTATCCCATAATTTCACTTATTTTGCTCTTGATTCTTAAGGCGTTTGAGGGTATGGGTCATACCATTTTCTCAGAAGGAGATTCTTAAATTGACTCATTCACTTCCATATTGCCACCTAAAATATTTAATAAAGGTAGGTCTTTGGTTTTGGGAAGACAAGAACCTTATTTGTGGGGGATTAGAATAATGTAAATCTTAAACTGTCAATCAGTTAAAGAATCTGGAATACAATACATGGGAAATTAGAAAGACCAACTCTTATCATGAAGCATGCATTCTAGCTTATCCATGTATATTGTTGAGCCCGTGACTTTATTGGTATATAAAATTCCCTTAGGAGAGACTAGATATTTAACAATTTTTTCCTTATTTCAAAATAACTGCTTACAGTTTCTAGATTTTAATAAAATCTTAATCTAAGAATCAAGACAAAAGTTTAAGAAATATTTGCTAATGAAGGGTTATAGAATTTAAACATGTGCTTGATGGTCCTGAGACGTCCTTAAAATATTTGCATCAGGGCTTCCCTGGTGGCTCAGTGGTTGAGAGTCCGCCTGCCGATGCAGGGGACACGGGTTCGTGCCCTGGTCCGGGAAGATCCCACATGCCGCGGAGCGGCTGGGCCTGTGAGCCATGGCCGCTGAGCCTGTGCGTCCGGAGCCTGTGCTCCGCAACGGGAGAGGCCACAACAGTGAGAGGCCCGCGTACCGCAAAAAAAAAAAAAAAAAAAAAATTTGCATCAATATTCTGCATTCTGTAGCAAAATAAACAAAACGCAAAGAAATCCATATTTATAAGTGATAAGATTTTTTAAAGTAGTTTAAGCTTATTTCTTAATAGAATTATAACATTTTCATCTAAAATTTTATTTTTTGTATGTATATTTAATATTTGCCTTCACATAATTACTTGCTTAGACATTTTGTATAATTATTTCTTTAATGATATAGCAAACTGAGTCAGCATATTATAGCTGAATCATGGTCCTAGCTGTTCCTTTTATTTATTCAGTGAGCAAACTCTATATTACTAAAATTCCTTCAGTTGTGCTTGCAAAGACTTGTTTGTTAGTTCTTGAATGCCCTAAGAAATTTGTATTGAAGATTCTAAATTATATACCTATTTTCAGTCTGTGATATATTAAAAAATAGAATGGAGAAAAATTATTCACATCTTAATAGTTGGATGTCTGCTTATTCTCAGAGATCGCAGTCTCCTTTTAAAAAATATTTTTAAGATTCATTGTTGTTAAACTTTGGTATTGAATTTGTATAAAGTGTAGGTTGCAGCACGTTAGAATATTATTGTCATTTAGGAATGTATTCACTGTTTTTGTTTTTAGAGCACTGCCTCCAAGGGGTTCATAGCATTTGGTACGTAGTTCACGTATTTCTAGTCTACAGACCTACCCTATCGAGGCAAAGGCTTCTTGATCCTGATATTTTTTTTCTTCTGCTATAAAGCTCAGCAATGGTAATTAATGTGGTTTTTTTTGACAAAACTTTCCATGTCATTACAAATAAAACTGAGGTTTTTTAAAGACTAGTAATTTGTACCTTTAAAGAGCCACATTATTTTGCTTTTGTCTCAGAATGTATTATGCTTCACAAGTATACTGTGACAGCCTGAATAGAAAAGGGGGGAGGGGACATTGTCTTCAACTGGCATGCTGTTATCAGAGGGAATGTGTTTCTGGACACGAGATTTAGCATTCATTGGTCGTCTGAAGAAAGCTATTTCATCTGAGGATTGGACAAGAAGCTGCGTCAATTTGCTGCCCGTCTCCAAGGCACTGGTGATGCTGCCTTCACAAGCTGGCTAACGTCACGGCTCCATCACCCAGCGGGGTGTGGACTCTCTTTTTCTGTTCTTTTCTATTTAATTCTCTATTTGCTGCCTACTGCATTTCTTAATCTGTCTTCTGCCAAATGCTAACAGCATGATATTTTGCAATCATCTAGGTGAATACAAGAAAGACGAACTCCTAGAAGCTGCTAGGTAAGTGATTCCATTCATTTTAAGTGAGTATAATGCATTTAAGGGAGAAGAGGAGGGCAGGTGGAGGACTATAAAAATTATAACATGTTATTGTCTTGCTTGGATTTTATACGATAATGCGGGTAAGACCTTATACTAAATCTTTGTATACTTTATTTTGCACGATTAGTGTATTAAATGAGACTGTCTTTCAATATGATGATGATTGTAAGGTTAATTTTATTTGGAACATTTCTTAAGGTAACTGCAAACCCGAGTTGCCGAGCTTTTCGAATGATATTCTTGGAGTATTTAAAAACCTATATCTTTATTTTTCTCTGGAAATTTTTCTAGCCAAGCTTGAATGAGGGGCATGAAGTAAATGTTAAAATTCTCACCCATTTTCTTTTGTTCTTGTTCATTTATAATTTAATTGATTAGCTTTTTACAGCATTTTATATGTTTTTAACTCCAGTGTTTTAGATCACTTATCAGAGTAAAGTTTGTTTGTAATTAAGAACGTGACTTTATGCAGATACATAAAACAAAAATGTAGAAAGCTGCCTTATCTATGATATACCACTGGATGATGATTAACAGGAATTATTAGGAATATATTGATTGAATTGAATAAAGCAAAAGAGATTCATTCAGAACCATATTAAAGAAATCAAAGCAAGCCCATATCATTTTCTACTCTCTTGTAAAAAATATCCATAAACATTCATAAGAAGCACTATAATTTTATAGGAATTGACTTACTACCTTTTTGTAGGAGTGGTAATGAAGAAAAACTAATGGCTTTACTGACTCCTCTAAATGTGAATTGCCATGCAAGTGATGGGCGAAAGGTAAGTCATTTAAAATATAATACTCCCCTTCAGTGATTTCTTTTTGCTTTACAGTTAAAAATTTTAAAGTTGGCATATATATGTGTATATACATATATATACACACACACGTATATATACATACATATATATGGCTGTATTTTACTGGTACCTTTTAACTGTAAAATGAAATGCTGCTGTGACATGTTCATAGAGCTGGTGAAGCATGGATCTTAAGCCTTTTCTCTTAAATGTCAGACACTGAAAGTTATTTGTTAAATGGAACTGCAGCTTTTTTAGCGATTAAAATTATAACAACATATATTATTTTCTGTGTATGATAATGGAAATTAGAGATGTTTGTTTACATCCTAATTACCCATCTTGGTTAGGATATAATTTTTATTTCTTTTTGGCAGAGGAAAATTTGTTTGCTAGGCAACCAACACTTTTTCCATTTAAAGCTGAGAAAATGCTAATGATTTTTTTAGGTCTATTGTAACGGCCCTGCTTTTTTTTTTATTGGCTAAGTTTTCATCGTTATATATTGAAAGAAAGTATTAAAGCAGAGAAAAATATTCTGTATTAATATACAGTTGTCATAAATGTAAGGTAATATATAAAATATGCAGTGGTATCTTCATTATCTGCTTCATATTCTTGCTGAATAGAGACTGAAAATGTAATCCTTTATAGGCTTTGGTATCTGACCGCAAAGTTTTGCAGTGATTTGCCTTATAGATATGGAAAAACAAAACACTTTGTATTATAAAGTCTTTTTTAAAATGTGGGTTAATTTTTTAATGTTCAAGGATGGCTTTTATATTTTTAAAACCTAAAACATTTTTAAAGTTACACTGCAGATGTTGAGGAATTTCTTGTACCTAATAATTAAAGAATTAATTCCTTTGGAATTTTTTATATCGAAAATATACTATGGGAAGTATCAGGATGGTTGGTACCCCTTAGAAATAATGAACTGTTTTGCTTTTAAAAACTCATTTTTCTCTGAGTGATGATTTTATAGATTAAAATTATTCAGCTTTCCTTTCACTTTTTTCCCTATTCTAATGAAACACATATAATAGTGGCATTGAATTGAATACTTCCAAATATATGTTGTTATTGAAGATGGCTTGTATATTATTTCTCATGGCCTAATGAATGTTTAGTTTCTCTGGATAATTTGGAGAGAGACTTGTACTTTCATGGTAGGTTAAATTATGTACATATAAAGCTATAAATTAGCAAAGATTTACTTGGTACTATTAATGACTTTTGGGAGATGTTTTTAAATGGTTACTGCTCATCTTCCCTTCAATTTTGAAGTTGCTTTGGGAATTTTAACTTCCTTGAGTTACTTTGACTTCCAGATTTTGTTTGGATCCTTTTAGTAGATAAGGCGACTTTTATCACTATGCAGAAAGAACCCTTCTTATCTGTAAATGCAGGTATATCTTTAGACAGAACTCTTTTAGAGCCCAGCCTACTTCAGTTTTCCACAGCCATTTTAATATTCCAAAATTTATGTGAGATTACTATAACAGGAGTCAGTTTCCATCCCAGCCTCATTCTCCCATCCTTACCCTTATACCTTGACAGCCCCATTCCTAGCTCAGTAAGTCAAAATAATTAAGGAGTGTGAACACTGATAATTAACAAATTACCTCTTCTCCTTGCTTCAGTCCCTACACAAATATGTAGAACTTCTTTATTTTTCCTTCTCCCCAAAGGAGGATACACTTCCTTTATTCCTGTAGCTGAAACTAACATATTCTTATTCAAATTCCTATGGCTCCTTTTCTGTATTACTCTATGGCATTTACCGCAGAGTTCTTGAATTGTGGTTATTCATACGTATCTTTTTCTTCTACTTGGCTATTAGCTCTCTTTTGTACCGGACCAAGCCTGGCATTTTGCATGTAGCAGAAACTTAGGCTACGAATATGCTCCCAGATGAACATAATTTTATCCTTCGAGTGAAAAAAATCATCTGTGCTCTTTGCCAGTTAGAAAATTAACTCAGAAGTATATGAATGGGGAATTGTATATTTTCTGTTATTATATATTATTACTAGTATTATTTTATCAATTTATTTTTGAGTAATTGTACCACAAGGGAGGATTATATATTTTAATGTGTAGAACATTTTTAAGTACATGTCTCAAATATTACTATTATACTGAAGGTTTCACAACATATAAATAATGTCATAATTTTCCAAAATGTGCTCCTATACTTTTTTAGATTATCAATTTTCTCAAATTAGATAGAAAAAGAAAATTAGACTTAAGCGTTTATTAGGTTTTGGTGCTATGCATATAACATAAAAAATCATTCAAAATTGTTCATCAGAATGCAAATAAAATTTCATGTTTAAAATTGAATAATGTTCATATTTAGGTATTACCCTTGTTTATGGCACAGAGCAATTCTTATTAGATATGCCAGTTGCAGTAAAGCCGTGAAGTGGTAGATATTGTGGGTGCTGATGGAGATTGGGAAAAGATTCTTTAGTTATGACAGTCTCTTTTGTTTTCTTGCTATTGATATCAAGAGGATGTGTAAGCAAATCTAGCTGCTGAATTACAAGTCAATCTTATATATTTAGTACTTTTCCAGGCCATTAGCATGTGCTTATCTAGAATTAGGAAGTC